>NW_017729022.1:135442870-135457571 GCF_001723915.1 Gavialis gangeticus | reverse complement strand
CTATAGGTACAGCGGTGGTCAGAAACACCCTAAATGAACCCTGAGCTCCTGATCCTGGGGAATACTACACACAGTTAACAATTCAGAACTCAAGAAGACATCTTTAGCAGGTATTGCTGGGGCTGTGTTGTGCCAGTTGACCATTTGCAAAGCTATCACAAAGTCAACTTAAACGGTTACCTGAAGACCATAGGGAAACCCCAGGGTGACAGTCATGCGTGATGAATCCCATCTCAGCTCATGGTATGGTCATTTGGCCAAGACAAAGGGCCTGAAGACATTATGTCTGGCTGACCCCTCCACACACTGCCATAACAATATCTTTAGTTCTCTTACCATGAGTTATGAAGCTACTGTATGACCTTAGACCTGCCAGCCAGGGAGAGGTGGCTATATACTTTTCCTCTGTCCCCCTTTCTGAGTTGTATGAAGTCCTAGTCTTGGTAATCTGACCTGCTAACATCACCTGGCCCAGGCGCTTGGGAATAATATAGGAAGGTAGGTATTATACTACACGGTGCCTCTTTGTCTTTGCACAGGGACTGGGACCTTCCCATTTTAAATAGGAAAAAGAACCCGCCCCCCGTATCTCCATTGAACTCAAAATAAACGATGAATACTTCTTTAAAAAGAATCCAAAGAATTCACCTCAAGGCAGAAGCCCAGCATGGAAAATCTAAGCTCTGAAGTCAAGCATTTTGAAAAGCTGTCTCTTAGAGCTGGTCAAAGATTTTTGGGCAAAAAAATGCAGTTACACCAGGATGAAGAAATTCAGTCCAGTAGATTTTCCTCAAACTTTTTGAGGACTTTTTTGGACTAATCTGAAATAAAAATATATTTTTATTTCATGTTGAATTTCCTGTATTTCATTTAGAGTTTTCTGGTTTGTGCTAAGGTTAGGTATCTTATCTTGAGATTTCCATTTCTTTTTGAGTTTCCTTTCAGCCTGCCACATGCTGTTCTATCTGCAGACATCTAGCCTCCCTCTCCACTTCCTTCCTTGCCCAGAATGATGCTGTGAAAACAGTGGCAAAAGTGGAGGAAATGTCGTGTTTCAACAGTGCCAATACATGATAAACAGTGAAGCAAAGCATTTAGAGTGGACATTTCCTATCTTAGGATATGTTTCATTTTGCCATTTTCCATATGGCAAACACTTCATTCAGAGGTCTGCCAAAGGATAGTTTTCCAGCATTTTCCTTCTGTGAAAAAATTCAAATTTCAATACTCTTTGCTGCCAATTTGGGACAAAACAATATTAAAAAATTCATGATCTTTTTTTCCCTCAAGGGAAATTCCGCTTTTCAGCCAGCTATTGTTTGAACCTCTTCTTAAACCAATAAATAGTGTGGTACTAACTACTCGGCATAGTACTTAATTATATATGAATATTGCTGTCTTCCTCTTGTTTTACTGATGAAAGAAACAATTAAGCCCATCTCTTCTATGCATTTGTGGGAATATAGCAAACCTGTTTTGAATGCAGATGGTACATTTCCTCTTTATAGCAGTGATAATACCATTTATTAATAAAAGCTGAATTACCATGTGAGGTGGGTGTAAGAATTCAGTGGTGGCCACTGAGCATTTTAAGTTCATATTTTTAATTTTCACATGTGGAAATAACCGTTTTTTTCCTCAGTGCTAATAAGGGAAAGCTGCAGATCAGGGAAGCATATGTCTATAATAGAAATACTGTGTCTGAAACTGAGTTTTATTTCTCTCCCCACACCCTCCTCTGAGCCTGCTAAAGCTCTACATAGTTATTTTTATGCCTGCAAATAGTTGACCTACATGCCCCAAGATAGTTTTTGAATAGAGGATTTGGGGCTTTTATGACTGCATCAAACAACAAATATGCACTATGTCAGTAATCCCAATTTAGCTTCCAAATTAGTGCATGCAGGTCTCTCAGATTAAGTGTACAGAGAGCAAGCAAGTGGCTGTTCTGCTGCTTTTCATTTTCAGAGCTTACTTCATTAGATAGCTGTTCTGGAGGGATGAGGAATTAAAGAATATGTAAGCAGCAAAAATTGTTACAAGCTGATGGAGGCTCAATAGCAGCAAGAGTGAAATTGAGGAACACAGCTGAGGGATCAAGTGATTTAGGAGCAGCAATTTTTTTTCATCTTTAATTTGAAACAAGAGTTTCTTACTAAGGGCCACATTGTTCCTTCCACCAAGCAGATAGTTTTCTGATGGAAAGGCTGGGGCATATCACCACAGCAGCATTATTTTCCTTGCTCCCCCTACTTGATACATCTGCGTACCATCTGCAGGATATGGGGCATCATAAGACACCCTAGAGCAGTGGTTCTCAAACTTTTTAGACAAACAGCACTCACTGGAAAATGCCAGCTCTTAGTTTTCACTCTTTTTTCATTACCTTATCAGTAATGAAAACACGGGTGAAAACTAAGAGCTGGCATTTTCCAATGGGTGCTGTGTGTCTAAAAAGTATAATAATAGAGCAGTTTTTTCCATTGCAAAGAGCTCTGAAAGACCACAACTATAGTTCTCTATGTGAAATGTCTGGATTTATCTTGTGAATCACATATGTAAACCTAACATTGCTAACATTGTGTGGCACTCTTGAAAGGCTCTCAAAGCACCCCCCCCTCAACCTGTGCCACCTTTGTTGAGAATCACTGCCCTAGAGCAGGGATTTTCCACCTTTTTTAGTAAGTGTACCCCTGGTGACTGGACCCAGAGTGGGAAGGGGATGGGGGGGTGGTGCGCAGTGGGACACAGAGTGGGGGGAGGCAGGTAGTGCATGGCCAGACACGGAGCAGTGACAGCACAGGGTGGTAGGTGGCAGTGGCGGTGCACTGCTGACCTTGCCCCACCCAGGCCCTACTCCTAGGAGGCGGCAGTGTGGGGTGGTGGGTGGCAGCACTCCATCCCTTCCTACGTGTACCCCTTAGAGCCTTCCCAAGTATTCCCAGAGGTACGTGTACCCCCAGCTGACAACCCTTGCTGACAACCCCTACCCTAGAGTGAGAGTTAGAAGGAGTGAGGCTTGAGTGTGCACTGAAGAATCTTACCCGACAACCCTGTTGAACTTTAGCACTTCATCAAGGACACTTCTATCTGCATTACTTTATCCCAGGGATTCTCAAGTACAGTGCTGGTGCTGGGGCCGTGTGCACTGGGATACTGCCAAATCCTTTGAAACGTGAGGAGATAAGCAGATTAATTAAGCAGATAAGGACAGGCTCAGGTTTGCCTCTGCCTGGACGATTCCCCACCCCCAATGCCCAGACTCTCTGAAAAAAGGTAAGCACTATAATATATGAATTAGTTTTTCAAACTGGGTGCCACTCAATTTACAAAGTTAAGGAGGGGTGCCAGAGGTTGTAGTTAGGCAATACAGATCCACCAGGAGTCATGAGATCAAAGAGGCTGGAAAGGGGAAAAATGAGATTGGAGGCAGTGTGGAGTCCTAGACCTCTGCACTGACAACCTCTGAGGATCTCAGGAGAATCAATGGGGGTGGGGGAGTTAAATCTCTTGCCCACAGGGTAAGGTGGCAAAGCAAAATTTGAGGTTGTAAAACTTCCCACCTTGGCTTATGACCTTAAAGAAGGAATTACTTTCTTCTTATTTTGTATTTTGGGTACATGTTTCTCCCTTCTTCAAAAGAATTATGTGTAGACATAAGTAGGCAGAAGGCAAGACAGAGGTGGACATTATAGACTAACGATATCAGAGAAACATAAGCTTTTGTGAGCCTGAAGTCACTTCTTCAGATGCTGTGAAGGAACACTGATGCTGTCCTTCCACAGCATCTGATGAAGTGAGTTTGGGATCAAAAAAGCATATACATCTCTGATATAATTAGTCATGAGCAGGGATTCTGGTTTTCCATTTCCCACAGAAAAACAGAGAAAACCACAGATTTCCCCTTTTTATCAGAGAAAATGTGGATTTCTCCTTTTAGCAGAGAAACCGCAGATTCCCTGCTTTTGCAAACAGCTCTGCAGGCTGGTTGAGCTCCAGCCTGCAAGTGCTGTTTGCAAACAGGGTGGGAAACCCCCAGCCCTGCCTGGAGGGGAAGGGGGAGTGGGAAGGGGGAGGCCTCAGACTCTCAGTCAGCCAGGGCTCTGCTCAGCTCAGCTCAGCTCAGCTTCACTCTTTACTCCTGAAGCCTGAGGTAATTGGGGATTGCAGGGGGGTGGGGGCCTCTCTGACAGGGCTGGGGGGTTGCGGGTCATGGCTGGGGAGCCCCAGCAGGGCTGGCGGGGCCAGAAGCCAGCCCTGCCCCCACCTGAGCAGGCACAGCAGTGGGGGAGCCAGCTCCATGCTGCTTCTGCTGCAGCTGCCTGCTGTTGGGGGCAGGGAGCTACAGACTTGGGGCCCTGGCCCCATAGCTCTGGCAGCTGGGCACCCCTCCAGCAGGGCTGGGGGGAAGGTACTGTGGGCGAGAGCAAGAGGCATGAGTATGGCGGGGGGCTGTTGTGGGGGCAATGAGGGGTACCAGCAGGGTTGGGATGGTTTTGGGGATGAGTGAGGGGCACCAGCAGGACTAGGGGGAGCTGCAGGGGGCTTTTAATTTTAATAACAGATTTGGGGATTTTTATCAGAGAATTTATGATTTTTTTATCAGAAAAAAACAGCATGCCTGATCATGAGGTGCATCTCTACCTACTTTTTGCCTGACTTGAGACTGACTTGGTTAACTTCCTTTCTGTACTGATAGCCACAATTAGACAAGAGTGGAAGAGCACACCAGTTAAAATAAGAGTTTTATTTATTTAAGTGAATGGAAACAAGAGCAGGTGGGAATGTGGCCCACAGGAGAAGGTTTGGTCTCGACCAGTTAAACCAGTGCACTAAACTAGACGGTTAGACAATAGCCATCTTCTGAGGGAGAATCTTTTCTGTTTAGTTTAACTAACTAGTCTGTTTAATTAAACAGAAAAGATTCTCCCTCAGAAGATGGCTATTGTCTGACAAGGACACCCGATCTCAGCAGATGCGCTTAAAAAATAACATTTATTGTCATGGGAAATGAGTGAGCCAAGGGCACTCAACTACAATGGAAGCAGCAACAAGGGTGGCAGACAGAGGGACTTATATGTTCCAGTTGTCCCAAAGGGTCAATCTCCAGCTACCTGGAGACCTGGCTCCTCGTATCACAATCCTCCCATCATCAGCTCCAGGGCTCTTTGAGGGGTACCATGAAAAGGTCCCAACTCCCTTGGAACATTCTTGCTCAACTGCCGTAGGGAAGAGAGAAAGACCTGCTAGACCAGACTCCACCTTGTAGTCCCATTAGGTCAATGTCTGCAACTTCACATACTGGAACCTATTCTTCTATTCCATATATAGGATGAGATGAGAGTGACAGAAGCTCCAAGTCCTTTTGAGCTCCAGCCTTTAAAGTTTCCACTGCTCCTAGTAAAGTTTCATTCAGCAGCACCAGAGTCCACTCTCACTGCAAGCTGCACCCTGGTAACATTCTCAGAGCCATTTTATCAGCAATTCCCACCCACATAGCAAGAGCTTAAATTGGCTGCAGTTCCTTAAACTAAACAGAAAAGAATCTCTCTCAGATTATGCCTGTTATCTGATAAGGTCACCCCATCCCATCAGATTCCCTTAAGAGTAACATTTATTGTCATGGGAAGTGAGCAGGCCAAAGGCACCCCACTACAAAAGCAGGAGCAACAAGGGTGGCTGCAACAAGAGAGCAACATGTTCTCTTGGAGTCCAGCAGAGTTCTCACTGCCATTAGTTGATCCATCCACAGCACTCTGATGCCAGTGCTCCTGGATTTCACGTTCTACCCTAACAGCTACAATTGTCTTCAGTACTCCCTCTTCCTCTGATCCATTTCAGCCTATTCACCACCACTACCTTACTTCCCTGGACTCTACCACCTCATGAATCTCCTCAAATTGGTTCCTAGTCAAATGAGATAAAGGGTAGAAATAAAAAAAAAAACAAACGCAAAACACCCATTTCATTTGTCATTTAGACTTTGCTTTATAAACTACATAAAATCATACTTTTAAAAACCCATAACAAACCCCACCAAGTTTCACAAGGCCAGGAAACCCCAAAATCTTATGATACCCCATTCTTACTTTCTCTTAAGCTTTCAAATCCCTTTCTTTTGTCTTCTGTCATTCATGACATCTCACTTTTTTTGTTTCCTTCTGCAGTGAATATTTTTACCATTGAATTAAAAGGGCACAGGATTATATCCTTAAGCCTCAATGCTGCAAATACTTAGATGCATGCTTAACTTTATGCACAAACATTCCTGATCTGAATGGTACGTGTGAATAAGGTAAAACATGTACATTGATGATTATAGGACCACGGCTTTATATTCTAAGTGCAAGGCCTTCATCCTCTGTGCTACACTAGTCCAAAGCTGGGGTAACGCCAGTTAAATTAATGCATTTGCAGAGAATTAGATCCTTCGGCTTTTAAATTTAGAGAAGAAACTTTCCATTTCCTTTAGAGAAGGAACTGCCCCTTCTTTCTGTTAGAAAAATGCTACTTATTTCAAGTAATAATAAATAAATAATGAGATTGATGAAATGCACATGCCCATTGATGGGTACCTAGACCCAAGTTTACATATATATATATCTCCTTTATGATTTCCTGGATGAAATCAGTTGTCTTTTAGCAGCCAGGCTGTGTGTGAACATCATTCACTATTTGTATTTGACAATAACTTGTATTTTCCTTAAATGGATGGGTTAAACTGAACTCTATGGGGACTTTCTGTATAATCAATTAATGTTTTTATTTCTCTAAAAGTGCCACAGTTTATTTTTATGCACAGTCCTCCTGTGCATCTCATAAGCTGTATATCTGGAACCACTCTTTTTTCTGATGACTATTTTACATACTCATAGTTTATGGCTAAGTGCAGACAGTCAAAAAGACTGAGGTTGAATTGATTCAGTCTTTACAGGTTAGCTTAACCTACAAAGATTGAACCAATAAGCAAATGAACAGATATTCACTCTTGATCCACTTTTGATTCAGGAATATGACAGCTCCACAAGCTCCCTTAACATCACTGAACTTTGCCGAAGAGCAGGAAACGCTTGATGTTTGATAGGGTCTGACCACATAATTCCATAGTGTCATCAGGATGCAATCTTCATACATCTCATTCAGCCAAATTTCTCAGGGGCACTGGATATAAGAGCTCTTAGAGCAGATTCTATTCCACTTATTAGGCACATAAGTGGACTTACACACTGAAGTGTGGTTCTATTATACCCTACTCAAATCCCTGAAAAAATGTATGCATAAGGTGTATGAGTCCTCTTTTTCCTCGCTGTTTTTTCTGACACTTAGTTTTAAGCCTAAGATAATGGTGTATTACAAAAGCAGACACATTAATGGATCTTTGAGACTTGAACATGGTGGCATAGAATCACGCTTAGGCACGTAAATCTACTTAGATGCCCAATAAGTGGAATCTATCCATTAGGTAGATCTAGACCTATTTGTGTCTTCAAGTTCATCCTTTTAGGGGTGTATGGGATGGGGGGAGGAGGGGAAACACCAGCCACAGTGTCTGTTTGGTATAACTTTTATAAACCTACTATGTTAGCAAATTGCATGGGGGTTAATGCTAGCTTAGTGTTGGTATTACTGATAACTCTGCTGAAAAACCCTATCCAGCTCTGAAGTTTACTTTACTTAGTAGCAACTTGAGACCTTCTGCACAACTATATCTGTCCACATCATAAAGACAACTCTGCAGCACCGAATTTCTTTGAAAAGTCTGCTCTGCAAATTACTGAGGAGACCTTCTGTGAATATCTTGTTAAAATATGAATGTTTTCAGACTAGAAAGCAACCGTTCACTGAATAAAGATCAAAGCCATGAAAGTTTCTTTGAAAAAGCTTTCCAAACAGCTACAGTTCTGTAACCCTTTGTTCTGAAATGTTACCCAACTCTCTTACTAACAACATAAGCCTGGCTTTCCCTTTGGTCTAAGCAGAGTTTCTACATTGCATTTTACTGGAGGGAGCTCTTGGTATGTGGCAGTGGAGCAATGCAGTTTTCTCACTCAGTAGTCTACTGAGAAATTCTATTCATTGCATTGATAACTGTGGTCTCCAAGACCTAGATATTAATGAAGCAGAGGTGCATAGAATAATTACACTGGGTAGAGCTACAAGCAGATACTCACGGGGCACAGCTACACGTGATATTAATGTACCCGAATAAACTTTGGCGCAGTTCACACCTGAATCAGCTGCTCCCAGGCCAGTGTCTTCACATGCACCCAAGACTGCAGCAGTTTGAGCCAGGGTGGTCTTAGATGCACAAGAAAATGGTGCACCTGGGAGCAGGTAACCTGAAGCAGGGAGCCTGGAGGGTTAGCCTTGGGCTTCGTGTGGCAGCGTTGGATGGTGGAGGTGCTGGCTGGGGCACATGGGTGTTACGGTGTGGGGCTAGCCAGCAGGAAAGTTTGAGTGCATGTAAGTTTGCAGCTATAGGATAGTACTTGTGTTGGGTAGTACTATGCTACGGCAGAGTTAATTAGTTTACTGTGCCCTAATATGGGTGCAAGTGTAGACTGTGATGCTTTACTGTGGAGTTAATTAGTCAGCTCCACAATAAAGCATGTGTAGGTGTAGATGCACGTGTTTCATAGTTGTTAGGGTTGGAAGGAACCTCAATAGATCATCGAGTCTGACCCCCTGCACTGGGCAGGAAAGAGCATTGGGGTCAGATGACCCCAGCCAGGTGCTTGTCCAGTCTCCTCTTAAAGACCCATAAGGTAGGGGAGAGCACCACCTCCCTTGGAAGCTCATTTCAGATTCTGGCAACCTTTACCATAAAGAAGTTCTTCCTGATATTCAACTTAAATCTGCTCTCTGTCAGTTTCTGCCCATTGTTCCTGGTTATTGCAAGGGGTGCCCTGGTAAACAGAGCAACTCCTGTTCCTTGCTGTGCCCCCACCCCACAATGAATTTGTAAACAGCCACAAGATCCCCTCTCCACCTTCTTTTGCAGAGGCTGAAGAGATCCAAGTACCTCAGTCTCTCCTTGTAGGGCCTTACCTGCAGGCCCGTAACAATATGTGTGGCCCTCCTCTGGACCCTCTCCAGGTTATCCACATCCCTCTTGAAGTGCAGCGCCTAGAACTGGACACAGTACTCCAACTGTGGCCTAACCAATGCCACATAGAGGGGAAGTGTTAGGGCTGTGCAAAACAACAGTGTACCATTTCGACCAGTGTTTCGACATTTTGAGGGAACAGCGTTTCATTTCGAATTTTGTTTCTATTTGAAACAGCTCTTCTATTTTATTCTGTCGAAACAGGGTCGAAACGGTGAAACTGTTTTGAAGTTTCACCCATCGGATATAATGGGGAAGGACAAAACAGCCTATAATGTTGTCATTTCTGGCTTGATTTGGATGAAACTTGCAGGCATGCTAGTCCCTACTGAGGCCACAAAACCTTCCAAGTTTCAAGGAGATAGGTGCAGGGTTTGGGGGAAACTGTACCTCAAGCTGAGGACAAGCAAAACTCGTGACATGGATGACACTGTGTGTGTTAAGGTGCAGCAGGGTGAAAGCTGCAGGGATGGTAGCCCCTGCTGAGGCCACAAAACCTGCCAGCTGTCAAGGAGAGAGGCAGGGGCTTCTGGGTTCTGGGGCCCTGCACCTCTAACTGCTGACAGGCAAAACTTGTGTTGTGGGTGCTTGTGCAACTGTGTGTCTTGGGGCATTGGGGGGGGGGGGGGAGAAACTACTGCAGGCCTGGCTGTTAGGCCCTTTTGTAGCCACAAAGCCTGCCAGCTGTTAAGGAGATAGGTGCAGGGGGTTCTGGGACCCTGCACCCTTAGCTGCTGACAATCAATACAGAGCTGGGAACTGCTTCTGCCTCAAGACAGAGACAGTCAGTTCCACAAGCAACCATGTCACGAGTTTTGCCTCTTTCCTCTCCTTAGTCCATGGTTTTGTAGGTGTTAATCCTTGCTCATTACCTACTGTGTACTGAGCTGGTCCCTGAGTGAATCATGATTGATTGGTAATACAGTAGCTAGCAAAGATAATGAGTTAGTGAGTGAGGATTAATGCCTACCAAAACCACAGACTAAGGAGAAGAAAGAATCAGGACAGATGCCAGGAACTGCTTCTGCCCCAAGACAGAAACAGTCAGTTGCACAAGCACCCATGTCACGAGTTTTGCCTGTCAGCAGCTAGGAGTATGGGGCCCCTGAACCCCGCTGCACTGATCTCCTTGAAACCTGGCAGGCTTTGTGGCCTCAGCAGGGGCTAGCATGCTTGCAGTTTTGACCCCGCTGTGCCTTAACATATACACATGACACAAGTTTTGCTTTCAAAATTTTGGGGTGCAGTTTCCCCAAACCCCCTGCACCTATCTCCTTGAAACTTGGCAAACTTCATGCTCTCAGAAGGAGCTAGCATTTCTGTATGTTTCATCTAAATCAGGCCAAAAATGACCATGTTATAGGCTGTTTTGTCCTTCCCCATTATTGCCTATAGGCGAAACAGCGTCAAAACAGCAAAATGTTTCAACTTGCCTCATTTATTTGAGGCTGTTTCGACTATATCTCTTCCATTTCAATTTTGCTGTTTTGACCTCGAAATGGGTCAAAACAGCCTGGAAACCAAACTGGCAGCAAAATTTTGCACAACACTAGGAAGTATCACCTTCCTGGACCTGTTTGTGATGCACCTGCTAATGAATGATGTGTAGATCGCTGTTTATATATGTGACAGCTTTCTACGTTTCATCTGGACTACAGCTGTCACTATATACACATGGATATCTGTAGTCCAGATTAATATTGGCTCCAGTCCAGACTAACTAATACTCACTGAATGAGGATTAAAATAAATGCAGACTAGGGCAGTCTGATTAGACAATTTAATCTGTATTAATTAACATGTATAGACAAGTCCTTAGGAACCTGGCAGATAAGCATTGCAAATATCAATCCCCACAAGGGCAACTCAGTTGGGTTTTTGTAACACAACAGCGGCTATCAGGCACAAAGTAACACCTTTACAAAGTCAGATGTGTCAACAAGGCTTCACCCTGACTAAGTATCAATTGCAGGTCAATTGTACCCATTACAGCTCCTGGAACAACTCTTCAGATAAACTGTCAGAAGGATTGCAACAATGTAGCAGTGGTTAAACAGGTTTATTATTACCTCCTAATTACTTCCAAGCATAAGTCCACACACAGTGGCTGTGAATTAAGTCTTTTAAGGGGCTGTCAAGTGTTTAGACTGTGTACAGCCCTATTCACCCTTCATTCAAATTGAAATTTGTTTTGAACTGTGTAATACAAAAAAGTTAACATGCTTTAGAAAATGGTGAGCACACCTACATACAGCCCACGTGTCCTTTATAATCATTATTGTCTTCCATCTTTTCAATAAAATTGCAAACAGCCGAAAGACTATGTTAACTTCTGCAAACTATGGAAAATGTTCCCTGTATCTGCATCAAGCCATAACAATCATCTGCTTGAGCTGAATTACCCATTGGACTAATATGGTTAAAGCACCTGGTCCCAGCTTCTACATTCAACAGACACAAGAGAGGAATCAGACATATCAGATGGCTTTTAGGTCCTCTGCCTACATAGCGAGATTGATCATTTACAGATGGGTCAACTGATGGCAAGCTTTTGTACAAGTCTAACACAGGGCTCAGACTTGCAACTCAGGAAACTGCAGCAAGATGCTTTAATTGCTCAACTACCCTATGCCAGCTTACTCCCACATACACATACCTGTAAGCAATGCATGGACCAGAAAAGTCCCTAACATATTCATGAGCTTTATTTTTAAGCAGATTCCTTATGACTTAGTTTTTCACTAATGAATTTTCATATTAGAAGTAAAAAATAACATTCTAAAACATCATCGTGCATTAAACGTCACAACACCCTACTCTAGGAAGGCATGCAGTTGTCTGCTGTTTGGAATACTTTGAAATTTTTTTCACTTGAGTGTTTTTTTTTCAAGCAAATGACATTAAAAACCTAAGATATGCTTTGCCTATCACAAAAGAACACACTGAGTCATCATCAACAAAAAAGCAGTGCCTGGCAACACTATGCAACTGGTTGGAACAGGAAAATTATGGATGTCAAGTAATATTTGTGAAAGTGCCTAAGTGATTCAGGAGTTTAAGTCCCATTTTTCTTCAACAGTAATTTAGGGGCTTGCAATGACTCTTCAGCTCCCAAGATGCTTTTGAAAATAAGACCTAGGCTTTTTAATCACTTTGGCACTTTTGGGGGTGGGGGTTGTTTGAAAAAAAATGTTGAATGCAATTGTGTAGGTTTTAAAACCTCTGAAGCAGCCAGAGGCTTAGGCAGGTGCTGATCAACTGAAATAAATTAAATAAGCAGTTCTGCATGCACTAGTACAGTGTCTTCTCTGGCTGACAGTACAATGGGATTTTTATTTTTTAAAGCAGTCAGAATGCAATTACCCAAATTGGAATGTGTCCAAGACAATTAGCTCACATGTTTCCCTGGTTGCCTGGCTCCCCTACAGTCTAGCTAGGTTCAGGAGTTCAGATGAAAATCACCTGAGGCGACAACCCAAGAAAACCGCAGGAATAACAGTGAACTTTCTGCCTGGAGGCATGTCCCCTTTTTATTGCAATGGTTCATCACATGACTTCTTTTTTATGGGGGGGGTGTGTGTAAATAGTTTATTTCCAAAATACATCATTGGGGGGGGGGCGTGTTCCCCACTCTTTCTCTGCGGACAGTTGCCAGGTCTGGTCACCTTTAGGCAGAATGTCTGTAACTCAGCATATCTACAACCACAAGGGGGTTCCAGCTCATGCAGCCTGTAGCTCTGCTACCTTACTAGTCTTTCATATATGGCCTATGTTTTGCAAGTGCTCTGCAGACTGCACTGACTTAATTCACTACTGTTGCACTTCAAAGGGTTATTTAGGACACATTTTGCTGGCTCAGACGGTGGATATTTTGAAGCATGTCTACACTACCTCTGGGCCATGCCGGAATGCCATCATGAGTGTGGTACTGAGTGTGCACCCAGAGTCATTCTGAGGTTCTCTGGCTCTGGTTATACTCGCTGATGTGCAACCAGCATGAGAGTTAAAGGCAGCAGCTACATGGCCTCATTCCTGGGATATGATGCACAGAGAGCAGGAGCATGCTTCATGGAAGTGAGCCCATGTATAGCATGGAGACAGTGTAGACCTGTTCTTAGTGACCAGTAAGTGTTATTGCATATCTGAAGTCAACTAGTGTGCTCAGGGAATTTAGTTGTTGGTAGAGGGCTCTGGCATTCTGGACCTACTGCAAAGTCTATTTAATCAATTGCTTTCTGATGAGATGGGCTCAGATAAAGGGGTTTGGGTTTTCCTTTCTTTTTCTCCTTCTTTTCAATCATCTCTAAAGGGTTTTTGTGGGGGGAGTTGTTTTGTTTTGGAGTTTTTTTTAACAGGATAGTCACCTTATGCTTGGACATATGGGCCTGCTCTGGGTTTGGGGCCATAGATTGGGTTTGGGATACCAATCAAGTAGTAAAATAAATACAAGTTACCATACTCAAAGTTTTCAAAAGCATTCCTTACTGTCTAGCTGCGCTCCCCAGTAAAGAAAGCAAGTTTCACCATGGACTTTGACACCAAAGTTGTTATTGGATTTCCCTTTACCAAAAATAAAATGTTCCTACCTCTTGATGGGGCTGTTTGGGAACTTACAAGTTTAATAAACAGGAAAAGTTTGCACCCCATTCACATTGAATGTGCAAGGAACAACAAAAGCAGGATGAATAACCATAATTATTAAGGGTAGATAGGTTTTCATAGTTTGCATTTTGGTCTATAATAATGTAAATATTTATTCTTATTTATAGGCCAACTTTCTTTCTATTATGACACATTGAGTTGCTTATGATTTTTGGTTATTAGGTTTTAGAAGCAAAGTTAGTGCACAGTTTTTTACTGCAGCTCTTAAGAACTTTATCATTTCATGTGTGAGTTAATTGTAACACTGCCTAAGGCTCAAACTAATTAAAGATAGCCTGAAGGTTTTTCTCCACCAATAGCACAGTGAATTTAAGGAAGAAAAATAACATCTTTTCCTTTCTGAAAGTCACACTGGATTAAGGAGTATTAAAAAGTGGGAGGTTAACAGAGTCATCCTCATGATCAAGCCCAAGGGATTAACATTTCAGTTTAGCTTTTTAAAAAAAAAAACACATTTTATCAAAGATCATCTTTATACTGACTGTTGCACAATCAGACAGGAAGCTGTCTAATTGTCCCATAAGCTTAAACAAACCTCTCAGAAATTTCACCTTAAACTAGTTTAAGCAACATAAAAATGGAGCTTCTTATGTAACCTTGCAACATAGATAAATATTGCACAAGCCTTCATACTGCCATGTAGAGAGGCTGGAAGTAGTGCAAAACAGGGGCCTTGTCCATAGTGCATTGTGGTCAATAGAAAAAAATCCCATACTTTGTTGGGTTTATCATATTTCCAATTTAAAAAAGGACACGTGTGCGCATGCGTGCGTGTGTGTGTGTGGAAATATGATTATGGAGGGGCAGTGATATGTTCATGCCCTGCCCCTGCCCCTGCCGCCCCCAGACCATGCTGCTGGCTCTCACTCCTGACCCACAGCCCCCTGGCCCTGGCTGTGCCCTGCGCTCTCAACGCACAGCCCCCCCACCCCC
>NW_017729022.1:135438881-135442793 GCF_001723915.1 Gavialis gangeticus | reverse complement strand
AGAGTGTGTGTGTGTGTGTGTGTGTGTGTTCATAGGATGAGGTCCACATGCACACCCTTCCATACACATGCATCTATGCCTCCCCTCGTACTGCCATACATAAACCCCAGCCACCTTCCCACCATACCCCACATACCCACACACTCACAGCTCCCACAAACCTATACCCACCCCCTTCCCCAGCTGGAAGAGTAGGCACCTCCCCACCTTGCTGCAGCAGACACCTGCCCCCCCCGTGCGCGCACACACACACTCTCCAAATGCCCCCCTCATGCGCTGGCTTTACCTGCTTGCAGCTGCCAGGGCTTGCGAGCAGATGCATATGATGTCCCTCCTCTGCTTCCCCCACCCCAAGCAGCTCCTTGCTGGGGCAAACCAGGACATGCTGGGAAAGCAGAGGCAGAGCAAAATCCCAAACATTTGCTAATATTTTAGAAAATTGCCTGGACAGAGATGGGAGGACCCAAAAAGAGGACATGTCACTGGAAATGGGGGATCAGTAGCCACTGGAAATGGGGGATCAGGTCACAGCTACAAACCCACTTGTATGGTAACCCTAGTTTTGGATCCAGAACTATCTGAAGCTAGCTATGTGCAAAAAGGCTGCAGATCATGGTAAGGAAAAAGCAACCCATCTGGTTGACTTTGCATGACAGAACCATGCCTTCACAGCACAAGGTCAAACCTAAGCTGCATCTGACAGAAGACTCATGCAAATTTACTTCCCTTCCTCCTACAGCAGAATTTCAGAGCCTTGGTATCATCAGTTCCTGATGTCCAACCTCAATCTGCTCTCTGTCAGTTTGTGGCTCTCATTCTTCCCACTGCCATTAGTGTAGAGTCCTCTCTACCATGGACGTTTCTCTAGGGCCATCCCTCCCTACAAAGTGCATTTGTTTTCTCAACACCTTTGGCCGGCATTCTCATTAAACTTCTTCCAAGTCACTGATTCTTGGTCAACCAGTGACGCCCCCTACAGAAAGTCGTTCTTAATATTGCCCTCAATGACATTCTCAACTGAACAGTTTAGCTGAGCTGTCAAACCATTTTTTTGGAAAACTGGAGAGGGAGAGGCATTCTGTAGCCACTGGAAATGGGGGATCAAGTCACAGCTACTGAGGACAGAAGAACCTTTTCACTAGGGTGGATTTTACATCTATCTAGTCACTGAAATGTAGGTTGCCCTGAGACCCTATCTCCAAAGGGATGTGATCCAGCATTTCTTGAAGTAGAGAAATCTTTTTTTTTGGTCCTGTGTGCATTTAATAAAGATATGTCTCTATTCAGATTTTTGAAAGACCCCTGCCAAACTCCTCTTCAGAAGAATTTTAGTTTAGATAGCAGATATTTATGTCCTTCTATTATAAGCAGCCACAGATGACACTACAAAGCATCTTTTACACAAGTTGTGAGTTCCATCAAACCCATCAAAGTGGTTTGAAAGGCAGTTGAAAAACTGTGCCTAAAGGAATGTCAGACTGCTCCACAGGGCTTAGAACTGGAATCTGCTGCCATTAACATCTGCTTTACACTGGGCTCATGCCACCAAACTGAATGAAGCATTGCTTGCTTTACACCACCGTAAGTGAGACCAGCACCAAGCCTTTAGAATTTGCATTCTTTCAGCAAGCTTCTAAATATTTTAGTTCTAGACAGTACCTGGATAAAAGGGCTAACAAACAATGTCACTCTACCTTCTGCTTTATTAATGTAAATAGCAAATGGAAATTTTACCAAGCATTTAAAATTAATTTTAAAACCTGTATAATAATACGTTCCTTCTCTCATAAAGTCAAATCAAGAGAAATCATACATTATTTACTATGAAGGGATTATGGTAATTTCCTTACA
The DNA here is from genome assembly GCF_001723915.1 of Gavialis gangeticus. Classification (NCBI taxonomy): domain Eukaryota; kingdom Metazoa; phylum Chordata; order Crocodylia; family Gavialidae; genus Gavialis; species Gavialis gangeticus. Next base: position 135,440,942 of record NW_017729022.1, on the reverse strand, counting down.
TTAATCTAAATTCTGCAGGTTTAGTGTTGTTAGTTTTTGAAAGGGAATTATTCCTTTGAAACAAATCTCAGTAAACTTATTCTATTTAGTGATGGATTTCAAATACAAGAAGGGTGAGTGAGCTAACCTACAGTATCCTTACGTACCTCCCCCCTCCCCCTAAGGGAGTCAGAGCATCCTACCCTACATAAATGTTAACTACACAGTGGGTGCATCTACACAAGACGGTAACTGCACAGTAGCCAAATAATACTGTGCAACAGTGCGTCACACCACCAATAGTGCTAACACACTACTGCATAGTATTATTAGGCTATTGTGCAGTAGCATCACTCAAAAGGTATTCATCGGTGCTACTACCAAGTACTAAATAAATGTGCAGTAACCACTGCGCAGTATCGTCTCACGTAGATGTGCCCAGTGTAGCCCTTACTTGTCTTATTTCTACTATTGTTCATGCTTAACAGCCCCAGTAGAATTGGACCCTTTCAAGATTCTTCACATCTTTTTTGAAGTTTGGCACCCAGAACTGGACACAGTACTCCAGCTGGGGTCTCACCAGGGCTGAGTAGAGGGGAAGTATCACTTCCTTGGTCTTGTTTATGATGCATCAGCTAATGCATCCTAGTATGCTATTAGCTTTGTTGACTACAGCATCACACTAGCAGCTCATGTTCCATCCTCTGATCAACCATAACACTGAGGTCCCTTTCAGTCATCTTGCTGGCTAACCTATCTCCTCCTAACCTGTATTCATATCACTGGTTACTTCTTCCCAGATGGAGCACTCTGCTTTTATCCCTATTGAACTGTATCCAGTTCTGCTCCACCCACCTTTCCAGCTTGTCCAGGTCTGCTTGGACCCGCATGCTATACCCTAGTGCAGGGGTTCTTAACCTTTTTTGTGCCATGGACCCCTTTGGCAGTCTGGTGAAGCCTATGGACCCCTTCTCAGAATAATGAGCGTCTGTAGACAGGAAGACTGTGATCACGTACAATCTAGCGGCGGGTCTAATAACTACCGTAATTTCATAGTAGTGATGAGCGTAAAGGATATTTCGAGATATCTGCAACAACTGTAATGTGATATGAAAATAGCTGTGATTTATATTGGTGACAAAGTCACAGGTACCGCTAATACTACTGTGGTTTGTTGCCTACATTCATAATTGAAGGAAATGGTAAATTTCAGTTAGAGGTTAGTAAAAATAAAGATGTAATTTTTTTCCCATCCAAGTTCACGGACCCCCTGAGATCTATCCACAGACCCCTTGGGGGGTCCACGGACCCCAGGTTAAGAACCCCTGCCCTAGTGTGACCACTTTTCCCCATAACTTAGTATTGTCCGCAAACTTGGCCAGTGTGCTTTCCACAACTATATCTAAATTGCTGATAAAGATGTTGAACAGCACAGGGCCAAGAACTAAACCCTGCGGGACATGACTGGGCACCTCCCACCAAGACGATACAGACCTGTCCACTAACACTCTGCGGGTTTGTACCCTTATCCAGATCCCAACCCATCTGACCGTGGACTCTGCCAGCCAACAATCCCCCAGTTTCTTTTTAAGAGTGTAATGGGAGGCCATATCGAAGTCTGTTTTAAAACCCAAGTACATGACATCAATCACATCTCCCACATCTAAACGGTTCACTATCTGATCATAAAAGAAGATGAGGTTGGCCAGACATGACCAGTCTGCAACAAAACCATGTTGGCTATCCTTCAGCATCATGTCTTCTGTCAGTCTCCCACAAATGGACTTCTTGATAATTTTTTCCAAAATTTTACCTGATATTGAGGTTAAACTGACCAGCCTATAGTTTCTCAGATCCTCCCTCCTCCATTTCTTAAAGACTGGCACCACATTGGCCCTTTTCCAGTTTTCCGGGACATCTCCCAAGTACCATGAGTCTTCAAATACCTTTGCCAATGGTTCTCCAATGATTCCAGCCATTTATCTTAGCACTCTCAGGTGTAGTTCATCCAGTCCTGCCGACTTGAAAACATTCAGCCATTCTAAGTGCTCCCTCACCAGTTTGACACTGGCCATTGGTTGG
>NW_017729022.1:135433563-135433881 GCF_001723915.1 Gavialis gangeticus | reverse complement strand
GCTTCCCTCCCCCCCCCCCCCCCCGCATGCATCCAGTATCCAACCAGGTGAGTGACCACCATTTGTATGCAGAAACACCAATGTAAAGTATTCATTAAAGAGTTTAGCTTTCTTCTGACTGCCTGTCCCATCCCATTCTGCAAGGGCCCCACATTTCCCTTGTCCTTCCTCTTGCTCCCTATATGCCAAAAGAAGGACTTCTTATTGTCCTTGACTTTGGTTGCCAATCTGATCTCGGCTGCCACCTTTGCCTTTCTTATCCTCTCCATACAGATAAGGGCTCTACTTGTATTTCTCCTTGGTGACTACCCCTTCTTG
>NW_017729022.1:135416155-135428563 GCF_001723915.1 Gavialis gangeticus | reverse complement strand
GTACAGAGTGCTGCCATAAACTTTTGCCTCTATTACCACATGCCCCTAAGGTTGCTAACTAGACAATGAGCCACTGATTCCTGTAGTAAGCCAAGAGGGTTTCCTGGCTCCTTGACCACTTTTCCTGCATACAAAAACAGACCTTTTCTGTGCTCCGAGGATCATTTCTTTGAGGAACAACCACCCTTCCTGAACTCCCTTTCACTCCAGTACATCTTCTCATGGGGTCTCTCCTACTATTGTCCTAAGCTCATTGAAGTCAGCCTCCTTGAAATCAAGCACCTCTGCCCTACTGGCTGACTTCGCTGCCCTACGATGGATAGTGAATTCTATCATCTCATGAACACTGTCTCTCAGATTACCCTCAGTCCTCAGATATCCCATTATATCATCTCCCTTGGCTAGAACCAAATCCGACAAAACCTTGCCCCTGGTTGGCCCATTCACTTCCTGTACTAAATAAAGTTCTTCCACATGGGTCAAAAACCTACATGACCATGCAAAAGAGGAGCCATTCATTCACGGTTGAGAATGAGTCTACACTCCTTGTGCTACCTGAGTGACAGGGAGGGAGCCCTGGGGTTCTGCAGCCAACATGATATGTGTGTGAGTGGGGAGAGGCCCCTGCCATCCAGAAGATGGACACTCCTGCTGTAATCAAAGCAAACAATCTTCACCATCAGGTTAACACCTGGAAGAAGGTAGCTACACTGTGACTAAATATGAGATGGCATGTGTTTATATGAAGCCTGAATCTTGTACCACTATCTCTAATTGGGTTTCAATCCAACTCTTGAGGCCCCTCTACTACAGAACAAGTGTGTGCATGGTACTGCCCTAAAAAAGGCTCTGCTGTAGTGATCCATCAGTCAGTTATAGGATGAGCTGCCCTGGGAAATGATAGTTAGTAGAACACAGCATCATGTTTAACAGAACACAGCATCATGGAAGGCTGGCAGTAAGTGTCTCCACAATGGTGGGTGGGTTAAAATTCAACAGGGATATTACATATGTCTCTGTCTCTCTGTCTCACACACGCACAAATGTAGCATATCTACATACTCATGTTTCAGTAACTTACCTTCATTTTCCTCTCTGCCACCTCCATGCCCAGTTATGGACCCCTGGCCTTTGTTTAGGTTGTAAGATTTTTGAGGTAACTACAGTTTTTGACTGATTTAGTTATATAGCAACCAGCATGATGAAATGCTACTCTCAATCAAAAGCTACTGTTATCCCAAACTTTTAATGACTACCTAACGATAAACGACCCTAATTGCTAACAAGACCTCATGCTTCATAGACAGAGAATGCTGAAACAACAGGCAGGGGGAGGGGGACTGACAGCGAGGGGCATGGCAGGATGAAAGGAAGTCCCTTTATGTACAGGGAGAGTCTTTGAAGATTCTTAGTTGAAGAGTTGCATTTTGAACTTCTTTCTTAATTGTTCAGTGATTTAGGGTGAGACTAGTTGACTGTTCTCACTGCATGAAAGTCAGATCCCTAAATAATGCACATCAGTTTGCAGATTATTCTCACAGGAGCTGCAGAAGTGTAACTGTTTTAGGGCAAGTGACATCTTGCACTTTGTTTCCTGAAGCAGCAAAAATTAGAACAGGCCAGGTAGGGCAAAATATAAGCTGTTCAAGATGTTTGTCAGATAAACCCCAAGTGAGCAGGCTAAGTATTATCTCCACTTTGTCTAGAGTTGAAGTGCTTCTCATATTTTCTTTAAAAACATTTTTTTAGGACTTGAAGTCCATATGACCCAGGAGGATTCAAAAGCTGAAAAAAAAACCACTGAAGAAGATACCAAATAGTTTCCGATGGAGCCCTAATGTTGTAGCTTCAGATTTATATACCAGGAAAGGTGATAATCAGATGCACACACCAGAATTTCAGAGAGGTAGCTGTAGGGGGCCTCCAATTACCCTTTTCTCTCTCTTTTCTATTATGTGTATAGATGAGCAGAGAAAAATAAAATGAAGTGGGATGGAAGCCCCTGACAGAGTGAAAAGGAGTGGGCTGACTATAAGGTATCCCTTCCCCCACATTGCTTGCATGCCTATATTAAATCTGTGTGCTCCCTGCTCAGCAGCTTACAGGTGTGGAGGTAGAGCAGTTGTACCAGGGAACAGGGTGGAGAAGATGCACATGCTTTGCTTGGCATGCTCCTCTCTCCAACCAGCAACATGTCTGATAGGATAAAGTCACTGCTTGGTATTGCTTCCTTCTGCTCCAAGCCAACCACTCCACCCTTGACTGGGAGAAGGGCTTAGTCAAGAACCGCAGGGTCCTAAGATAAAGAGAACAGCTGCTGGAAGGGGTTGAGGCATATACTCAACCAGGAACTGTACCATATCACTGGAACCGTCTTCCTCCAAGATTACAATGACCCCCTGCGGTTTAGAGGCCACCACTCCTGCCTTCTTGATCCTGGCACTTGGAGGAAACCCTAGGAGAGATCTCAAACTGGCCCCTGATCCCAAACCCACTGAAATCAATAGGTCTTTCCATTATCTTCACTGGGTAATAGATTTGATCCCGGCTATAAATCTGAAATGTTTACACTGAAGTCAAGGTCATTATGCCCTAAGGATTTGGCCTCATGTGAGGTGAACCCAAACCCTCTGTCTGCTTCCTCCAGTGAGTACCATAGGAGGGTAGCATGTAGTTCCTAGGACTTTTCTTTTTCTTTTCATCTAACCTAATTTCTATTTGTCACTATTGGTAACTTCAAATTCTTTAAGTTCTGCTCTAAGCAAAAGTTTTTATTTTAAAATAAACTGTTAGAACTGATCCTTTTTTTTTAAAACTGCAAGAATGTCTGTCTTAAGGAACATTTATTTTGTTAGAGTGCTGTCACTGTTTTATTACTGTTATAGCACTTGACATCTCCCAGTTGCATTGAAAGATTCTTCTGAATTCATGCAACTTTTAAATGAATCCTCTAATGGCAATTTTGATCAAAATCTATTTGGAGACAAATTTAACAGACACTAGTAAAAAAACAGACTGCCATGATAAACAATCAAGGTATTTTGAGAAGTGATAGTATACTTTTAATACATCGGTTTCTTAGTTTGAAGTTCTTTTTGAAACATAATCTGGACTGCACACTGTTATTTAGGATACTATATATTCATCGTGGTAACTGTCAGCTCAAATCCTGATAAGGAATAAGACAAGTCAGGTTATGAATTAAAACAAAAAGTTCTCCCGTTTTGTTTGCAAAAAAGTTTTTTGGCTAAATTTAATCTATCCCCACCCACCCATGGAGATGTACTTAGAAATATGGAAATAAAGACAGGCAATATCAGAACTAATAATTGTGACTGAACAATTAAATTACTTCCCTGCTTTATACAACTCTAATAAGATTTTTCTGAATTACTTACAGAAGTCATTTCTATAATTTCCTATCACTGTTATGTTATTTAAACTTTCTTACATATCAATTAGTTTGAAATAATAAGTCTTTAGGCTATCTATTAATTGCTACACTGTAGACAGGATCTGTATTTAAAGTTATGCAATGAAAATTAAGCTGAAGCACCAAGCAGTCTTGGCTAACAGAAAAGGCTTCTTCAGCCCTTCGGATAAGAAAGAAAAGATAATGGGGGCAATGAATACACAAGAGACTTTCTCAGTTTACTATTCTCTGCTGTTACATATTAATACAGATTGCTGGAGCTCTGAGTTTTCTATTTTTTTCTGTAGGTGTTTTCCTCACATCATGGTATTTTCATAGGGTTCTTTTTTCTGATTATATAGTGCAGCTGTTTTCAGATCAAGCAAAACTAAAGTTATCATTAATACTAAGAAAAGGCCAACCACATGAATACCTCCAAGGGTACTGAGTATTGGAGCAATATTTGGAAGTTCTCACAATAAATATACAATGTAAGTGTGGCTGAGGAAGTTTTAAATAACATAGTTGGTACTCTTGTGTATCCTTTAGATAATACGGATGGGTTTATTGGAAAGAAGGCTTGTCTGTGCACCTGCAGAATTTACAGGTTTTGGTTTCTATCTTCTTGGGGTTGTGACCCAGGCCTCACTCAAGGAGGAGGTTTCAGACTGCTTGATTAAGTCTTGATGCTTTTGTAAAATAGTTTTCTTTTCCAGCCATCTTCCAGCTTTGTTGATGGGCGGAAGCCACCAGCTAACATTTGTGGCATCCCAACTAGTTTCATGCTGGCAGCTTTCATGTCACACTGAGTGGACTGTCACATCAGTCAGCAGGCGCTTGCTGCTTACAGGCTGCTCTCTTGAGTAGTGACTTTAACGACAGTAAAAAAATCCAACTATTTAATTGACAGAGGAGATTCCTCTGTGCCCACAGGGTCAATGGTGGGTCACAGTAAACATCCAGGCCACTAATGCAGAGATCTTGGAATTGATGGTTTCCCATCATTACCAATAAAACTCAAACAACAATTTTATATATATATTATATGTCAGAAAGTATGCCTGATGGAAGTGGTTCTTTAAAGCCATACAGGCCCAAAGGCTCCTTTTTCTCAGTGTGCTAGACCACTGACAATTTCTTTACTGCTTACTGTATCGTCATTTGTATTTGCTAGAAAAAGAAAGAACATTGTGGAATTGCTGTACTGGATGTAAGACAATTTTTCATTCCTCTGGACAGTAACAAGTTTACATCTTCGTGCAAAAATGATCAAAATCCCATTAACATTCAGACTGAGCATGGCCCTTTCAATTTCCTCATACTGACCCCGTGAATTGGATATATTGATGTCACTTTTATAGAAGTCATCCCAAAAAGTGTGTGTATTTGTGTGTGAAACACAGGGTTTCCTGTGGCTGTCTGTAAAAGGTTTTAAGCAAATGTATCTTTGTACTAGCCTAGAAATCTAAGTGACTATAGAGAGCATGTCTAAAACATATAATAGAGCATATACAAATAATGAAACAACACTCATCCCAGTTGTTTGAATGCCACACTGATCTTAGAGCCTTCTGGGACTCATACTGTCATTGTGTTAAACCCAGTGCATCTACACATACTATTAAAGTGACGTGGTAAATTCTGGCACAGTTTGCACTGGAACCAGCTTCTCCTGGGCACAGTGTCTACACATGTGCCTGGGACCATAGCAGCTTGAGCTGGGGCAGAGCAGCCCCGGACTGGCAGCAGGCTCAGGGGTTCAGCTTTAGCTCCTGGTAGCAGCAGCAGGTAGCAGAGGGGCTGGCTAGGGCATGAGAGTGCTAAAGTGCAGAGCTGTGCGGCAGGCAGGCCCCTCATGCCCCAGCCAGCCCATCACTGTCTACACGTGTGTTTTGATGCAGCAAATGACTCTGCCATAAGACAGTACTGTCATTGAAAGTACTATCTTACAGCAGAGTTAATTTACTGTGCCCTAATACCAGTGCATATGGAGACAGTGACGGTGTGTATGGCCTTGGTTAGAATGACCATTATTCTTTTGAATGCTGTGAAAATAATGGACAATGGGTTATTCTCAGGAGCTTCAAAGCCTTCTGCTTCACTGGGCATTATAGACTGATATATCCAATATGTTATAATGGCCTTTATTTCAGCAGCATCCATTATAGGTAATACTCAGAGAATAATGGAAGATTTGATTCTCACAAACATTATTAGTTTTAAAAGGAGTACTGACTGTACACTCCAAAAATGTTGCCTTGAAAATGTAGCCTTCCTAGCTTTCAAACTAGAAGGACTGTTTTAAAGAGCAAGCATATTAAACAGTGAATTCACTGGAGCCTAGACCATATCTTAAGTGTTTGTACTACACTCTCACAAAAAGAAACTCTGAACCTGATTGGTGCTGCTGTGATATAAATATTTAATCAATAGGAGAACAATAAGCTGTAATCTCTTCTATATATTAATACATCCTGAAAATACTGAAGTTCAATATCAGCTGTTTGCAAAACAATCTGCCCTACGTATTTCATGGCATGTGTTTTATTTATGTATTTTAACACCTACTTTATGAAAATAAAGATGTCAAAATGTGGGCTGCCAAGCTCAATACAATTCCCATAAGCTGTGCAACAATCAGATAGAGAAGCTACCACTACACCAACCATAGTTCAGTTCCACAAAACAGTCTGCAGCCCTGGCTTAGGAAAGCATCCTGATTCAGGACAGCACTTAAACATGAGCTGAAGGCCTGCTTGGGCCCTCTGTATGTTGCAAGGCAATATTGTACTAAGGCACCATACTAGCTGTGTGACTATTTGCCCCTTAACCAGAAGTACTATAGCTGTATTAGTGTAGCACTGGGCAGGGGCCAACAAAGTTGGCGTATACTGCACTGTACTCTGTAGCACATTATGCTACTGTGCTATACTGGACACATCTACACATGATGCTATGTCACTTTAGTAACATGCTATGGCGATGTAACATCCATGGACAAAACCCATGATGTCACAGCTACATGCCTATAGCAATGCACTCCCCCATTATAGCGTGTTGCTACAGCGCCATAGTGCCTAAAAATAACCATGTGCAGTGCTCACAGTGCAGACGGCTCTATCTTTTAGTACTCCAAAAGGAAGCACTAAATGACAGTGCAGTAACAGTGGTGTCACAGTGGCATGTGTAGACATGCCCACTGTGTAGTGCATGTTGATACTGCTTCTGGTTCAGATAGTTCCTTGTGGCACACAGACATATCCAATGAAGGACCTTTGCATGTGCTTAAGCTTTCCTGAATGAGAGCTTTTGGTATGTGTAGGTATTGGCAGTAACTTTTTCGTTCCTAGTGCAAAGATTCATAGAACATAGTTCTGTTTAGCCTTTCCCCTACTCAGCCAAAAGTCCTGCTGGAAGGAATAGCTATTTTGCCCAAATAAAGAAGGGCCACATGCTGAACAGGCTGGTGACTATGTCCTCCTGTTCTTTAAAATTTGCACCTCAGCCTTCTGACTACTGTCAAGCAATCACAATATCTTTAACTGAAGGAAAGAAAATCTGCCCCTTCCCCTCCCCTGCAAATAATCTGTGCACCAGATTACAGTAATAACATGACCCAGTGAATCCCTGCATGAAATAGTGCAAATAGATCTTGTGGTTACTGCATAACTACTATCAATACTACAGTAGTGTTGTTGTAGCCCTGATGGCTCAGGGAATGTGCAAGGAAGATTTGTTTTATTGGAACACCCATGGCCTGCAGGTGAGGTGGGGGGCAGGTGTGACCCATGGGTGGGGTAGATGGAGCAGGGGTGGGCTGGGGGGCCAGACATGTCCCACAGGTGGTGTAGAGGGGGCAGAGGGGACCCACAGGTGGGGCGGGAGCTAGGCGCGATCTGGGGGGGGGGCAGGTGTGACCCACAAGTGGGGGAGGTTGCGGAGGGGGGGGTTCCCCCTCAGCAAACCTACACTCTCATCCCTCCCATCCCTTTCCCCACCGGGACTTACTTGCTTGTCTCTGGCAGTGGTGAACACTGACAAAAACAGCTGCACCCAGAGCAACTTGTGGGATGGGGGTTGAGAGTGCTGGCTGGGAAGGGAGCAATGGGTTGGCGGGGGCAAAAAATAGACCAGTGAGGGGGAAGGGGGCAGTAAAAAGAGCAGCCCCAGAGTTACAGCCAGTAGCTGGGGTTTTCAAGCCCTGGGGCTGCACAGGGGAAGTGGACAGAAGTTTCATGTATCGGTTTGACCTAAACTGAAGGAGTCTGATACTACGTTGATCCAGGTTTATCTTAATACCAGTTTATGTGTGTATGGAACTTCTATACAGTTACAAGTTTAGACTGATTGCCTGCTGGTCACTGAGACCAGGTCTGTAAGCGTAAGGTTGGCACCAGGGCATGCTGCATTTAAATCGGGTGGCCATTTTGAACCCAATTTAGCCCTGTTTTGTTACAGTTTTGAACAGCTTTTCAATCACTTATACCGATTGATATGTCATTTCTGTCCCTAGCCATGTTGTTTAAAATCTGAGGGGCTTATATGTCTGTATGTGGGGAAATGGAGTTGACACTAGTATTTCTGGCTTTCTAAATATCATTTGAATTGTTTCAAAAGGACTGAGTTCCATTCTACATCTTCAGACATAAATATCCTGAGGACACTTTTGTACAAATAATAATAAAAAAAAAATATTTGCTCCTTAGCAAACTGGTGTCAATTTAGTACTGTAGTCTCTGGGAAATCAACATGATGGTATCTTAATGGTATGCAGAAAGGACAAGATATTCATCATGCTCTCAGAGCATAATTCCACTAGTTTGCTATTGGTTTCCATAAGTGAACCCCAGCACTCACAAAAACAAGTACACGCCTAATTTTGCTGCTGTGGGAAGATGAATGAAGCGCTATTTCAAGTAAAATATTTTTGCGTGTGACAGGTTTGTTTTTTTCTGTGCAAGATATAAAAGTACTAAGACATCATAAGCAGGCAATGAAGACTATGTTAGGGTCCATATGGACAGAAGGCAGGTGATACCCACCAAAAAAATGAAGCAGCTTAAAACATCACTTTAAAAGTCAATATAAAATATAACATCTTATTCATATTACCGTTAAGCCTAGAGGCCAGTGGCATTTTGTGCTAGGCACTGTATAAAACATAAAGGAGAGAGACTGTAAGCACTTTGGGGCAGGAACTAAGCATGCATATATGGAAAAACGTTGCTATAACAGTACATGGAGGAACACGAAACGGCGAAAAAATATTGACTTGAATTAAACACAGAAGTCACAGCAAACAAGCTGTCTCTCTGTGATGGACGCTGTTGTAGGCATCTCAGCAGACAGGAGTGAGATTAACTCTAAAAGGAGATTGGGTATGATTTTATGCTACCAATGCTAAAGGTTGTGAATTACTAGAAGAAAGGTTCATAAGACTGTGTAAAATGCATTGAGGGGAACTGCAGTAAATTTAGGCTTTTTTGCTACCATTACAGTCAACACAGTTCTGCATCAGACACCATACCTCTCTCTCTGACCCAGCCTCCCCTGTTTGTACCAGTGGCCACCTCCTTTGAGATAGGAGTTTGGGGACCTTTACTCATCCAAACATTTGCAATCACCATTTCAGTTTCCTGTACCCTCAAAGCTTAAGGGCTGAACCACTGGTTTGTCATAGTCCAAACTGTTGCTGAACTGTGGGAGACCAGGAAATGGACTGTGAGTCAGGGTCAGTATCTGCCTTCTGTTTCTTCTCCTTGCTGAGGACTTTTATCTGCCACAAACTGCTCCCCTCGGCATGCTGCGGATGGAAACACACCACGACTCCACTTGTTTCCCCTCTCACCCCTATTCACCTCTGCAGGAGGAACCCTTCTGCAAGACCACTCTCCTTAACCCTTGCAAGAGTGCATGAGATGGGTCACAGCCTGATCCTAAGGCACTGAAGAATAAAAGTCACATGCAAGAAAATATGAGCATCTGCTCAGTGATTAACTGCAATCTTTCACCAGCAGGAAGATATAGTTTGTCACAATAGTTTCCACCTTGCCAACCCCCTGACTACAAGAACCTGTTCTTATTCCAGCAGATGCATGAAGCAAGTTAACACATTCTGACAGGTAGCAGCAGCATGGTAATACAAAACAAAAGGAAGAAAACTGCACAAAGCAAACAAAAATAACAATTCAATATTCAAAGCAATTTCTATCTGTCCGCAAGCACAATGAGGAATTCCTATTTACAACCACATCAACCACAATATATCCCAAACCCCCATCCTCCACAGAGTCATACCCCTGCTGTCTAGTGACATACACAGTTAAGCACTTGTGCACTTTGCTAGAATAACCCATCCATAAAGCAAGCAACTTTATTTTATATTTTTAACTTGACTCGCATCCTCCCTTCAGGTCTGCCTGTCTTTCCCCCCATCTTCTTCACTTTCTCCCTCAGAATAACTCCTCCCTTTTATCTCAAAATCTTTCCTCTCCTGTCACCACCATAAATTCATATTTATTGCCTTCAAATACTCCTTACCTGGTTGGTCTCCTAGTTGCCCCTCTCTCCTTCTGCTCCTCATGCCCTGTTGACCTGATGTCCCCTTCTAAACTCTGTTAGATAGTGCCCTTTCCAGTATACTGCTTATGCGATATTATTTCTGCAATGATAGCTCAAATTCTTCCCCCGTCCTTCAAGCCACTGCAGCCTTCAGAGTGCCACTCTGCCTTGCTTTTTGCCAGTGGTCCCTTTCACGCCCTCCCCTGATGCTTCCAATCTTTGATGCCTTCATACCCTCCTTTCTTCTGCTCCCTCAGAGCTCCTTTACTTCTTCAGGGTATGCTCCAGAAGACGAACACGGTTTTAATTCCAACCTGTTGTAGGTGGGGTGGCTCAAGAGTGCTGCAGCTACTGTGAGCAGAGTACAGGAGAAGCTCAGATAACCCAAAGAGCAATACAAGTATCTATCTGAATGGCTCAGATACTCAGGCTGTTGCATGCAGCTCCTGACCACTGCACTGGAGTGGGGCAAACATAGCAATAAATAAAACACGCAAGCAGGCAGAGAGGTGCAGTGTGATTTAAAGAAGCCACTAGATGCTCTCCCAGACTACTGAGAATGTAATGGCTGGTGGAAGCATCTATTATGCAGCCAGCAGATAATATTAGGGCTAAAAAGTGTCAGGGATTTCAGGTATCCAGTGAACCAGGAGGCAGTAAGCTGTGGACCCCCTGGCTCAAGTTCTGACATGTAAAATAAAAACAAACATTAGAGGTACTCGATAAGAAGGGGAACATTTCACTCACTTTCACTATAGTTTCACATTCCATTTCTACTTCTTTGTTTCCTCTACTTCTTGTTCTTCTATGCTCTTTAAAACAAAACCAAGGATCATTTCAATTTTAGGTGATTAACAAATACTCTAAACTGAAATGACATACGTTTGTGCAATACTGTAAAGTCACATCTCTTTTGCCAGAAAAATTACTCCATGCTTCTGGCCCATTAATATTTGACTAGTTGGCTGGAACCTGTTAGGCAGTGAAATCAATCTACTCATCACTACCTGTCACTCCAGATTAATGGAGAACAACATTTCAGCATGCTGCTGCTGTATGGGCGATCCAAGCTTGGGTGAAGCTGAAGTTAAGGCACATCCCAGAAAGGGATACTTTCCCCATGAAAGAAGCACATTGCTTCAGAACATGTTGTCAGTGATTTAATAGATGACATTAAGTCAGTCCTGAACCAATACCTGAACAAAGGGACTTATAGAACATGATGCAGCTAAAGGTGGGGTTTTTGAGACTTAATGTAAGATGAAGATTCTGATCACCTGCAGCCAAAGAACACTTTTTTCCTATTTTTATTCGATTATTAAGAGAGAGTTGTCTTTTTATTCAAATACCTATTTGGATAATTGTAAAGAGCACCAGGATTTTCATCAGATGAAGAGGTTACTGGGTATAGATGGGAATTACATGAGTGAGGAGTGCAGATTTTGGTACTTTTTGCAGGAGCGATTAGCTCATGGCTGTTTTGGGGATACATTAGGTGCCATTAAACTTTAATATCTTCCACATCATGTTTTGATGGTACTCATTATATTCAGAATGGGGTGTGTCCCTGACTGTTTAAACTATTCTGAGTCAGGATCTTAATGGCATCCAGGGTAATATGGGGACACCAAGTCAAAGTTCGCCCTGGACTTGATATTAATTCATTGAAATCAGCTGCATTTGGTCCTAGTTGTTCTCTATCAAGATTGTTATAGAACTCTCTTAAAAATGAAATAGAAATGAATGAGCAGCAGGATGTTAAGAGTTTTCATATTCTATTCTATTCTAATATAAAAAAAGTTTAAAGGTTAAATTCTGTTTCACCTTCAATGCCTAAATGGCATGTGCAAAGTCACATAAAGGCATAGGTTGGATTCCTATTTCCATCTGTGGTGGAATAGGATTGCCGTCTCTTGAAGCTGGTTCACTGGGCAGCCAAGACTGGAAGTTGTATGGAGGAGGAGACTATCTCAGAAGGCGAATGGCTCTGGCAGGGGGAAGGAGGGTCCCAGGTTCTACGCTTGGGCCCCTTCTTGTAATAGGGCAGGGGTTTTCAATTGGGCTGTGCAAAGCTTCAGTTGCTGATTTGATCTGGTGGAGATTCGGGCCAATTCAGTGGCTGAATCTCTGAATCCATATTGAATCAGGAGACCCTTTAATTTCTCTGAATCGAATTGGAACCTCTGAATTGATTCGGAGAGATTCGGAAAGATTTGATGATCCAGACATAGGCACAACTTTAAAAGTTTTTTCTATATACCTCAAGGTAGCAGGCGGCTCATGAATGCTGAAATGGTGGGTGGGATGAAGTGTCCCACAGGAGCACAGAGGGGTTTGCAGCGTACTCAGGAGCAGACCCAGAAGTTCACCAGAAGCACTTCTGGTCCACTTTCAGGTTTGCCGCCAAGCAAGCAGGGGACCCTCCCCTCCCACAC
>NW_017729022.1:135399887-135411155 GCF_001723915.1 Gavialis gangeticus | reverse complement strand
ACACACACACACACACACACACACACACACACACACACACACACACACACACACACACACACACACACTCTCTCTCTCTCTCTCTCTCTCTCTCTCTCTCTCTCTCCCCTATGGGACATTCCATCCACTGCAGCATTGCAGCGTTCACAAGCCATACCTGGTACCTTGAGGCATGTAGAAAAAACATTTAAAGTTGTGCTATGGCCGACTCGTTGATTCTCCAAATCTTTGGATTCAGCCAAACTGAATTGGGGACAGTGATCTGAATCAACAAATCGAATCACTGTCCCAATCTGAGCCGAATCCGAATCGAATATGGCCCGTTTCGCACACCCCTAGTTTTCAACCTTTTTCCATTTGTGGACTCCTAAAATATTTCAAATGGAGCTGTGGACCCCTGTGAACTGTAAGTGTGGGTATTCATGTATTTTTGATTGATCATAGTAATCTTTCATGGACCCCTTAGATATAGTCTGGGGACACCCGCGGTGCATGGCCCAGAGGCTGAAACCCACTGTAATAGGGCAAAAACTATCCCAGTGCTGTTTATCCATTTTATCCCATTAATACTAAATGCCAGGTGCAATGGGCCAGCTTCAAAAGAGGCATTAGAGCAGTGGTTACAGCACCAAGCTGAGAAGCAAGAGATGCGGATTCAAACCTCCTTTAGGGTGATGGGGGCCTAGAACCTGCACCTCCTGTTCCCTAAACAATTGCCTTAAGTGTTCAGCTAAAAGGTGGGAATGATCATCTCTGTCTATGAACGGCTTTTCTGTGACTAGATTTGGGACTTGCCTGACAGTATGCACGTGCCTGGATGATTCTACACTCACCCTTGGCAGATACATGGCCAGACGGCAGCTGGTTGAGCATATGCAGTCAGGAAATGCAGGAAGTATGGAAACCCAAACCATACTTAAGTGCTCAAAACTGCGACTATGTGGCTGTGTAAGTGCCACTTAGGTAGGTGAAGGTGAAATAACTTCTTTAGCCCAAAACATCTTGATAGCTGCAGTAATACTGAAATTTGTCCTGAAGTGCTTTCTCTCAAAGCATTTTCATACACTGATCTTAAATACCGAGGTAATGGTAAAGAAGCAGAGCAGTGTATTTTGGGCATTATGTGTTCATTGTAGCTTTACTTAGATTCGTAAATGGGGAGGAAAAACATGATAATTAACTTAGAACAATGAGATTTAGTGAAATTAGCACATAGGGGAACTTATGCTCTTCCCTCATACCATACTGCAATGATTGAAAGAAGCTACTTTATTTCGTTGCCCCTTGAACTCTCTATCACCTTGCAAGCGGTGCGCTGCAAAGCTATGACATTAGCAGTGACATAAATGGTGCTAAATTAAAGTTACATGTTGGCTTTAAGTTGGTCAGAAGCTGGGTGCCAAGGATAGTGTATAGCTTGCACCATTTCAACATGCAAAGTGAATCTAAAATATATGCTGTGGGAGCAAAAGGTAAGGGCTGTAGCAGAAACAAAATATAGCAGCAAGATGGGAAAAAGTGAAGTGGAAATGGGAACACTGATTTCTCTTGCACACTTCTGCTGTTATTTTTTCTTATGCCCCTCAGTTTTCTGCCCATTTAGCTTAGAAATTACACTTGTTCTGCACTCCCACTAAGTGACGAATCAGTTGAAGGTTCACTGCTTTAGCACTTGCATTTGTTTTATGACAAATTTACATGTGAGGTTAAAGTTACACAGTCACTTTGTCACCACAGATTTTGACCCAGTTACCTCTGTGAGAGCTGCACTTGCTAATACCAGATCTGAAATTAGTCCCTACACATTCCTGAAAACGACTTTGGAAAACACTAACTACATTCCCTTGCTCACTTGTTCAGTTTGTTTAACAACTCTATTGCTCTTTACTGTAAGGGTCTGAGTTGTTTTAGCTTGACACCCTGGCAAGCAAACATTTGCATTTGTGACAATGCACATCTACTTTATGTGCCAGTGGGCCCGTTGACCCGTGCACTTTAATGCACAATAGCCTATTTTACTGTGCATTAAAGTGTCACATAAAAAACTGCCATTACGCTAACTCACAGTAAAATAGGCTACTGCACATTAAACATCACTTAAAAACCATGTGTATTTGTTACTGTGCATTAAGGTAGCCTAATGTGCATTTGTTTAGTACTTCAGATACTAAATGTAATGCATATTAGGAAAAGTGCCTTAATGCACATGTAGATGTGCCCAGTGATCCCAATTTTCCTCCCTTGCAGAGATAGATGGAAATTCATTTAGCCCTGTGTTCAGTCAGGAATTTGTGACTGCACATTGTCATCTATATGTGCAAAGTAGGCGTACATTTACAAACATGCAAATCTCACCTACCTGGAGGTGGAAAAATCAGGTCAGAGTGGCTAAACACTTCAGAAAAGCAACATCCAAAAGGGGCAAGAAAAAATAATCCTTCCTACCACACTTAGGCTTTTCACCTTAATAATTAACAAGTGCTCAAAACACAGTCAATCAAACATAACAGAGATATCTAGATAGCAGCAGTAGCTATTTGATAGCATGAATTCCACAGTGATATAAAGTTACAAGGTCACATGTTCTATCATCCTGTTTATAATTAAGGTGCATATAATTCAAATTTTCCAGTATTTACACAGCTTTCAAAGATATAGTTTGTGCACTGCCACTACTGGTATTCTCTTGATCCAATTAGCATTAGTGTATCAGGCATTACACACACACATATTTACCACAGAGTGCTTGCGTGTTATGAAGTCCCAGTCAGCACACAGGATTGTCTTGCAGCATAAGAAAGAAAGAGTCAGGAAGAAATACAAGCATTAAAATGATAACTGAATTTGAAGCTTGTTTGACTTCAGTTAGTAGAAATGTGTTTATGTTACCGTAATTTATATTGATTTTATTTGTAAAAATCAGCAATTCCTCGACTCTAGTAACAAACTGATTTTGGCTGCCTTTGTGCCTGCACATTTGTCATATTAAGGGACATTTTTGGTGAACTAGCTATAGAAAATGACTGCAACAGGCAAAATGTATCTTTCCCAAACCATAATGATGCAGCTGAATAGCTATTAGTCACATTAATGTTAAGTCCTAGAGAGAAGATGCCATGCTGCTTTGGCTAGATTTTAGGAGAACACTAATGATACAGTGAAATAATGATAAATTTGTTATCCCTCATTGCCATGTCATACATTTTCAATATGTATATGGAGAATCCCTCTCACTTAAGAAGATTCAGAAGTTATTTGATGCAAATTAAGCACTTAAAATGTGAATGTATGGACCATATTTCATTATGTTGATAGCGTGTAATGTTTACTGAAAAAGGAATGTATTTTACATAGTCATGAGGGGCTAGAATCTCTTCTCACTGACAGTGCTGTAAACAGAGTAATACCACTAGAATAAATCATATATATCCTTATATATAACAGCAGGATCTAGCCCTAAGTACTATAAATATGAAATTTATATCAGCAAACTGTGCTTGAGCTTGTCCATTTTCTTTTCTTCTTTTTTACGATTATCCTTGATGGGCACTTGCGAAACACTAGCAATCAAAAGATCGTGGGAAATAGAAAGGGAATGATGTTTACTGCAACGGCTCTCTCACAGCAGTCCACCCTCTGATTCTGTCTGTGCTGTTCCTGACAATTCAGACCTTCCTCCATCGTCAACCAGCTAGGAACCTATTTGTGCAATTGCTAGCCCTGCCTGTTGCTTAGAGGAAGACTTCTATGGTGTCTGTGTGGTCTGTGATAATGTTTCCTTGTCTGAGAGAGAAGGGGAAATTTTCCAAAGCACTCAAGCAAGTTAGGAACAGAATTCTATGAGAATCCCCAAACCCTTGGGCACTTCTTAAGTTCTGCCCCTGCATTCCTTTTAATTTATGATTCTTTTTGAGCTTGCCCTCAGATGTGCTATAGATTTTATCTTCGAATTTTAGACCAAGGGTGTCAAATGGTGCAGGACTAGTCCATGAGCTGGATGAATGGTAAAGGGCTGACCCTGCAGGTCAGATCAGAGCCACAAAACCTCTGTTACACCACTGCATGTTGAATCCAGTGGCCATGATGGGTGCTTCAGCTGGTCTGCACCAGTTAGAGTGGGTGCCATGTATGGCACAGTCCAATACCAGCCCGAGCAGCCACTGTGGGCTCTGGGTCCAGCTTGCAGGGGGACTGACCCTATGTGTGTGGCATGTGTCCTAGACTGGCTGGGGTGGAAGCTGCACATATGGTATGTTGATCAACACGAGGCCCCAGGGTAGCAACGAGGGCTGAATGATGGGGTTCCATTGACTGTATCCAACCCACAGCATTTATCTTTTACACCCATGCATTAGACCAGTGGTGTCCAACCTTTTTAAGTATGAAATCACCTTTTTAATTAAAGTGCAACCCAGGATCTACTGCTCACCACCCCACCCAGCAGATCAGTCTGTGGGGGAGGGAAGGGGTGGAGGAGGGTCGTGGCGCATGGCAGATCCTGGATTGAACTTTAATTTAAGTGATCTCACTGCACCCATAGTGAGAGAGGGCATGGGGCACAGGCAGGGGCAGGGGAGAGTGGGGCTCTGTCTTGGCTGGGTGGTGGGAGCACTGGAGCCTGGCTAGCTTGTCCAGGTGCACAGGTGTCTCCCACCACTGCATGCACTCTGGCAGAGGCCTGGGGGACACGTGCCCCCCCCCCAATCTGTGCATGGAGCACAGGTGGCTGCTCCTGTGCTTTGTGCCCCGAGCCCCACTGTAGCTGGCTCGGAGGCAGTCCCACACTACGTGTGTCCCACTGGTCCTGGGACAGCTGCATCAGAGCTCAGGGCGTAAAGCACAGTGCACAGCAGCAGCTCTGCGCTGTACACAGATGGGGAGGGGCATGTGCCCCCTAGGCCTCTGTCAGGGTGCACACAGTGGTGGAAGCCCCCCTCAGGTGCTCCTGGATGAGCCAATCCCAGCACCCAGTCAGGATGAGGCCCAATGCCACATGCATCCCACCACCAGGCTGCTTCTGGGCCAGCTGCAGCAGGGCTCAAGGTGCAAAGCACAGCGTGCAATGGCAGCTGCCTCCACCACACGCATAAATGGGGGGGCATGTGCCCCCAGGCCTCTGTTGGGGTGCACACAGTGGCAGAAGCCCCCTGTGCCCCTGGACAAATGGCCTGGGCTCTGATCCTCTCACCACCCATCCCGGTCAGGGCCTCACTCACATCAACCCCTGCTCCTGCCTGTGCTGCATTCCCCCCCTCACTGCAGGGGCCTCGATCAGGCCCTCTCCCCTTCCCTCCCCCACAGACTGACCTGCTGGGCTATGGGGGGAAGGGAGAGTGTGCACATGCGCTCAGCCCCCCCAGCCTCAGATACACTTCCAGAGGCTCTGCAGTTGACCAACTGGTTAGTGACTGCTGCTTTAGACAAAACTCTCATTACGCAAATATCTACAAGCATGAAGATAAATCACACAACAGAGGAGGAAAAGATAAATGAGGTGAGAGATGGAGTCAAACTCCCACAATAAACTTCACTGGACTCTGCTGGATGGTGCTAAGAGCATAATCTTGCTCACGATAACATGATCTATATCTTGGTGCAAGCATTGGAGAGACCAACTAGGGACTGTAAATGGAAGAATTGGTGGGGAATGTAGTTGTAGATGGCAATTAGTATAGCAGCAACCATGAGATGATTGAGTTTGGGATTCTGAGGGAAGGAAGGAAGGAGAACAGCAGAGTAAGGACTCCAGACTTTAGAAGGGCAGACTTTGACTCACTCAGGGAATTGATGAGCAGGATCCCCTGGGAGGCCAGTCTGAGGGGGAAAGGAGTCCAGTAGAGGTGGTTGAATTTTAAAGAAAGCTTACTCAGGGCTCAGGAAAGAACCATCCTGATGTGCAGGAAGACATGCATGTATGGTGGAAGACCAGCTTGGCTTAGCAGGGAACTCTGGAATGACCTAAAACACAAAAAGGAAGTTTACAAGAAGTGGAAACTTGGTCAAATGATTAGAAGTATAGGAGTATTGCTCAGGCATGCAGGAATGACATCAGGAAGGCCAAAGCAGGAAGGGTAACTTGAGTTGCAGCTAGCAAGGGATGTGAAGGGTAACAAGAAGGGTTTCCACAAGTAGGTCAGCAATAAGAGGAAGATCAGGGAAAGTGTGGGTCCCTCACTGAATGGGGGAGACAACCAAATGAGAGATGATGCAGAAAAGGCTGAAGTGCTCGATGTCTTTTTTATCTCAGTCTTCACAGGCAAGGTCAGCTCCCAGACTATTGCACTGGGCAGCACAATTTGGAGGAGGAGGTGTGCAGCCAACAGTGGTGAAAGGACAGGTTAGAGACTGTTTAGAAAAGCTGGATGTGTAGAAGTCCATGGGGCTGGAGATGATGCACCCAAGGGTACTGAAGGAGTTGGCTGATGTGACTGTAAAACCACTAGCCATTATCTTTGAAAACTCATGGTGCATGTGAGAGGTCCCAGATGACTGGAAATGGGCAAATATAATGCCCATCTTTAAGAAAGGGAATACAGAGGATCTGGAGAACTACAGACCAGTCAGCCTTACCTCAGTTCCCAGAAAAATTGTGGAGCAGGAAATAACCCAGTTCTAAGCACTTGGAGAAGAAGGAGGTGATTAGAAACAGTCAACACGGATTCATCAAGGGTAAGTCATGCCTGACTGACCTGATTGCCTTCTGTGACAAGATGACTGACTCCGTTGATACAAGGAGAGCGGTAGACATGATATACCTTGACTTCAGCAAGGCTTTCAATGTGCTCTCCCACAGCACTTTTGCAAGCAAGCTGAGGAACTGTATGTTGGATGAATGGATTATAAGGTGGATAAAAAATTGGCTGGATTATCAGGCTCGAATCAATTGTTTGATGTCTAGTTGGCAGCTTGTATCATGTAAAGGACCTCAGTGTCAGTCCAGGGGCTGGCTTTGTTCAATATCTTCATCAGTGATCTGCAAGATGAGATGGAGTGTACCCTCATCAAGTTTACAGAAGACACCAAGCTGGGGGGAGAAGTAGATATGCTGGAGTGTAGGGCTAGGATTCAGTGAGACCTTGATAAATTGGAAGATTGGACGCAAAAAAATCTCATGAGGTTCAATAAAGGCAAATGCAAAGTCCTGAACTTAGGAGAGAACAATCCCATGCACCGCTACAGGCTGCAGACTAACTAGCTAAGCAGCAGCTCTGCAGAAAAGGACCTGCAGGTTACGATGGACAATAAGCTGAACATGAGCCAACAGTTTGCCCTTGTTACCAAGAAGGCTAATGGCATACTGGGCAGCATTAGTAGGAGTGTTGCCAGCAGATCAAGGGAAGTGATTATTCTCCTCTATTTGGCATGGGTGAGGCCACATCTGGAGTACTGTGCCCAGTTTTTGACCCCCCACTACAGAAAGAATGTGGACAAATTGGAGAGAATCCAGCGGAGGGCAAGGAAAATGGTGAGGGGGCTGGGGCACATGACTTATCACGAGGGGCTAAGGGAACTGCACTTATTTAGTCTGGAGAAGAGAAGAGTGAGGGGGGATTTAATAGCAGCCTTCAACTACCTGAAGGGTGGTTGCAAAGAGGATAAAGCTAAACTGTTCTTAGTAGTGCCAGATGACAGAACAAGGAACAATGGTTTCAAGTTGCAGTAGGGGATGTTTAAGTTAGAAATTTATAAAAAATCTCTCACTAGAAGGGTAGAAGGAGCACTGGAACAGGTTACCCAGAGAGGCTGTAGAATCTCCATCCTTGCAGGTTTTTAAGACCTGGCTAGGCTAGACCTAGACAGCAAATACAGATTTGTTATCAAACTTTGAAGCCTTCAGATCTCTCAGTCTCCACAGCATTAATGCATATTTGTTAACTTCTCTGAGACAGATTAGTTCCCAGCAAAATTATGACAAAGATAGCAGACTTGTAGTTTTCTATTTCATTTGACGGCCTATGACAGAGTAACAGGTTTCCTAAGCATTTCACAGAAGATATCTTCAATCAAGGAAGATGGAAATGTAGGAGAGAAAGAGTTCTCATTTTACTCATGCAGTTTAAATCAGGACTAACTGCTAAAGTCAATGCAATTACATTGGTTTCAAACAAATAGAAAGGAAATTGTTTAACCCAGGGGTGTCAAACTTGTTGGGCATCATGGGCTCAATTAAGACTGCAGAGCTTCCTGCAGGATGGCCAATCTGTGAGCAGTATGACACTAGTCCCCGTGATTGCCAGAACAGCTATTTTGGCATGGCTCTAGTCACCAGGGAGTTAATACAGCTGTTGCTTGCCCCCCCTTCCCCAATTTTAGTTGCTAGGGGTGGCTAAGAATCCTGATTTTGGCAGAGGAATTACACCTGTGCAGTTTGACTGAAGGCAAAAATTTGCTGCCTCCTATTTCTATTTCTGGATGAAACCCACTTTTTTTTCAGGTTGTCTTGATTATTTTACTCATACCTTTTTTTCAAATTAACTTATGGTTACTAATATTAGGTAGTAATTCCAGACAGGACCAGAGGCAAGGGTGGAACATGAGCTTCTTAACATCAAAGGTCCTTCTGAACACCTTCTATAAAACTTATTTTTTTAAAGTAGAATTGAATTAGTATAGGTAGACACACACACACAACACACACAGAGTAGTTTTATCTGTCTTTACACATAAATAAACCTCTTAGCTAGACAGACAGAGTGTATTTATTTTGATAAATAAATTTCTACTAACATAACATAATATGAAAGCTGAGTACATAAAATCCATTTTAGAATTTTTTTACACATACATAGATACATATAGCCCACAGAATCCTTGTTCAGCTGCTCAAGTATGAACGGTCAATATATTGCTGTACTGAGGTCAATAAGGCTCCATGAAAGTTTCATGGTTGCCTGCTAAGACTCTTAATAACTTATTCATTTAGGTCTTGATCTTGTTCTAATGAAGTTAAGTTGATTTTTCTTTTTGCTGCTAATTACAATCAGTGTAGTTTTCAAACCTCACTGCATGACTAATTTTGGTATAAAGATTCATTTGATGTGCAGTTTGTAGACAATACATGTGGGTCAACTGATTACCAAATTTTAAAAAGATTCATTATACTTAAAAAAAAAAATAAAAACAGGTAGGCAAATCAACTTTACTACCACGAGCAAACAGCAGTAGTTTTTTATGACTGTATTTTTAGGGATAAGTCAAAACAATGTAAAAGAATAACTTTTTGCACATTCAAATCCTGTCAATTAAATGACAGGACAAGAAAAAGAATCAAAGAAAGAAGAAAGTTTAAACTTCAATAGGAGTGGGAGAAGCAGAAATAAGGATGTCTATTTTAATTTGATTTAAGTACACTGAAGCTATTTGTAAAAGTCTTCAGAAACTGATCCAATCAATTTGAACAGTTATAAAACTGGAAAATATTACCTGTTTTTAACTGACATTTGGGTGGATTATTCATTGTTTTATTTCATTTTCAGTCGCAATTGACATGGCACTAAACTGACTGAAAAGAGTCCTGAGTTTGTTCATGAGGCTATAAGGTGGAATGATCTGATACATTCTGGAAATAATGGGTGCCATTCTTCCTGCCATTCAATGTAAATCTTTCTACTGATCCACGATCCCTTCATCTCTCAGACAGAAAGGTTCTTGTCTGAGATCTAAGGCTCTTATGACTGCTTCTACTGAGTTTATCTTCATCAGCTGCTTTTTCTAAACCAGGTTTCACAGCAGAAGGGGTGAACACATCTGACAAAAGAACTGAATGCACACCTTCATTGTTAAGCATATTTTTCTTTGGTTCCAGACATAATTTATATTGATTAGAAATGTGATTAGGCTTTTGTAATTCTGCTTTTGATATGAAGTACAGCTGAATCATTCTTATTATAGTCTGAGGCTGCAATACTATAAAGACTTATACAAATGAATGTGTTTATTATTGAGCAAAATGAGCACATCGTGCTTGCAGTTGGGCATGCTCATGCTGAGGCTGAGGCCTGACACAGCGTTTCAGGAGAGCTCACTTTCCTTTCAGTTCAACTTTAAATTACCTGAAAGTGGGAGAACGGAGTGCAGTAGAAGTTTTCAATGAAAATTGCCCATTTTCCTAATGAGCTAAATATATCTATTTATTTATTGAGTTTTTAAACATGGTATTTGGCATGCACTGGTTTCTTGCTCTTTGGACACTTTAAAAAAAACAACAACCAAACAACCAAATAAAGCCCTTTGGGCTAGGGACAGACATGACAAACTAGTTTAAGTGATCAGAAACTGGCTTAAACCTGTAACGGAACAGATGTTCAGTGCACATAAACCAATATGAAAATGGCTGAAACCGGTTTGAGATAAACTTGGTCGAGTGTAGTATCAGACTTAACTGATTCGGCTCAAACCGGTTTATACAATATCTGTCCCAGATCCCTTGCTGATTTAAATTAAATCGGACTCCTCCATCCCAGCATGTTCTCTGGGCTGGGCGGGGCGGGGCGGGGCGGGGCTCTATTTTCTACAGCAGGGCTGAATCCTCCCCTCTGCTGCTTGGTTGCAGCTTCCACAGTCTCTGCAGGCATCTGCCCGGATTCTGCTCCCCACCTGACCCATCCCCACTCTCTGCTAAGCAGGCATTCCCCCATCCCTCACAGGCACCTCTCAGCATTAACTAGCAGACCACATACTGGCTACCCCTGAGCTGTGGCACACGGGACAAAGGCAGAATCAACATATAGGTGGTAATGTCCCTCTGCTGTTTTCTTAATGAGCTGATAAACATTGAGTTAGGGGTGATACACGTTCCCTGCTGGGCTGGTCAGAGGAGAAAGCGGACCTCTTTAACCAATTCTTCACCTCCGTTTTCTTGTGCAGGGACCGGGACTTCCCTGCTGTGATAGAAGCCGGACTCGAGGGGTTCGCCTTCAGACCTCAGGTTGGGGAGGACCAAGTTAGAGAGCTTCTGGAGGGGCTGGACACATTCAAGTCAGCAGGTCCGGATGCTCTCCACCCCAGGGTGTTGAGGGAGCTAGCTGGGGTTATTGCAGGGCCCCTGGCACAGCTCTATGAGCGATCGTGGTGCTTGGGCCAGGTGCCAGATGATTGGAAGGTAGCAAATGTGGTCCCCATCTTCAAGAAGGGGAAGAGGGAGGACCCGGGTAACTATAGGCCCGTCAGTCTTACCTCAATCCTGGGGAAACTCTTTGAGAAGATCATCAAGGAGCACATTTGTGATGGGCCGGCATCAGAAATGATGCTCAGGGGCAATCAGCATGG
>NW_017729022.1:135391983-135399496 GCF_001723915.1 Gavialis gangeticus | reverse complement strand
AACTACTTCACAGTTAGGGCGGCTAGGAGCTGGAACCAACTTCCAAGGGAAGTGGTGCTGGCCCCTACCCTGGGGGTCTTTAAGAAGAGGCTGGATGCCTACCTGGCTGGACTCATTTGAGTCCCGTTTTTGTTTTGGGGTTTTTTTGTTCTCCCACCCTGGCGGGGGGTCGGGCTAGAAGATCTACTAGGTCCCTTCCGACCCTAAATCTATGAAACTATGAAACTATGATCAGGAGGGCAGGGAACCCCTCCCTAATCAGAGGTCCTGCCAGGGCCTGGCCACACCCCCCCTCAGGTCAGCCCTATGCAAGGGGACGGAGGGCTCCTCTAGCACCTCCCAGCTTCTAGGCTGAGCTACTGCAGGCATGTGCCTGCATTTCTGGGATATCTATCTGGTTGCTGATTTAACCTAGCCAAATTAGACTAACCTGCAAAGATTGAATCAATTCAGGCTCAGGCTGTTTGAATGTCTGTCCCTAGCTTTGAAGAAAGCATAGTGAACATTTCTGCACTGGGACAGAAATGCCTCATAATCTGCAAGAGGCAGAGTAGGGTAAACATGAGCCTGAGATGCACACAGCTCTCATACCGTGTTCACCAACCACTGCCCTGGTAATGCTCTCCATTAAAACATTAACTAGGTGTTCACAAATATTATCTTTGTTTTACATAAATGAAAATAAATGAGCTCAGAGAAGAACTGACATGCTTATGGTCACAAACCAAATTCTTGAGGAAGGTGGGTAAGCTTTAGAAGAGGTGCATTACAGGCTGCATGCTCCACACCAGAAATGTATTCGCCAGTAGTCCAGTGATCC
Source organism: Gavialis gangeticus (assembly GCF_001723915.1). NCBI lineage: Eukaryota > Metazoa > Chordata > Crocodylia > Gavialidae > Gavialis > Gavialis gangeticus. The sequence continues at coordinate 135,398,676 of NW_017729022.1, read as the reverse complement.
GGGCTGTGACACTATTTTGCTCTGATTTTCAGCAAGTCTTATCCCCTCTGCCAGCCTTAGTTTTCCTATCTGTAACACGGGCTCTGTAACTGGTTTCATTTTTAATATTGCTTTATAAAACTTATAAGTAAAAACTATCCATATACAACTGCACAAGACAAATTATATAACTCAGGCCTTTATAAATCTTGGCTCTGTGTTTAATACCCCAGATCATTTGGCTCTATTTTTGTAGGAGGAGACAGGAGAGAGAAGAAGGAAGAGTGGATGTTTCTTCTGACAGAAGGTTTAAAAAATAATATTGAAATTTTACCCACAAGAGTCTTTAGGGAGTTTTTGAATACCTTACTAAGCAAAATCTCAACTCCCTTGAAATTCAATTAACCATCAACATTTGATCGCTGTGAAATCACACAGCTCAAATTAAAAGAAAACCTTACATGCAAGGAAGTTTTCAGTAAATCATCATTAGTTATTTATATTTTGCAAGATTTAATGTATAAACCAATTATGATTTCCAAGATGCCACATAGGGAAAGTCTCATCTCTCTCTACGCTATATTAAGCTAATTGCTTCATTTCTAAGAACACATTTTCAGCTGCATTATCAGCTGAACCAAAAGGTAGCCTCATACAGATAATATATTGAAAATATAGTCTGTTAAGTGCAAAATGACTTAATATCAATTTGCAGAAAAGAAAATCCTGCTGATTTTGAACTAATTCAGTACAATAGTACATGTTTAAGATCAATTCACAATGAACAATTTTCTATTTACTGTTAATTTAGAATCTTGGATTTCCTGCTCCAAACAACATTTCATTCTAAATCAGTAGAGCAGGTTATAAAAATAGTTTCAATTAAATCAGCCAGTAGTATATAATTGTATATTTACAGTCTAGTTTTGCAGTTTGTAGAAACAGGAAATCTATACAATGTAATGGGCAAACAGGGAAAAAGTCCAACCCACTTCTTAAAGTTACAGAATGACACAGATGTGATTTTACCTCCAGGCTGAAAAAAGTCATATTTCTTGTTAGCCTGGAACATGTGGTGCATCATGTTTGAATACCATTCTGCCTGGTTACTCAACCTCCAATCCATCCCTACTTTGTATAGATTAATACACTGGTTATGGTACTGACAAGATATCTGTAGATTGAGAAGTGGCATTGTTGTTTGGCCCTCTCTTCCCATACTTCGTTTTCAGTTTCAAACAATAATCCCTTAATTCACATGTGCCCATTCTTTCTTTTTGGTATTGTATATAAATAGGATCAAGAGGTAATGGAAAAGCAACTAGGAAGAAGCCCAATATGAGTGGTAGTAAAGAAAAAAAATGGCCTAGTGCTTTGAATGTGCTGAGTTTGAGCATTCATGCTTATGAGATGTACATCTCAATTTAAGCTCTATGTCTTAGGTAACCTTCAGGAAAGCAGTATTAATTAGAGCTACAAAAGGGCTCTTTGTAGCATTAATCTTCCAAAGGTGGCATTAGGGCTGTACAGTCCCAATCATGCTAGCTCCTTCCACTGTCTCAGCCCTAAAGGAAAACCTCTTAGAAACAGGGGATTGTTGGAAGGCAGAGTGCATAGGCAGGAGCAATATCTAAGTTAACTACTTTCATGCATGAAGATTTTTTTTTCCTTTTCCAAGAATTTTGCACTTCATATTCCCACAACTGGAGGCAATGCACTATGCAAGAAAGGATAAGCTAAGGAGACCTAGTCAATCACAGTGTTGTCCTCTCAAAGAAGTCTGAGTCCCAGCTGAACAGGCAAGACGGTAAGGATGTACAAGTGCCCCAGTAGAACCGTGGGTAGCAGCCCTAGACATTTCTAAAATACAAAGATGCGTTTTCCAAGCTTTTGGTACTCTAAGTAGTGTTCACAAATTTTATCTCTGAGGGAGGAAAAAGCCTCGGTTTATATGGAACCCTGCCTAACCCTGATAAAAGACAACTTGTGGTTAGCTATTATGGTAGACCTACCTCAATTTGTCTATTGGCATAGGCATGAGTATGGGTATGTGTAGACTCAGTAATACTTCAAGATATGGACAGAAAAGTTCTCTAATATCTGTAGCCAACCACATAACTAATTACAAAAACAATGGGAACACAAAGCCCTTTGTAATGTAGGCTCCAACTGGTTAGTGTTGTGAACGAGCGCTTGGGCAGCTTTAATGAACAGTGCTACCTAGAAGTGCTCAAAGACCCATAGGTATTTAGCCCATAAGTAGTAAGAGTCAGAAGAAAATTTGAACCAAAAGTATCCAAACAGGGAAAAGATGGGTTAGGCCCTAAACTCCTAACTGGAATCAATAGCAGCTGTCAGTATTACACGCTTCCCAAAGTCAGCCTATTCTCCTTTGGAAGTATAGATAGATGTCATCGCTGAACTCTATGTACCTTAAAATACTGGTGCTGGCTTTCATAAGGACAAAAAACTCCATGTTCTACAAAATGAGACCTGTGTCTTGCCACCAGTTTAGTAATCAGATTTTAGAAAATGTCCCAGAAGTGCTACAATTCTTTACCTTGACACACTGCAAAATACTTTGTCACACTGCTTTTACAAAAAGGGCCTGGGGCAGTTTGGAACATCATCTCTTGTGAGGTCTACTACCTCCATTTGGTGCGCTAACCGTTTGACTAATTGTTGCACTCCCTGTTTCACTGAAGGAGGGGACACATTATTCTTGCAAAGCCATTATGTCTCTGTGCATGAGGTTAGCACAGGCCTTTGAAATAATATTGCTCCACCTCAGCAGCAATAGCAGCCATGCTCCACTGCACTGCCCTAAGGCAAAGATTTTCACCTATCTTGGATGCAATGATCATTATGTCACTAATATGTCTTTTTATTTATCTCATTTTAAATCCAAGGACAAAGCTCATCCACTCCTCCCCTTTCCAAAAGCTGTTTGAAAAAGCCACATTGCTCTTTCCAGAATAGGTGCCAGCATCTTATTCATTTACTCTGGCTGTCTTGGGATAAAGATTTAGTTTAAAAATTTAGTCTATCGCACTCTCTCATTTACTCATCTCTTTGTATTTCAAAATGGGTGCTGAAAATAGGTTTTGGGTGTTTTAATCAAATAAAAGTACATATTGAGTAAGTAAAACAACATATAAATAATAAGTAAGGTTAATGATTATGCAGAATATAATCATGTTCTGCAGTGAAGTAAATAAGAACTGGTTTGTGTTTTCTGGCACAAGATAAATACCAAAAAATTCCACTAGTGATTGTTAGGGTGACAATATTTGGATCTTGGGGAGCACTGGATTTGCAGCTGAAACAAGGCTTTAATCTGTGGCCCAGCAAAAGCTGCTAACCACAAGGCAGAATGATATATTAAAAATAACATTGCAAACACTTAGGCAAGCAGTTTTCTAACAAGGTCATAGTGTTGTAAAGTATAGAGCTTATTGTGTAAGAAGAACAAGATTCAGCCCACCAGCTATCATCAGGAGATAAAGCAGAAGCAAGACCTTGGAGGTGAAGAAGGAGTCAGCAAGAAACCAGAAAGAACCAGCAAGTGACCAGAGGACAAGGAGGTCCAAGTCTTCAGCATGCGCTCTTAGCACAGAGGCATGTAAATGAATGAAATGCATAGGCAATTCCACGCTAATGAAGCAAACAGTAAACAGAGGCGGAGCTTGATATAGGAGGAGATATGGGTGGAACAAAGGAGGAGTGAGGGTGGAGTGAATGTTAATAAGCATGAACCAAGGTGTATAAAATGTGAAAAGAACTATTGTTCACTGCGGCTCCCCATGTTCACAGGCTGTGTGCCTGTGAGGGAGCTAGTCTGAAGCTGTCTCCATTCTGAATAAAGCTGTTGCAAGCAATGTGTGCTGGCGTTTGCTCCCTGCTTGCTCTGGCTAATGAGTAACAGGATCCATGAGCGACTGGATCGTCGTCTCCCTAGTCATTGGGCACCGCATAGAGTCAGGGTCTAACAGTGATTTTGTAAGACATCCAGCTAAGCAAAGTGAGACAGAAAGTGTCTTTGTGCTCTGTGCACTTAGCACTACATGCATTGGCTCTCTCACAGTTTGCAAGCTCTTGAGATGATAGTAAGATTTTGGGCCAGTTAAGGCCACTCTGCACTTACAGCTCAGTGGACCTGAGGGGTCAACCCAATGAGACCAGACAGAGACTTTTGGATGAATCCTCAAGCATCAGAGTAGCAGCCTCATAGGGCATGTGTAGATGAAGCAGGGGCCCTAAATTGAAGTGGTGGGTTTTTAAAAACACCACTTCAAGTTAGGGCCAATTAAACCTCCATGTTGTGCACATTTACCTGCCTCTCTGGCAGCAGGGACAGGAGGGCAAGCTGCTGGTGGACAGAATGGCTTCTGGGCTGCAAAGGTGGCTGGTACTTCCCCCCGTGGCACCGCACCCCACCCCCAAGCAGCACTTGCTCACAGGCTCCTGGCTCGGGTGGTCCCAGGGGGTACTGCAGCCATGGAAGGAAGCACTGGGCCCCTGAGCAGCTCAGGCAGGCAGGTCTTGGGGGGCTGAAGGTGGGGGAGGAAATCAGGCTCATCACTTTTTTTTTCCTATCTTGGGCAGAGTGTGCCTTCCTGGGCTGCTGCCAGGCTGCCTGGAGGAATTCCTGCAGAGCCCCTGAGCTGCACGGAGCCTGGTGCTTCGCTCCGCAGCTGGTAGGGCAGCAAACTAAAACTCCAAAGAGTTTTAGTTTGCTGCGTCCCAAGTCATTAAAGGTGTATTACATCACTGAATTTGCTGCAGCGGCTGTAATTAATACACAATATGCTGCTGAGGCATGTAAACACCAACACCATTAAAGTGGTGCAAAAGCATTTAGCCTGCTTTAAAGTGTCATGCACACATGCCCCTAGTTTTGTCTACACACAGCCATAGGTGTATGTTTGTGCAATACTCATACTTCACGTATCCTCAGCTGGCTAAACAGCTCTATTAAAGCTACTAGTACCTAGCTATATAAGTTAGAGCAATTTTCAGGCTGCTCTAAATTGTACCAGAGGCAAGTAACCTTCCACTCACGTAAAAGGCTGGGGAAATACAGAGGTGATGAAGGGACATGTTATTAATGGTACAAATACAAACAAATCTTAGCAATAGTGTTTATTTCACTTGCACATCTTCAGTAATGAGCGCAATTAAATTAAATGGAAGAAGAAAAAAATAAAAATGTCAACTCATATTAGGGGGTTTATTTGTGCAAGTGGATCATCTCATGTGCTGGGAGCTTAAAATAGTGTGCATCATTCATCACTACCTTGTTTTTCAATGATAACTTATTTATTTAAAGTGGCGCCGAGGGAGAAACCTAATTTGGAAGGACATTTTCCAATTTAACTTTCTTAATTAAAAGTGAAAGTTAAACCCAACTGAATTGTAAATAGTATTATTTAAAACCACAAATGCCATAGCTTCTGGAAAGGGTCTAGAACAGAGGCAGAGAAACACTGCCAAATCTTATCCCCTTCACTCATTCCCCTCCTCCCTACAGCCCCAAAGCATTTAGGATTGTTTCCTTGAGTTCTCCACGGCTGATTTCTTTTTGCCATGTGTGGTTATCTTAGTGTCTTTTTCAGAACTATGTGGTCTGTGCAATATTCCCGTCACAAGTGACTGAGGAACAGCTTCTCCTTCTGACTTCAGAACAGAACAAGAAGATGTGCTAAATTGCAAGCATGTGCATAAATCCCACTGATTTAACTGAGATTTAAGTACGTATATAAAATTAAGACGATGGATACCTTCTTGAATGGGGGTGTAGCAGGGCAGTGCAATGAGCCTGCTAGGCCTCTGCGAAGTGGCTAGTATTCACTACAGATTTGGATTTGGCCGATTTGGGGGACAGTTATTCAATTCGGTGATTCGAATCACTGTCCTGATTTGATTTGGCTGAATCTCCGAATTAGCTAGGCCCATCTCCTGCCTGCTTTCCCCAGCCTGGCAATGACTGCCACACCCACCCCAGCTCCTAGGGACTTGGGGGGAAAAAAAAGCCGTGACTCAGCAGGTGCTGCTGTGTGGGGGTGTGATTCCCGCTGCCCCCCACTGCATGGGAAACCCCCGAGTATTGCCTATCCCAGCCCACCCCCCCCACATGGCTGCCTTGCCCACAATAGCTCTGGCTCTTCAAGAAAAAAAAAATGAGAAAACCCCCTAGACTCACTATTTCTGCCTCCTGCTGCCCCACACCATGTGCAAGGCTCTGCAAGAGCCCCCTGAAGCTCCAAGCAGGAGCTTGGCTGCAGGGGTGGTGAGTCCTGGGGCTTTTGTCGGCTTATTTTTTTCTTAAAGGGTTGGAGCTGGCCCAGGTGGGGCACCCATGTTGGGGGAGGGGGAGGGCGGTGGGTTGGTGGGGCTCATGGCAGAGCCCCCCATGCAGTGTGGGGGGCAGCAGGAATCATGCCCATCCCTCCCCCACTGCCTGGCAGCACCCGGTGAATGGGTTTTTTTTCTTTTAAAGCACCAGGAGCTGGGGTGGGCAGGGCAGCCATGGGGGGCCTGGGGGATCAGGCAGGGGTCACCTCCCCCACCCCCTACTTACCAGCTCTGAGTCTGGCCATAGGTCCCTGCTGTAGCAGGTGGGGACTGTCTGAAACATTGAAGCTCTCTGAACCCTTTCCAAAGATTCGGAGAGCTTCAAATCAATTTGAACCTTTTATTTGGTCCTCTGATTAG
>NW_017729022.1:135386409-135386983 GCF_001723915.1 Gavialis gangeticus | reverse complement strand
GTATATAAAATTAAGACGATGGATACCTTCTTGAATGGGGGTGTAGCAGGGCAGTGCAATGAGCCTGCTAGGCCTCTGCGAAGTGGCTAGTATTCACTACAGATTTGGATTTGGCCGATTTGGGGGACAGTTATTCAATTCGGTGATTCGAATCACTGTCCTGATTTGATTTGGCTGAATCTCCGAATTAGCTAGGCCCATCTCCTGCCTGCTTTCCCCAGCCTGGCAATGACTGCCACACCCACCCCAGCTCCTAGGGACTTGGGGGGAAAAAAAAGCCGTGACTCAGCAGGTGCTGCTGTGTGGGGGTGTGATTCCCGCTGCCCCCCACTGCATGGGAAACCCCCGAGTATTGCCTATCCCAGCCCACCCCCCCCACATGGCTGCCTTGCCCACAATAGCTCTGGCTCTTCAAGAAAAAAAAAATGAGAAAACCCCCTAGACTCACTATTTCTGCCTCCTGCTGCCCCACACCATGTGCAAGGCTCTGCAAGAGCCCCCTGAAGCTCCAAGCAGGAGCTTGGCTGCAGGGGTGGTGAGTCCTGGGGCTTTTGTCGGCTTATTTTTTTCTTAA
>NW_017729022.1:135381060-135381409 GCF_001723915.1 Gavialis gangeticus | reverse complement strand
CTCCGAATTGAATCACCACCTGAAGCTTCACACAGCCCTAGTGCCTGCTCTTTTCCAGGCTCAAGCATCCTGAGAGGCCACTTGCAAATGGCAAAAAAGGCTAATGAGAGACTCGCCTAACTAGAAGAGGAGCTCTATAATCCCAGAGCCTAAACCGGTCAGGCAGTCTCTCCCTGGCAACCAGGAAGTGAAGAACTCCTGGTTGCAGGGCTCCTGAACGAACCTCGATTTATCTAAACCAGTGGTTCCAAGTCTTTTTAGACCGTGGACCAGAAGTGACTGAGGACCAGCATACTGCACATCAAAAGTGATCAGCATACTGTGGACCAGCAGCCAACCCATATACTGA
>NW_017729022.1:135367752-135376060 GCF_001723915.1 Gavialis gangeticus | reverse complement strand
ATCCCAGCCCACCCCCCCCACATGGCTGCCTTGCCCACAATAGCTCTGGCTCTTCAAGAAAAAAAAAATGAGAAAACCCCCTAGACTCACTATTTCTGCCTCCTGCTGCCCCACACCATGTGCAAGGCTCTGCAAGAGCCCCCTGAAGCTCCAAGCAGGAGCTTGGCTGCAGGGGTGGTGAGTCCTGGGGCTTTTGTCGGCTTATTTTTTTCTTAAAGGGTTGGAGCTGGCCCAGGTGGGGCACCCATGTTGGGGGAGGGGGAGGGCGGTGGGTTGGTGGGGCTCATGGCAGAGCCCCCCATGCAGTGTGGGGGGCAGCAGGAATCATGCCCATCCCTCCCCCACTGCCTGGCAGCACCCGGTGAATGGGTTTTTTTTCTTTTAAAGCACCAGGAGCTGGGGTGGGCAGGGCAGCCATGGGGGGCCTGGGGGATCAGGCAGGGGTCACCTCCCCCACCCCCTACTTACCAGCTCTGAGTCTGGCCATAGGTCCCTGCTGTAGCAGGTGGGGACTGTCTGAAACATTGAAGCTCTCTGAACCCTTTCCAAAGATTCGGAGAGCTTCAAATCAATTTGAACCTTTTATTTGGTCCTCTGATTAGATTCAGATTTGGAGATTTGGCCACTGAATCAGGCCGAATCTCCTCCGAATTGAATCACCACCTGAAGCTTCACACAGCCCTAGTGCCTGCTCTTTTCCAGGCTCAAGCATCCTGAGAGGCCACTTGCAAATGGCAAAAAAGGCTAATGAGAGACTCGCCTAACTAGAAGAGGAGCTCTATAATCCCAGAGCCTAAACCGGTCAGGCAGTCTCTCCCTGGCAACCAGGAAGTGAAGAACTCCTGGTTGCAGGGCTCCTGAACGAACCTCGATTTATCTAAACCAGTGGTTCCAAGTCTTTTTAGACCGTGGACCAGAAGTGACTGAGGACCAGCATACTGCACATCAAAAGTGATCAGCATACTGTGGACCAGCAGCCAACCCATATACTGAGTATAAAAAAGGGTTGGCTGCCAGTCTGCAGTATGCCAGTCACTTCTGGACTTCTGGTCCAGCAGCCAACCCTTCTGTGGACTGGTAGCCAACCCTTTGTGGTCTGGTACTGGGCTGCGGCCTGGGGATTGGGAACCTCTGATCTAAACAACTCTGCAGGCCTGGGAAGTTTCCTGGGTCAAGAAAGAATGGGTTTTACAGGCAAGTGGCCTTTGTTTATGTTAAACCCCTAAAATAGTGTTTCTCAACACATGGGCTACAACCCAAAAATGGGTTGCAAGAATATATAAAAGGGTTGTGGACAAACTTTAAAAATGGATTTTCCTTTAAGGAAGAAAAACATGAGAAACTAGTTTTTCTCTTGCAGGCTGGCAGAGTTCTAGCCTTCAATGTGCTACTCGCCCCCCGCCCCCCAACCCCACACACTGGGGGCTGGGGCCTGGGGGCTGTGGGTCAGGAGTGAGGGGCACTGGGTTGGGACTCACCATTGATGTTTACAAAAGGGTCTTGGCACAAAACAGTTTGAGAACCACTGCCCTAGAGGGTTTGAGGTGTCTACCAGAGGTGTAAGACGCTTCTTGTTTTATTTAAGCTATACTGGAAGTTTAGCCTTGGGACCTGCTGTGGCAGGCTCAAGGTCTATTTAGAGAACCAGAAGCCCTCAGACTGAGGGTGGGGCCCAGTAAGGGGTCCAGAGGCCTAGGAAAAGGCTGAGACCTGGATCAGAGGGTCCATGTACCCAGGGGAGGCTAAGCCAGAATAGAGAGTCTGAGAGCTCGGAGGAGGGGCTGTGTGCAGGGCCAGGGGTCTGAGGACCCAAGAGGGCTGAGTGTACAAATAATTAACATCAAAGAGAGAGAATACTCGTGAGGTTTAGGGCGTGGTGCAGGGAAGGAAATGGAGCCATGCATTGAGCCTTTAAGGCTACAGGGATACAGGCCAGCTGAGAGGGGCCACTGAGCTTAAGGTTTAAATAAAGGTTGCAAAATGGACTAAGGCTCCCTCTAAGGCCTGTGGACAGCCTCCCTTATTCAACTTCTAGTAAGAACAAGGTGTGGCGAGAGAGCAATTAAGGGAGGGCTGTAATAGAGACTGAGCTGGGCAGGAGTCACACGGCCACCAGTGGGCATCACAGCTGCCCCTGGGGCATGAACCTGCCACAGGGGGTCTCTAGGGGATGTCCATGTTTGCATATGAACTTGTGTTATTATATAACTTTATATTTCTTCTATTGCTTCATAAGATTCAGTCATTCAAGGTGACATCTTGGAACAAGAGCACAATGCTCTTGTTTCAACAAGGCGTTGATTTAATCCTTGGGGTCCAAGCCAATTCTCACTGAAGTCAGGGTGAGTCTTTCACTTCACTTCTATGGGAGTTGAGTCAGACCCATTAACTATAGACCAGAAACAATGCCGCTAAGACTTGAGTGGCCAATCATTTGTCATGGAAAGCAAACAAAGAATTACATAAGTGAGCTCTTCACAAATAACCCAGACACTGAAATTTGGTCACAAACTGATGGGTGAACAATTAAAAATGACGAATAATGAATAAATGTCTGTTTGCAAACCAACTACAAACAGTAAAATGGTCAGTTTCACTGGATAGTTCAGTCCAAGTGATTAACCTGGTCTAGAGAAACATTGTCTAGATGAATAAGTCAATTTAGAAACCTTGAATAAAGCAAAATATATAAAAACTTAAGGCTAATGCAACACAAATAAAAGATGGAGTAAGAGAGTCATTTTATATTTACTCTTTACATTTCCTTATTGAAAACAGCCCATGAATAATGCTTGACTTTCTCTGACTCATGCCAGTAGTTTATCTGAATATATTTCTTAATGGTTTTAATAATGAAACAGATCTTTACTAGTTCTGGTGGAAACAGTAATTCCTTATGTTGACCACCAGTCAGAGCTGGTGTTAGGGAAAATGGCACCTTGGACGAACTTATATTTTGGCACTCCCCTCTAACGGTCCACCCTGCCCCAAAGCCAGCAGCTCTTGCCTAAGGCTCAGTTTCAGCTTCCATTCTAAGCTTTTTACTGCAATGCTCTCAAAACAAATCCTTTTTCAGCAGAAGTTTTTGCTTGTTGGGTAAACATGTAAGAAAAATTTAAATGAGTAAAATTGCTTCAATCACTTTTTAAATGGGAGAAGAATGCTTTCCCTCTGTATTTCAATTTAAATGCAATTATAATGCTAAAACACTTGAAATAGAAACTCTAATCTGGCTTTGTTTTATTGCCATCAATGGAAAAGCAAAAACAATTCAGGTTTGAATGCAATTAGCTCACTGCATCTGAACATATATTTTAACACAACATATCACATACATGGAACAAATTTGAATTCTGTTGTTGTGGCATTCTTCATAGTTTCATAGCTGGTAGGGTCAGAAGGGACCTGAGCAGATCATCAAGTTCGACCCCCTGCCATGGCAGGAAAGAGTACTGGGGTCAAACGACCCCAGCAAGGTGATTGTTGAGCCTTGTCTTAAAGACCCCCAGGGTAGGAGGTCTTCTTAATTAAGTGCATCAGAGGTTTGGGAAGTCTGAATGAAGGGAGCCTCAAAGCCTCTCTCTCTAAAGATGCTGTCATTGTTCAGGAAACATGAGCACAAAGTTGAAATTGTTTGGTATAGGTTTATCAGAAATTGATAAATCTACATCTTCTGGTTAGTTTCAACTTCAACATTAAAAAAGAGGAAATTCTGACTTAATGTATTCATACATCCATCTAGTGAAAGGCTTAGTAATCCCAGTGAAATGTTATAAAGTCTGTCAGTTACCAGGCAGGACCAGGAGCCATGAGGAATGGGTTCCAGTTTTGTTACCGAAACTGAATCCTTTTGAAAGTCACTTAAGCCTAAAATTTCAAATATGGGCACCTAAAATCAGACAGTACAATACAAACTCACATCCCCATACCAGCAAAGTCCTTAACCACATGGATGCTGCTACAGTGTTGGAGCTGAAATCAATGTGCAGTCAATTTAGTTCTTAAAACCACATTTTAAAATGAAAAAGATGAAAATGCCCAGTATTCTTAGATGTTCTGGACGTTTAAAAAAACTGAACAAAGTTTGCACCAGCTTTGAACTGACAGCATCATTTTGACTGACAAAAAGGTACTACAAGCTTTCTCTGGCTTCTGTAAAAAATTAGCAGTTTAAGTTTCAAAGAGATGAGTCACTTGTTTTGATACCATAAGCTTTTTCTATAAGCTCATTCACATGTCAGTGTTCAAAAGAACAATGGTGTTCCCTCCACAACTCCTCTTACATAACACCTGAATCCCTCCCTCTCTTTATAACAGCAATCAAAACCACAGGGTAATTTTAATTTTATTTGGTTTCTTTACTCTCTACATCTCTCTCAGATTTCAGTGAATCCCTAGGCTTTCCATGAAATTCATATTTATGACTAATTATTTAAAAGAATTCCTGATTTTAAACTAAATACAATTATCAATGAAAAATAGCAGACCCTGTAACTGGCCCTGGCAGGGCTGGCTGTACATCCTGAAGGCTTCCCAGATTTATAAAACATGCAATGCCATTTTTGATTTTACCCTTAAAATGTACTTGTGAATGCAGGTAACCCTCCTGTGGTCTCTGCTCAGTGGACCAATATTGTTACCAAGGTCACCTTTGCAGAGTTATATTTGCATCCAGATGACATTGATTCATGTTGCCAGATGGCTAAGGACAAAGCATAGTCATTCAACACAATGTGTGACCTACTTACATGCCTAACAATCTGCTGCTTAATACTTAGTAAAAGCATCTAAGGCTTTGATTAAAATTTTAATTTTGTTTCTTAGTTATCTCACATGTGGCATGTACAGTTTGCATACTAGCTGCATCTGTTCCAACAGGGCAAAGAAATGATGCTTCCAACTTATTTCTAAAGCAGGAGGATATGAAAGCATAAGTGTTACTTCCTTATTACCTAAAGGCTTTCTCAGAAGTAATTACAAGTTATTGGTGTACATATGGACATCTAATGAACTGCCTCACACCCTCTTGCTGGAACTTTATAAATAAATACTGATGACAATAAAGCATCATTTGTAGAAAAAAAGAGCAAACTCCTGACATAAGAAAAATTCTCAGCATTTCTTATCAAGCACAAGGAAAATTAGAGAGAAATTCTCAGCATACACCCAAAGGTTATAGCTGCATTATAGGACTACCCAATTTTTGTGCAAAAAGAGGATATAACTATATAGAGAAGTAATAAAACTGGAGGTGACATTTGGTTATCATGGGGCAGGTTTTCAAAAGAGCTCAGGGCCATATAAGCACAGGTTCATCTAGGCCAGTCCCCTGCTCCCGACAGTGCCCAGTACTAGATGCTTCTGATGGGGATGCAGATGAGGATATGCTTCAGAAGACAGTCACAGGATAATATGCACGCCTCCACCCTCCCCCAAGAAAGTCTCATTCCAGGTTCTAATAGAGTTTGGATTAAGCTTTAGAGCATGGGGCACATCTACATGTGCATTAATGCACAGTAATTACTGCACATTTAATTTTAGTACCTGTAATAACGGGTACTAACTCAATGTGCACTAACTGGCGCTACTGCACAGTAGTGCCAGCACACACCTTTTTAGATTAATTCTACTGTACACTAGCACAATGGCATGGCTTTTGCTGTGACACACTAATGCATGACAGAATTAGTCTACTGTGCATTTAGCATCTCGCATAAATGCACCAAGGGTGTAGTACCCCTCCCATGTTTTCTGTTGCTAGTAATTAAAACAACCCTGGGCACTCCTGAATACACACACACACACACACACACACACACACACACAATTGCTTTTTGAATTTTTAAAATCTTGGAAGACTTTTAAGAGCCAGATTTTCAAATCTGCTGACTACTCAGCTGATTCTTTTGTGATATTTAAGCCAGTTTTCAAAGAGCTCAGCAACCCATTTGAAGATCTGACTACTTCATTTAGGCATCAAACTGGTACCTGTATTCTCTGTGAAAACTCTGACCACATGTCTTCTCTGGTTTCTGGAAAAAGGAGACTAGGAAGTAAAGAGCTCTTTTGCGTGGGAAGTAACTTAATGGTACATTATAAATTATCATGCCGTGAATGGGAGAACTGGGAATATGTCAGGTCACGTGGAGATATTATGAAGAGAGATTTCATGGTAGAGATCCATATATGAAAAATAATGTAATCCCTACACATACGTTACTATAGGAGACAACTAGAAAATAAAATGAAGCCTATGGTTAAACTTCTTGCTGGGGTTGTTTGACCCCAGTACTCTTTCCTGTCATGGCAGGGGGTTGGACTTGATGATCTGCTCAGGTCCCTTCCGACCCTACCTACTATGAAACTATGAAACATTAATTAAAGCAAAGTCTTTTTAGTATAGTTATTACTGAGTAAAGATTGGGGGAGGTAGACACAATGTACGGACACGATACATTTATGTCAGTGTAATTTACATTTATGTTATACACCTATGTAAACTGAACTGGAATTCACAGTGAACAAACCACCAGCTATTTCCAGATAGCTGCTTACAGAGGTGCTATCTGGTGATGTGGGGAGCAGGTAATAGTCCACCTGCCCTTGCAAATCGCGAACCTGAGATACCTGGACGTATGAGTCTTACACCAGTATAATTTTCCCTGGTGTGGGGCCATTCATGGTGTGTCAGCTTCTTCATCAGTGCAAATGTGTTGTGTATCCAAATCCATAGTGTGCATACATTTTATTTTTCTCATGTGAAAACTACATGGTGGTGGTGGCGGCTACTTACTTATTAAATGAAGGAGTCAGTGCATACAATCATGCATGGAGGCTCTGTGCTCCATAAGACCTACAAATTTGCTTTTTTGGTGGAATGATATGAAGTACTGAAGGGGAGCCTGAAGGTTTCCAGTTTGCTATGGACAGGATGTTGTTGCAACAAATACTAGCTTGGAGTAGACCTCTAGGGACAGGATAGAAGTAAGTAACTGATCATGCTTACGTGTACCTGTGCTGGAGAAAACATAGTCTCTATTTTTGCTGTTAGGCTTGAATCAAAAGCATAGACAGGTTCATGGCTTTCCCTAGATTGGAGAGGAAGGGCTTAATTCTCTCTTATGTGTCTATGAAATGTCCTTTTCTTCAGCCGTGGAGCGAGAAGTTAATATTATACTGAGGTTTGAATCCTCACTTTGCATCTGTTCCTACACAAGGCTTTCCTGTCAACAGAACTGTGTGGGGTAGCATAGAGGGGAAGAGGAGGAACATGGTAGAAATGAAAACATCCCCTTGTCCTTTGTCATATGGCCAGGGCAGAAAGGCTATTTCAACCAAGAGGCTGAAGTAACCGGTACTCCACAGGGCCAAAGTTTCCATAACTTGGGTGATGTGAGGAGGGCAGCACTCCAGAATACTGGCTAAATGAAAACAGAGATTAAAACCAAAGTGCCTATGCAGGCTTAGACATAATGTTGTCTGCTGATCCTGTGATCATAAAATTAAAGAAAGGATTTGCCCTCTCTCGTTAACCATTGTTTCAGCTCTGACATCACTGAAGATGGTGAAAAACAGGCATCTACAGAACTCATGAGAGAGATGAATGTCTATGAAGAAATAGATACTCACATCCATATATTAATATCTGGTGATTTTGTTTAGGGCAGTAGTTTCACCACGCACAGCAGAAATGAATATTGTTCTGAAATTAGTAATAGAATCTAACGGCAGCTTTTCTTTAGCAGAGCAAATCTAAATATGTCAGGGGGTGGATCTGTCCCCAGGGGGCCTAATCTCTGTTTCACTTGTTTTACAGAATGTCTTAAATTATAGGCCTCAAACTTATTTGGTGGAGAGAACCAGTGAACCAGGTTACACATTTAAGGGTGCTTACTGCCCTTGACCTACTACAGAGCTCCTTCCACTATCAGTAGAAGGTCTGCACAAAAAGACAGGAGAGGACTTGTTCTTTACATAACTTATCTTTAGTGATGATCATTATTCATCCAACAGCTAGACATCAACCACAGGCAGGCACTTTAGTCAACCTTGCTTTGCTGCTTTGTGGTAAAATGCGCAGGTGTCTTGCCTTGACTAGGATTTTGCTATGTGATGCTTCATATGCTATCCTCTCTGCAAGATGCCCAGGGCAGCTTAAAATAAAATAAAAGATCCAGACAAATCATAAAAACAGTGCCAGTACAGGCTCTAAAACACTTGACCAATGTGCTCCTGGTGACCCATCCCTGTCAGATGGTTTTTCGTTCCATTTTGCAGCAGCTGCAGCTTCTGGCTGTTCATCAAAAGC
>NW_017729022.1:135343511-135367623 GCF_001723915.1 Gavialis gangeticus | reverse complement strand
TGGGGGGGGGGGGGGGGGAGGGGCAGGAGCCCACTGGCCCACAGTGTATCAGGATCCCCACTCAAAGAATAAGCTTTAGTTAAAGCGCTCCCGCCACCATTTTGAAGCATGGGGAAGCTGATACACGTGACACAGAGCTGGCTGGAGAGTGGTCATTACCATGCTCCGGCAGACTCAGTTAATCAAGTCTGCTCCAACATGTTGTAATTACAGCGAGTCAGAGCAGCCTCCTAGTTTGTGTATAGACACCCCAAGAGCAGCCCCACAGAGTGCACAACAGTAGTCTAGCCTTGAGGTTACAAAGGTATGGATAATGGTATGGTGGCCAGATCAGAGCATTAAGAAAAGGGGCTGAGAACACTGGATGAAGTTAGTGAAAGGCGCTCCTTCCGAGTGCCACAACCTAAAATCCCAGGTACAGCAAAGTATCCCGGACCATCCCAAGCCTGTGAATAGGAGTGGTAAGGAAGCTAAAACCCACTTATGATAAGTGTCCCTCTCTCTCCCAAGCCATGGCTTTGCCAAACAACATCACCTCTGTCTTGTCTAGATTCAGCAGCATTTGTTTCACTTGCATCCAGGCCCCATCTGTAGCCAGGCACTGGGTAAAGCCTGAGACTGCAGTGCCTGGGTCAGATCAAAAAGAGAGAGCTAGGAGTCATCACATACTGATAGCCTCTCACTCCAAATCTCCACCTGATCTCATCAAGTGGCCTCAGATACACACTGAACAGGAGGAACAAGAGGGGACCCTAGAGGGGCCTATGGGAAATGTCTGGAGGGGACAATATGTGCATGTTAGGTATCTCACTTGAACACCTTTTAACTTCTCCTTGTTAGGAATTCGTAGTCTTAATCTCATTCAACACATTAAGAGCGTTTCATTTTTGCAGCTTAGCAGAAAGCATCTTTCTCCTTTGTTGATAAACACCCCCCTTCCCCCAGTATTAATCCTAATCCAAATCCAAGATAATTTTGAATCTAAGATGACCCCCCAACTAGTTAGATTCTATGCATGGAGATTTTAAATATGTTATAATTTTCCATGTATAGAACTGAATTACTGGAACATCATCTTAAAACTGCCCCACCCACGACAGTGGGGGCAATTGCCAACAGTGCTGTCATGGGGAAAGCAGCAACAGGGGGTGAGCCCCTTGCTCCCCTCAGCCTCTGTGTCTATCTCTCCCCTCACCATGCCTGCCTTGCTTCTGCCTGCTCCTGCCATGCACCTCACCGCCCTGCCCGATGTCCGTGCCTTTTCCTAACCCTGCACTCCCTACCGCTTCATCCTCTGTTCCCTGTATCCCCACTTCCTGCTCCCCCCAGCAGCCTGCCTCCCCCACCCTCTGACCTTTGTGCCTGTGCCTCACTCCTGCTCCCACAGCCAAAAGCTGAAGCTGAGCCACTGCCAACACAAGGCAGGTACTTGAATCCAAAATGAGCCCCCTGCCTTCTCCCAAGCTGATTGAGGGGGTAAAAACCAACCTGTCTTAGATTTGAGTAAATACACACACACATACACACACACACACACATTTTCCATCTCAACAGGGGAAATGATGACTGTTTAATTTGCTGTTGCAGAAGGAAGACACAAAGTACCTGTGCAGGCTAAGATAACATTGGAAATGGTTTTGCTCCTAGCATGACCTGTACTGTCCAAATAAAGTCATAGTTAAAGAAACATAATTGATAAGTAGCTCCTTCAAAGAGAAGGAGATATAAAAGTTTTTTGATCCTAGTTTCAGTGTCCATTCCATTGATTTCTCCACCCAACTCCTTGCTCTGCTTGGCTCCACTTAAAAATTAGTTATCTTTGCCAGAAAACACAAGTTATGTTATACTAATGTTAGCAATTCTACAAAGGGAACGTTTGGGCAAGTATTTTTCCACTCATGGAAATAAATTTTGTTAGTGAAAACTAGATTCTTAGTTTTCTTTGGATCTCTTTTTAAGGCATATGCAGCTGCTTTATGTGTATCATAATTTAACTTTTATTGAAGAGCCAGCCCCTGGATATGCTTCCTATTATTGAATTGTTTGAATGGCCAACTGACTTCAGTGGCACTACTTGTGAAAGATTTCTTTTCAATATGATCAGAATCTGTCTGTGGGGACAACAGTGACTACTAGGGCGGTGAGAAGCTTCAGTTCCCGATGTGATTCGGCAAAGATTCGGCCTGATTTGGTGGCCAAATCTCCAAATCAGATCAGGAGACCCTTTTAATCTCTCCAAATCTAATCGGAACCCTTCCAATCGATTTGGAGAGATTTGGAAAGATTCGGAGATTCAGACATAGACAAAGCTTTAAATGTTTTTTCTACATACTTCAAGGCACCAGGCAGCTCATGAATGCTGCGATGGTAGGGTGGATGAAGAATCCCACAGGAGCGCGGGGGACTCCCCAGTGTGCTCCCTGGCGGATCCAAAAGTGGACTGGAAGTACTTCTGGTCCACTTCTGGGTTCACTGCCGAGCATGCAGGGGGTCCCCCAATGCTCCTCTGGGATGCCCCATCTGCCCCAGCATCGGTACCTTGAGGTATGTAGAAAAAACATGTAAACCTGTGTCTATGGCCAAACTGCTGATTCTCTGAATCAGCATCGAATCTTCAGATTCGGTTTCGGCCAAATCAAATTGGGGACAGTGATTTGAATCACGAATTGAATCACTGTGCCCAATTCGGGCTGAACCTGAATCCAAATTGAATATGGCTCTTTGCATACCCCTAGTGACTACCTTCTCGTGATACCTCCTGTGAGTAGCTGGAAAGCAAAACTCAAAGTCACTACCAAGGTAGCCATATGAGAGAGAAGATGAGAGGGAGAATGTGTCTGTGAGGTAGGGATGTTTATATGGGATTTGATCATCGTCAGTCCCTCCTTGCAAGGCACTGAGTTCCTTCTTCTGAAATGTAGGTGAGAGTATTCAGCACCTTGAAGGAACCCCAGAACGCATGATGAAAGCCCAAATAAAAGTAAAATAAAAAAAGTATTAACAAAATTATCACACAGGCACAAGACATCCATCATCATGGTGACCAGACTAGAGAAATACAGATAAGAAAAATATTAATATTTTGTTCCCTTCCTCCACAGAGTATATAATTCTTCAGTTCCTTTAAAATTTTGCTGCTGTGCTACATTTAAGTTCAGATTCATCTTATTTTTATGAACATTCACAATGGATAAAAAATAAGTGGATTAGATTAACAAGGTGCATTTTCTCGAATGGAACTGCTAGCAGTAAATGTTTGCTACCAATCATTATAGCAAATATCAAATGAAAAAATAAAAAAGCTGGCTTGGAATCTTTTTAAAAATGATTTTTAATAAATCTGCAGATGACTTAGCTGCTGCTTTGCCTTCTGTTCCATGAAACCCTGATCATTCATATTTATAACTCTACTTGCCTGTCGGATTAAAAATTGTAGTTCTGATTGCTCTTGATTGCTCTGTTTTTCAGTTATAACCACATTCAGAACATGGATAGGAATGATAGACATTTGATATCTTGATGGGTATTGGGCATTACAGTTTAATCATATACAGAAGTTCAAAATATCCCCTACACTATCATTAGCTTTACCATTGAGATATAGTTTGAAACAACCACCAGAAAATGACAAAAGAGAAAAATGTTTTAAACAGGACAGAGTTAGGGTAAACCAGGAATAGCAATACAATATCATGAGGTTCTTTTGTAAGAGGTGGATGGATTAGATTTAGAGTAGTTCTTTGTTTTATTTTGCTCATGTCATAAAAATAGACGCATAAATATGTATAGTTGTGCTTGAAAAGTATACACAATCAATCCAGAGTAGCTCAATTCCTATATCTAGGTATGGGCTACACTAGACAGCTTTTAAATGTGATCACTTAATATAGATATGGCCAAAGTCCAAAAGAAAGGAGTATTGAAGTGTCGGGGGAAGCACTAATACCATCATCTGAACTGGACTCCCCTTTATTTTCTGCAGTGCCTCCATTTGCAGACCATTTAAACAAAGTCACATGACGGAAAAATCTATGGTATTGGAAACCTTTGAGCAGGGACATATTTAATCGTATCACTTTGTTAATCACTTCAGAGCTGGGCAGAACGGTTCACCAGTTATTAATTTAGTCAACCTATTGCTTCAGAGCTGTCAACCTTGATGCCAACTCTTTTCATAATTGCTTTCTTGACCACCAGCCTGGATGTGCTTTTAGGGTTATAATGAAGAACAAGCACAAGGGGAAAAAAATAACCTCCCAAAACCCTAAAGTTCCATCACTGACTAGAAGGAATTTCAAACAGCTCCTGATTTGGAAGTAGCTGTGAGAAGAATGTCAATGCCAAATCAAAACCGGTCTCTGGAAGCAATAAACATGTGCCTGAAGCAAACCGTAGTTTGGAAAGAATACCAAAAAAAAGGTATGATAAAGGGAGGAGGGACCTCGTACTGAATAACAAAATACTGGAAAGGGCAGTGTTTTTCCTTCTTCTCTCTCTCTCTTCAGAGTGTTTACACAGAGGGAATTCCAGGAATAAAAAGTATGGGCTTCCAATTGAATATTTTTACCTATTAAAGTTTGTAAGTCCCCAATACTTCTTTGAATGCCTATGTCATTTCCCTCCTTTGTTGACTAGAATGAAGATGTTGCCACAGGCATGGAAGTCCCGACATTGCTTACTAATGCAAATTCTGCCGAATTGATAGGCAGGTTTCACCTAGGTCACCTAGGTCCAAAACATTTTCCTCCTTTCTTCTACTCTGTCACTTACTGTCAGCTATAACCTCTGTTGATGTATTATCTCTTCAAAGAAGTTTCACCACTTGTCATTTGATGGGGAACAAGGGTGACCTTCATTCGTTTCCCCTCTTCACTGAGTGGCTGGGTGAACACAGTGACCCTACTTGGATACTTCTGGTTAGTCCTGAGCTGTCCAATGTGCTGTCTCATTATTATAGAAGTGTTTACTGTTAATAAATGAACTCATTGCAATGAAAGGGAAATGGTACCTGAAATGAGATGTAGGGGAGGGTCTAAAATCCCGGGTTCCCTGCAAATCTTCCCATAGCAAAACTCTGATTTTGGATAAGGATAACCTGACAGGTAAGAATGCAGAGTGGATGTGCAGTGTTACCTTACAAACCCATATGGAAGTGAAGCCCAACATGCAGAGGCATTTGCCAGCTGTCTTATTTACTCCCATTGAAAATCACCACCAACGCTTCCATGGATTTCAGTGGGGCATGATCAGACCCACAAGAGGGGCTGTTATTCTGTACAATGATACTTTACCCATCTTCCCCTTTCAGCTAGTACCAGGACTTTCTGTAAATGCCAGGCTGCTACTGAGAAGGTCTCCTGTGGCTACCCAGGAACACTTACAGAGAGGTCTTCACAGGAGTTAACACTGCTTATAGCTAATCACACCAATAGAGAAACATTTCTTATTCTAAGGTTGGGAGGAATGAGAAACAGCTGATTATACTTAGGCAACTCATCAGACCATATCTGAGTCATGAAAAATCAACTCCTGACAATTGTGCATTAAAGCAGCATTCATGTTGATTTAGACACTGAATTATTTTTTCAAAAGTGTGTAAAGTTCCCCTTTAGGACAGGGTTATTGCCACTGCTGAGATGACAGGCCAAAGCTGGAATTTACGTATCTTGTATGCTCTGCACGCAGACAGGAAAAAGACAAACACAATAGCACTGATAATTCTTCTGGTTTGCAAGAACATGTTCCTATCTAAGCCTTAAATAGTCACTCTTCAACTTCGCTAGATACAAAGCCTTATAGATCTTGGAAAAGCAATGAGGTATCCCAGGCTCATCAATACTTTTAGATACTCCCTGTTAATGAAATACAAGGGATATGATGAATAGCAGGATGGCTTTTAGTGAGGCTGGCACAGGAACAAAATCATGACTTCCCAAATCTGTATTAGAAATCCAGGTTCAACTGTCTATCAGAAATGACTCTTCTTAGATTAAGTACTATTTTGGGTAAAGGGTTCAGCTCCTAACTCAGAATACAAAAATCATCTTTTTATTCATATCTGGTAAAAAAAACAAAGAAAACAGACCCAAAATGTATCGTGATACTAGAGATGGGAATATTGTCTTCCCAATTTCATAAATAGGAAGGGCCAGCTAGCTGTGGATTCCAAGGAAGGGAAACAGCCTTCATTCTTAGTCCTTCAATGCCTTCTCACAATTCCTCCCATGCCAAAAAAGGAGATAAAAAGTTCTCTTACTGGATGAGAATTCTTAGAGCAGCTATGCTTATTACAGCAAAAAGACCAGGGGATATGCCTGGAGGAGTCTCAGTGCCACATGAGTGAATGCAGTGCCACTGTGAATGTAGGAACCAAGTGTTTTGTTGCAGTTCAGAAACTTTTATTCAACCTAAACTGACTAAAGATGAATAATGGTGTGTAGATAACTTGAATTAACTCTGCAGTTAGACATACCCTAATATATTTACAATAGAGAAGCAGAGTTAGTCTTAACCTTATATTTCTTATGTACAGCTGATATTCCTGTGGATTAGACAATGTGGTCGAGTTTCAAAATGCAGCCAAACATGGTAGCAACTCATGAATCTGAAGTTGGTTATATAGTATATCTTGTATGCATCAGAAAACTTTGGCTATTTCCTCACTTCTCAGCAAAGACTAGTAAAAAAGTAAGCTTCAGTAATACACTATTTACTCATATACCACACATACATTTTTCCAAAACTTGATCCCAAAAAATTGGGATGCATGTCTTAAGCAGGGAAGATGGTTTTCTGCCTGGAACAGAAGCTTTGATTCCTGCTCCATGATACAGCAGCAGTAGCATTACTATCCAGGCAGCTGGAGGAGTCAGTTGTCTTAAGGGTTCACTGCTCTTCACTCCATAGGCACTGGCAATCATCTCTCCTTTTTAATGGTCTTGATGTTCCACTAACCAAGCCAACCTTCCTTGGGCCAGTTTTGCTGTATGCTTGCTGCTCCTGGTCTCTCTTCTCCTATTTCACAGCCCTAGAGACTCCTTAGCTCTTGTTTAAATCATAGGCACCAGTCTTTAGCTGCAGCTATGTTTGATCTTTTCCTTAAGTAGCAAAGGCAGGGTGAGTCAGCTGAAGATTAGACTCTGTTCCTGCTCTAGGCAGTCATAACTCTGAAAAAATCTTTTCCCCCCGCTTAATTCTGCCCTCTCAGGGGCAAAGTGCATGTTTATTTTGGGGCATGTTATATGCAAGAAAATATTGTACTACATAATTATTTTAGCAAGGTAGCCTAAATACAAACAATCAGTGTGTTTTAGCTACAAGAGAAGTGTGAAATATCAGCGCCATATTGTTACTAAGGCCAAAAATAAAATGTTTAAGCCCAGGTGTCAATTTTTTTTTTAAAGCAGACATTTTAAAAATAAGTTTTAACGAATTTCTCAAATTCATTTCAGATTTCAAAATTAGGTATTTTAATTGGAAAGAAGATAGTGTGTATGTTTACGCACCTTAGCAGAGAGACAGAATACTTACTTTAAGTACAAAGCTAAACTCAGCCTTAACTATAGGACCCTAACCAGTGATAGAGGATTGCTGAAGTTTCATTTTAAACTAACACACACAGGCATGTGCAACTATAGACTTAGACACCGACACTCAGTTCTGTGCATTTTGCCCTTAAACTATCCAGTTATGGAAAACATCCCTGCCTGTTAGTTAATAGCCTAATATGTACTTCCTTCCCAACAGCTACAGATATGTGAAAAAGCTTGAAAAAGTAGGGATACATTTCACCAACCTAGATGTTTTCATTTTATTTAAATAATCTGACTCAACCGGTGGCTACATTATTATTAGTCTGATTTACAAAATCCATTAGAAAAACAATGGATTAATAGCAGTACAAAGAAGTACAAACAGGCTAAAATACTTCCAGACAAAACCACCCCAATGCACTGCCTGTTAGCAATTTTGCACCACACCACAACAAAAGCATTGCAGAATTATCTGGTGTACCCACATCTATCTGTATTTAATGTGGTCTGGAAATCAAAAAAAGAATGAAATATTAACTGTCTGTTGATATATAATCAGGTTCAAATTATGTAATGGAAATTACCTTTCAGAAAGGATACTGGAAAAAAACCCCTTTAACTACTGGTACAAGAGCCAGGCAAAGAAACAAAAGGGTGACCTGCTATTGACATGCTAGTGACAAAGAATTCCCAAGGTAGAAAAGCTAGGGTGGCCTAAGAAAAGCCCTTAGAAATACACAACTATAATGATTTAGAGAGGACGGTAATGGCAGTAGGAGTGCAGCAAATAGTCAAAATGGCTAATATTTAACATTCAGCAAAATAGAGGCAATAATAGTGCATATAGGTACCTGGATCTTATTAAGGTAATATTTTCAGACATGCAATAAGTCCTTAAAGTGCTCCTGATTGCAAAGCATAAATACTACTATCTACTGTATGCCTGTTCAGTAGTTATGAGCAGCAAAACAAAATGCCACAAAAAGGTATAGACTATGTTACAAGAACACATAAAGAATATTATTAGCCATGACCACAAATTTAGCAATATGTGTTCAAAGTCAGGCTAATGTCAAACTCTCTACCTAAATGACCTCAGTAATCCCAAATATTTTCTACAGTACTGACAAATAGTTTGGGTTTTTTCTGAAGAACTATGGAATAAAATACTAAATGTAACATGCACAAATTGCACATATTCCAACAATTTCACATAGGTTATAAAACACTAACAAAATAAGGTATGATACCAACTTGAAGACTGATGCTGTAAGATGTCCTGTATTAATATGAAGCCCCTTACAGAAACAGGGGGGAAAAAGTGCTACAGTCTTCACTAATTTTAATACAGGTCATGTCTTATTTTGCCCCTGTGCAAATGTGATCAGTACTGATTCTGTCTAACTTCATGTCAGTGGTTCCCAGCCTTTTTGGGTTCAAAACACTGCTTGTTAGAGTCAAAGCATCTCTCATTAAACTAAAGGCACCCCTCAGAAAATTTCAGCTTTTAGTTTTCACTCATGTTTTATACAAAAAAAATAGTAAAGCAGCACTTGTGTTGCAAAAGTCTTAGAAATACTAGAACAGGTCAGAATGTTTTTGACACTATGGGTGTGTCTACACATGCATCTAAGCGCATCTTAATGCTCATTAGCTTAATACGCATTAAGTGGGTATAGGCAGGCGTCTACACATGTAGGAGTTAAAGTGCATTAATGCCATGTGTGGACTGACTTGGGACTAAAGTTAGTCCCAAGTCAGTCAACACACACAGTGTTAGTGTGCTTTAAAGCATCTACACATTTGTTAATGCACTTTAACTATTCACACCTAAATTCTTCATTTTTGATGTACATTAAGGATGCACACATGTAGATGTACACTCTTAATGCACATT
This sequence comes from Gavialis gangeticus, assembly GCF_001723915.1. NCBI lineage: Eukaryota > Metazoa > Chordata > Crocodylia > Gavialidae > Gavialis > Gavialis gangeticus. The sequence continues at coordinate 135,358,194 of NW_017729022.1, read as the reverse complement.
AACTTAGGCTAATGCTCTTTAAAGTGTCATGTGTAGACACACCCTATGGATTCCTTTTTGAAACCTGTGAGTTTATTTTGTGAATCATGTGTAAGTGTTTCCACACTTATCACTGTTAATACCGACAGGTACCCATGGCACCCTTAAAGGATCGCATGTCACCCCAGGCTGCCATAGTGCCCAGGTTAAAAATCATTGGTCTAGGACTAAGAGCAACAAATTCTCAAGGGATAATATAGCTATCATCTCTTTTGAAATGCTGCTTCTTCCAGATAGTCTCCTTCCAGTGGTGTTTCTTCATTCCTATGTCTAGTCTTTTTATCCAGACAAACTACTATTCCCAGTATTCTTTACAATGTTATGTTTCAGAGAGAAAATCATGCACAATGGTACTTCTGAAACTTCAAAGCTATATATTAGGGCTGGAGCAAAAGTACATTTAGATACAAATTTAATTCTGTTTAGAGGAGATCACTTGCTTTGTGGCACTTTGCCTTGTGCAAATGCTCTGAGAGACAGACAACACCGGTTATGAGCTGAAAATAATCTGGAGAGAGAAACTCCTTTAGAGAAGATACAAGTCACCAAAATGGGATAGTTGAGAGAATGGGTGAGAAAAATGAAAGTCCAGGAAGGTAGCCACCATATGGAGCTGTAGAATTTGCAACGGCAGGCAAGGAAATAACCAATGCAGAATGCCTGAGGCTGATACTGAGCAGAATCCCAGGACTAGTGCTTTAAGCTTTCACTATGTTAAAGACTCATTCTTCTTGGTCCATCTGGAAGTATACTCTGATAAAATAACAAACAGCCCAGGTATCCCCAGTACCTTGACTTGATTTATAATGAACCTGCTCCTTTTAAGTAAGCCCAGGAATTTTGACAATGACTACTTTGTATTGAAGTTAAAGACCACCTTGGTGCTATAAATTAGAAGATTTACAAACAGAAAGACAGGTGACGGATTATGGAGGTTTTCTTCAGATTAAGAGGCAAGGCTCCAGACACAGATAGAACTGAAAAGCTTTAATCAAGTATTCTAACATTAAATGTACATGTACAATATCTTTATCCATCTTTATATTGCAGTCTATCCTTTAATGCCACAATTTAAGAAAACAAGGTCACCTGTATGTTTGTCCTTTGGGATCTTACAAGTGCCATGAGTCCTGCTCCAGGACATGCACTGGATCCACATGAAGCAGAAATGCACTGGAGTGGGTACTGTGTATGGCATACTAGGTATGGCATAGTGTGTATGCCATAGTATGTATGGCATAGTAGGTATGGCATAGTAGGTACTGTGTATGGCATAGTGACCAGGGCACAGCCACTGTTGTGTGTAGTGCCCACTCAGACCACTCCTGGATATGTGCTGGATCTGGCATGTGGGCTGGTCTGTGGGGCCCAATTCAGCCTGTGGACCAGGCCCATGCCACTCATCTGATCCACAGGACCAAAAGAGTTTGAAACCCCTGGACTAGATAGCCTTCTGAGATTCCTTCTAGATCTAATTTTCTATGATTCTATGCTTAAAAAGGCTTTTCTTACACCACTGATGTGGAGACACATGGCCAGTCTTGATCTTAGAACTCCACAAAAGCCTTGTAAATGGAGGAGTACTGGCCTGGGAGGCAGAAGGAAAAAATGGCCACAAACAGGAGTGGGACTTAGGGAGCATTTTCTACAGCTTTTTTTTCAGTTGAGGAGTGAGATAAGAGGGGTTGCAGCAAATTATGCTTTGGAGCTCTAAGAACACGAGTGACATAGATTGTCTGTGTTGCTTGGCTATACTATCTCACCACAAGAGGCACAGTTACAGGATAAGTCTTCATCTTTCCTCAGTCAGCTCAAAAAAATTGAATACCTAGTCAGATGGACAAAATTCTCTTAGTATGATGTAGAGCAGAGGAGAAAAGTCTGTGCCTGGAATCTTGTGAGAAATACAACTATTTTATTTTGCTCTGTTCATTCATCGAATGATACACAGGAATTCCTAATATGCAACAGGGGTGTATTTAGCAGTCACCCATCTCTGGTGACTTTCATAAGACTTATTCCAGCAACAAGTGCCGAAGAATGGCTCAACGCCGATACATAATTGCATAGATGACATCCACAGGCGCCAATTTTTATTTTTGCTGAGGGGGAGGGGCTAAAATAATGGACATGTGGAAAGTTTAATGCATTTCTGTTGATAGCCCTCTTCCTAAAGGGAGCCAGGGCCCTCGCACCCCCACATACTCAGCACCTCTGGCCACAGCTGTGCCCCGCACTACAAATAAGTAAAGGATGCACTTCCTACCCTGGGGAGGAAGCATTCTTATATAAATAAGATTAAAGAAGAAGAAGAACAAAAAATAAACAAGAAAACATCAGCTAAATCCAGGAGAGGCAATGCTTTAGCGTGCATCAATTTTGTGTTTGACATCTAGATAAAACAACAAAGAAAGAAGCATCATAAATAGACAGAAAAAGTCCAGGAAAGCAGGTTTTAGTCATATAAAGGGTTAGTTTGAAAGCACAGTGTTTTTATTTTTTACAACCAAACTAAAATGTTCATAGGATACACAAAAAAAAAAAATCCCAATGCTCACACAATACTCCTATTACTGAACCTAAGTTCCTTCTCAAAAGTAACTAACCTGAGTAAAACATATGTAAAATCTACTATAATTTAATGAAATTATTTTTTTAATTAATTTTAAAAAATTATGTGGAATTGTTTCTAGGTATTGCTTTCTTTCCTTTTGGGCCAGAAGAGCAGGAAGCATGATATAGGCTGTATGCTTAATCCTATGAGAAGGCTCTCATAGTAGTCTTTTAATTTATGGTGCAATGTGCCTTTATATATACTGTTTCCAGAGTCAACTGGAATTTATACATATTCAAGACTGAACGTTAAGGTGCCTCAATAAATAAACTGAAATGGAAGGAACACAGTACTGCAAATAAGGCTTAAAGGGTTAAATATGGGGCAGGGGAATAATAAGGAGATTCTCATACCTCTGAATAAGACACTTCAAAAACCCCAGGAGAGAAAACTGGACAATTAAAAATGGGTATTTAGGGCATTTAGGGCGCATATTGCACCTTTACTGGCACAGTATATTTCATCCTAAGCAAAATCTTTCCTCAGGGAGAAATAGATTTGGGGAACAGCTAGAGAGAGTGGAATCAATTAATCTGTTTTGCCCTGGGGTCAGATTTTGGTATGGGACCTCAGCACTAGGGGTGTATTTGTGTAATATGAATAATATATTTGTAATAACACATACAGAATTTTAAATGTTTCCTGGGGTTGAAGCCATAGACAATAACTTGGTTTCCTTAGCCCAGATCTGTAAAGAATAAACAGAGGACCCACCCACCTAAAGGGGAACTGAAATGCTTAATGGAAAACACTTTTCATTGCAAGCTGCACAAAGCCATATATCATCAGGAGCAATCAGTAAATCCCTGAAGAAAGAACGCTCTGAGGTGTTCTGAATATAATGGACAACTTTGTGAGCTGGGAAGACAGTAAAGTTAACAAAACAGTACAAGAGACACCATCAACTCTCAGGCTAAAGGAGAAGAATGACACTGAAAAAATGCAAGTCTTGCAAATCTGAGGCAGCCATTGAGAGCAACAGAAGTAAATGATTTTTTGCACAAGGTAAGGAGCAACTTTTGATAATGTATAAACAGAGATGGAGGAAAAAGATCTGAGAAGGGCTTAAAATCAAGGAGGTAAACATTAATGACAGCAGCATTCCTAAGTAAAGTGGAAGTTATGAAAATCTTGCATTTTGCTCTAAAAATGTGTAATGATTCTAGCCTTTCAGCAAAAGTTAACATCAAAGACAGACTGAGAGTGTAAAACCCTCCAAAGACCTCAATCAGCCTGCACAATATGTACATGTACAATTGATGTGAAAGTGCAAATATGGTATGTCATACCAATCAAAGAGCTTTGTAGGCAGATGTCTAACTACTGTATGTCCTGTTTGAAGAACCAAATTTGTGCACACAGATTACTTTAACTACAGTAATGTGTGCAGTAATCTAACTGTTACTTTAGACAAAAATGACCCTCAGACTTTAATAGAAATAGAAGCTATGTTTAACCATAGTATATTAACACAGACTGATTAAATATAGAATTGCTGGCTTTAATGGAAACTTAATTCCTACAATTTTCCATTAACCATGTTGCATTAACACTCCCATGAATAGCATGTGTTGACTTAGGGGCAGAGCTCCTTGGAGTTGACCTCCTTCTTGTCCTCTGTTTTCCAGAAGAAGAGCAAATGGTTCTTCAACTGGTCCTAAGATCCAAGGATCAGCAGAGGAGTGGCAGCAAAGATTGAAGAACATGTGCCTTACTCCTAAAACACAAGTCAGAGCAACAGTGCAATGGGACATTTGCTCATTATTCAGGTGTGGTCCAGTCAAGACAACTGTTGGGGTAGGAACACCATACAGCTTCTCCATTTGCTCCTGTGCTTACTTCAGCTGCTTTCTGCTCAAATTAAATTCCCTACCATCAGTCTGCAAGCAAGATGAATGAATAATCTTTCAGGTCTAAGCCATATCTCAAGTGCCTGTAAGATTACACTTCCTTGCACCTGAAAATCCTGGAATACTTTGTGGCATTTTTCTGCTAACTTTTCACCTAATGTATCTTATTCTAAGGTATAGTGACAAACAGCTTGGGCCCAGTGGTAGCTCATTTAAAATCACCAAAGAAGTGTGGGAAATGACCTCTGACTTTTAAGAAATAGGTGATTTCCCCCTCAATTAAAGCCTTGTGGCTAGGAAATAGCAGGGGAAGTACGGGAACACTGAAATATGCTGTGGATGGCTTGTGGTTCTTGGGGTACCCTGGAAGGAGATTGCTGGCTCAGATTTTTCAATGCAAGAGGACCCAATACTCTCTCCTACCTACATTACTGTTTAGATCCAGTTTTCTCTGTGCTGAAATCTTCTCTTCCTTTAATTGTATGTGTAATGAGGTTTGGGGCCAGACCTGGGAAGACCACGGACTGCCTTGTACTAGGCTGTCCAGAGCTGCATGAAATGGAAGGCAGTATACCAGCCCACCCAGGTGGGAACAAGTTCCTCATCAGAGAAGCAAGCAGCAAGGGGCCACAAAGAGAGGTGATGGAAAAACAAATGAGAAAACCACAATGGAAAGGGACAGCCATGACAGAGAAGGTGCTAGGCATATGGCTAGCTGAGGATACCAAAGCCAGCCCATTATTCATTGTAAATAATCCAGGACACCCAGACAATCCCCAGGAAACCGGGATATCAGGTTAATCTAATAAACATGCCAGCACGCAGAAAAAAGCCGTATTACTTTCAATTAGATAAATGGAAAAGGAAATGACTGGAAGGGAGAGCAGCTGTGCTCAAATAGCTAAGATGACATTACAGAGAACAGGAGTTTAAAAAGATAAATTAAAAACTACTGCTAAACAGTACAACTTGTATATCCAACAGACACTCACAGATTAGATCATGCAGGAGGAGACATTCATATGATAAATCATGCGACAAAAGAATTTAGTGTGCAATTTTGAGGTCTTATCTGATTTCTCAGCAGTGGATACCTTTACTTGGCACTGTCTGATAATACTGAGGAAGGTCTTGTCTTCCCACACCCCACATCCAAAATGGGAGTAGAGGGATCTATTTTAAAAGGCCTTCACTTTTTTTTTGTATGAAAAGATAGGCATGACAATCATTCATCTATACCAAGAGCTTTCATGCAGAGTAAACATTTATACTAGGGTACCCGAGAAAAGAATTTAGCTGTGTACCCACTTCTCCTAAAAGTATTTTATCAGTTTTAGGCTTATATCCAAGTGGTTCACAATCGTTCAGTGTATTTATCTTTGCTATGCCTCGGCGTGGTTTGGGAAGAACTATTTTATGGCTGGGGATCTGAAGAAGAGAGATTAAGACCCAAATCCTATTTCAGTTTTCAGGCACCCAAGTTATATGTTAGGCACCTCAGTGGGATTCTTTATTACCCTGTTCAAATCCCCTAAAAAGTGTTAATTTAAAAGGTGGGTAAGTCCTTTTCCTTCTTGCCATTTTTGGTTACTTAGTCATAGGACCAAGGACCTAGAGGAAGGTGTGATACAAAAGATGACCTCTTAATAGGTTTTCAGGGACTTGAGCAGGCAAAAATAGCATTGTACTTAAATGCTTTAGTACCGCTTGGATACTTTAGAAGGGAAAAAGTTTTTGAGCCTAAGTGACCTGCCCAAGGTTATACATGAAGTCTGTAGTGATACTGATCTCCCAAATCTCTGGCCTAGTGTCCTAGCCATTGTATCATCCTTCACACCAAAGAAGTTGTCTCATTTCTGCTATCAGTACTTGCACAAGATTTTAATCTAGGGCTTCAGGCACCACAGGTAAGAACCATGCAGGCAGGGCAGTGGGCCTGTTAAATTTACACATACAATCCATTGATGATGTGTAGCTATTCCTTGTGAATCTGGTTTGCACTGAACTAAAGTGTCACAGAATCAGGTCCCATGGGTGGCCATGACATTCCCCTGGTGGCTCCGCAACCGTGCCTTGTTCAGTCCCTGGGGTACCTTATTATCTCACCTGCCATGCCTTGGTGGTAAACATGATAATAGGGAGGCTGCCCACAGGCCTTCATGTGGCCCAGTTCCACCAAACCCCCATCGGCTTCTGCCTGCTCCCAGGCCTCTTGCTGAGCCCCAATCCATAACTCTGCCCCTGGATAGCACCTCAAGCCTTAAGGACAAGTTGTGTGGCTCCAAATACTTTCCTACAGCACGCCCCATGCCTTGCAGATGGCATCCTTATCGATATTCAACTTGTTGTTGAAACAGCCCCTATCTGGGCATTCTGACCCCTCAGTCTCCCTCTCTCAGCCCCCACTCAGGTTACTGGATCCCTCTATTTCTCTGCTGGCCCCGCTCTGGGCCCTCAGACACCTCAGTCTCATGCAACCACCCTCTGGGCTACCAGGCCCCTTGGTATCTCTCTTGGCCCCTCTCTGTGCTGCCAACCCCCTTTTAGTCCCTTGTCCTACACCCAACTTGTTCTCTACTTTTCCAAATGGTCTCCAGGCCCTCAGGACCCTTCTCACTGGGCCACTATGCAGCTCAGGCATCTCTGGCTGGGCCTCTATACCCACACAGTCCTGGTCTTCCCTGGCCCATCACTGGGCCTCTGGACCCCTCCCCTCCCCTCCCCCGCCCGCTGAGGTCCAGATGCTCTTCCTGGCCAAGTGCTCTTCTGTTGGGTGTGCTCCTCTAGCTTTTCCCCTCCACAGGGTCACCCAAAAGGCAGTGGGAGCAGAGGCTTTCTGGTGCCCTATCCTTGCCTTTGTCTGGGGTGACCAATGCATGACATTTCATGGAGGCTGCCCCACCACACTAACCAGCCCCAGTAGGGTGTAGTCTTACCCAGGACCAGTCTTCAAACCTTCCTGGTCTTGCGTGTCCCTCTCTGGGTTCTCCCCTAGATGTCCTACACCTCTCCTGGGCTACTAGGTGCTGGGCTCCCTGGCCCTAGCTCCATCTTTCCTCCAAATCCTCTATCTATGGCCCCCAGTTCCCTTTCAGATCCCTACCAGCCATCATTATCCTAGGCTGCATGCCCCCTGATCACTCCCTCTCAGCTGTGGCCCCATAAGGACCTTTGCACCTCTCCTAGGCCCTGGCCCTGCCTCCAAGCCAGTCAGGACTATGGGCTCCCAGTTCTGGCAGTCTCTCATGGTGGTCTGTTTCACCCTTTGGGCCTTCCTGGGTCCTGGCCCCAGCTTGGACCAGTCAAGGTTCCCAGGGCCAATCCTCCAACTGTCAGCCCTCGACTTTCTGTGGGTCTGCCCTCTGAGGCCCCTCCATAGATCACTTACTCTCCTTGGGCTCATCCAGAGCCCTCCATAGGTCTTCCTTACTGCAGCCCCTTCCTTCTCTAGGCTCATCCTGGCCCTTCAGTTGGTTCATCAACTCTCAGCCTAACTCCCTTGGCTTGCATGGTCTCTCACTAGCCTCTGTGCACTTGACCCCTCTTTCCTCAGACTTGTCTGGCCTCTCATCAGGGCTCAGGCATTCAGTCCCGCTCTCAGAGCTGTGCCCCTCAATAGGCCCACAGACTTTCAGCCCCTTTCTCAGGGCTCTGGACTCCACACTGGATCCCCAGGAACCTCCTCCATCCCCTTAGTCCCTACCCAAACCTCTGGGTGCCATTCTCCTTGCTGGCCTTCAGGAGCAGCAGCCTTCCTGCTGGGTGATGTTCCTTCACCAGCTCCCAAGATGTTACTTCCAGCCCTGCTCTCAGGGTCTGGGCTTATACCCTGTCTAAACCCAGCCCTCCTCCAACCAGGAGACTCCCTTCACTCAGGTGACTCCTCTGATCAGGCCTAGCCCCACCTGCCAGCCCCCAGGGTCAGCTGACTCAGCAATTAGCCCTGACCCCCACCTGCTGGTGGCTCAACAGGCTGCTTGAGCTCTTAAACTGCCACACACAGTTCCATCTGTTGTGTTGTCTGAGATACAAACTTACACCTTCAAATCCTGATCTAAACAAGGCATGACAGTTCACCTTTCTCCTTATGCCATTTTCCCTGCATTTTGTATTCAGTGAACATGGTGCTGCCACAAAAGAGCAGAGACTGCTGTTGGCAGGATATGACTTATAAAGGCATCATTGGCTCAGGGAAGCACCTTCCCCCATTGACCTCCCAGCCTAAACTTGTTACCTCGTACAGAAGCTCCAAAGCTCCCTTATTTCCCTGCTCAAGAGGAAGGTACCAGCGTGAGAACCATACAGGTTAATTTTCTGGAAACAATTAAGCTTTGGGAGCAGATATGACTGTTATTGTGAGGAGAACAATAACAGAGTTAAACTCAATAATCTCACTTGCTAATTGTGAATTTACACTCTTGTAAGGAGCACGCAGTACCTGAGATGGGCACAACTATTACCCCTTTAAAACAGATATAAATAATATAGTATTGGGCAAAGTTCAGATGGCATGGCTAAAGCAGCACAATAAATTATGTTTATCAAATGCCCCCACAATTTACACGTTGATATAATCACACGGCTGGCATCTGCATGTGTATCTGCATGTGTGTTTGTGTATGTGTATGGCATGTTACAAGTACATAGAGTACACATGCATACACACATATGTGTACATATCTAGGGAGAGGATATGCTCTACATATATATGTTTTCATAATCTCCTTTCTAACAAGATTTCCAGCAGCTAAGAGGGGTTACCAAGGTTACAGATAACAGCATGACTCATCTGCAGTGCTTCAGCTATTAATCTTTAGGAGATACAAGATGCAGGCAATCTGAGTTTTATTGCAGTGGATCAAAACTCTCACCTACAAATCACAAATGGCTAGTTCAGCCAAATATTTCATATAACAGCTGCTCCAGAGCTTACTCTACTAAACTAAAAAATCATTCACTAAGGAATTTAGGAGGAATTTATTGTAGATATTTTATACAGGATTCTGGTAATTTCCCTGTTCCTTAAGCTATGCAGTACACTACAAGTGGACATCAAATGCATAGTAACATTCGCTCAGGTAATTTTTTTAATTTCAGTGTTTTTTATCTTCCTTTAATACTCATAACTAGAGTATAATAGTTAATTACTATTTTTCAAAATATGGGGAAAGAGCAACAATCCTAATACTTGATCATAGGTATTAGCTCTGGGTTTTTTTAAATTTCATCTTAACTGATATCTGTTTTTGTTGTCATGCAGGTTTACTAGATTTCCCTAATTCATCGACTAAGGGCATTCCATAGAAGTCATGATTCCATTGCCTGTCTCTACTCACCTTTGTTCTAAAGGCAGTAAGGAAAGAAACAAATATGAATCCCATAATTTTACTGAAGATGGTCTTTTTCTGAACAGAGATAAGCACTCTGTGAATAAATGATGTTACAATTTGGGGACCCAGACCAAAAAAAAAAAATCAAAAAAAAATCAGCATGATTCAAAATAAAATGAAAATGTTTCAGGTTTTCTTGCCAAAATTAAAACCTGTAAGCCATCTGGGGGAAAACAAAACTGTTTTTAGTTGCTTCTATTTTAACAACAGTGAATAGGTGGTAATAAACAGTTGATAGTTAGGCACCACTGGGAGACCCAGGTAACACCTCAGTGATGAGGATGTCTACACAGGATGTAGGATACCCAGAGTCCAATTTCTTCTCTACCTGAGAAAATTAGAACCCAACTCCCCAGAAAGTGGCTCTGGCTTACTATAGACCAGGGGTGTCAAACTCACTCTGTGGCTGACACGGCACAAGTGGCAGTGGGATGAGCAGCTGCAGAGGGAGCAGGGCTGTGTCTGCATAGCCCTTGCTTGGCTCCCTGGTACCAAGGACCATGTCCACTAGGACCCCAGAGCTCTGGATTCTGCAGCATGTCCCACCCACTGCTAGCCATGTCCCCAAATTCCCTAGCCTACCAGTAGCCTGACGGGCTAGATGATATAGCTCTGTAGCTCAGTATGTTTGACACCCCTTCTATAAAGTATCACATGTACTCACATACCACACACACCTTCTCTCCACCTCTAATAAGTCTTCCAAAATCAGGCTGCAAGTCTTATGTAGGGTAGCTGATTTTCTCCCAAGAACAGCAGCAGTGGCAATTCTGTTCTATTCAGGCAGCACTGAAGTCAATTGACTTTGTGGCTCATTACTAAAATCTGCTTGATTCCTGTTAATTGCTCTTCACCGAACAGGTGTTAAGGACCCACTCTCCTCTTTAATAGTCTTGATGCTCCACTAATCAAGGAACATTTCTTTAGCAATTTTGCTGAAGAACATGCAATTTAGCTACTCCTGACATCTCTTCTCTTATTTCACAGCTCTGCAGACTATTTTTAGCTCCTTTCCAAGTACTAGATCTGCCCATGGAGACTAGTCCTCACCAGCAGCTACAGCTTTAGTTTTTGGCAATGAAGCCAAGAACCACAGAAAATTTGGCTATGAAAGGGTTAAAACTATAGGTTTTGGGGTTTGGGGGGGGGGCGTTACCTGAGGAGGAAAGGGAACATGAGTGAGCTAAAAATTAGGTGCTGTTCTTTTCCTGCTCTAAGCCATAACTCTGGAAAAATTGTTTTTATTTCATTTTGCTTTCTCAGAAACAAGGCACGTCTTACTTGAGGGCATGTGGTATGTGAGAAAATGAGAAAAATGGCTTGCTTCTAGGGCCCTGGAAGACATTCAAACAATGGCACTCTTTGGATTGGAGGAATGCTGTGCCACATCCCAAACACTGCACCTCCTTCCATGCACATCTCGCTTGGAAGGACGCGCAACATTTGGGATGAAGTATACAATTCCGCTGATCTCAATTGTGCCACTGCTAAACTGCCCTCAGCCCAATCCTACAAATTGGTCCCAGGGCAGCTGTCTTGGACCCAGAGCTGCTTCCAATCCCTGCAAGGTTTCAAGCCCAAGGCTGTCAGGGCTGGGTTTGACAATCATCTGATTGTCAGACCGGCTCCACCAGTCCTAGGTAGGTTCAAGATCTGGAGCTGTTGGGCCAGGTCTGACAATCAATTGATTGTTGAACGCAGGCCTGCAACCCCCTTTTTTCAGCTGAAACTAGTCAGAAAGTTCAACCCAACTTCATAAATAAGTGTTTGTAAACTGAAAACACATTCTTTGTACAATAAAATATTTACCATGCCCTCCCCCACAAAACGAACCATAGTACTGACTATAGCATAACAAGCAGCAGGCGACCAGGGCACCAGCCCTAGATACCCACTTGGAGGGGTGCATTAATACCCTGGCTATCACACCTCTGTGGCTGTACTTTTAATTATAATTTCTTCCAGGTGCTCCTTTTTGATGAATATTCTGGCAATTACCTGCCAGGTTCTATACAGAATCTTTCCAAAATACAATCAACAAAGAAAAGCAACACAAATCCTGCAAAGTAGAATGTATATAATGAATAAACCTAAATAAACAAAGAAAAAAGTATCCATTATAATTTTAATTCAGAAATAGTACACTTTGAGAATAAATTTTTGGTAGCAGCTATGGTTTTTTGCTCCTGCAAGGACTTTGTGACTGAGCACTTGTTAGCGGAGCCCTTCACCACCATGAAATGTAATAAGAAACTACATTTAAGTTATAATTGGCAATTTCTTTCCCCAGTTTGACACTGAGAACCTACTATGCACAGAGCTGCCAAACTTCCTGTAGTAAAAAATGCAGTGTTGTATATGCCTGCCTTCCACGTGTATCAGTCCTGCATTCCAGGAGTCCCTCTTCTTATATAAACCCTGCCACTTATCCCTTATCCCAATTATTGCAAGGGCTCAGCAGTGCACATCAAACTCACCAGCAGTCCTTGGCCTTGATTTTCAAAGCAAAATTGCCTTTCTCTTCACTACAGAGCTATGACTCAAACAGCAAAGTATCATCAATCAAAACTCAAGCAGTTAGAATCATGCACAGTAGAGAATAGGATTCAGTAGGTTGCATAACCTCAGCACGATTAAAACTGTATGCCAGGAGTCAGCCCAAATTGCTCTAGGCTCACAATCCTAAAAACACAGGAAGTAAGACTGGCTGTACTACAGAAGCAATTCCAATCTGCTTTATTCTGTGCCGAGTACCTGACAAAGATGAGGTCTAGTGTAACAACGGAAGAATGAGCAGAAAATCAATAACTAAATGTCTCATGTAATTTTTGTAATGTCAATTTTATCATTTGTATTTCCCCTTTACTATCTACAATTCTTAGCCAACTTCCAGTCCTAACATACATCCCATTTTCATGCCTCTTCTCAGTGTTTTCCTTCTTATTTAATTCTGATTTTGTTCCCAATTTCCTTTCCAAGGTTTAACTGTTAACATAATTTCAAATATTTCCTTCCTTCTTACAGTTAGTAATTCTGAGGGTTTTTCCTTTACGAGAAATTATTGTTATTACATGTCATCATCATCATAATCATTATTGTTTTATGGTTGGAGTGGATTTATCATTTCCGTTACTTGATAAGAGACTCTGTAATGTAACCCATTCATGTAATCATGATGACTCTAGCTGGCAGGTCTTAAGCCTCTCTTCCCTTTGCATTTTTGCTTGCATCTCTTTTGAAGAGGTATATTTCAGTAAAAGAATACATATGTATGGTTAAGGCAAGTGAAAGCAATTTCATGTTCTTTACTGTGATATGGTTAGAGGGCTAGGACACATTACTTATGAGGAAAGACTGAGGGAGCTAGGCTTATTTAGTCTGGAGAAGAAAAGACTGAGTGGGGTGGGGGGCAGGGATTTAATAGCAACCTTTAACTACTTGAAGGGAGTTCCAAAGAGGATGGAGCTAGACTGTTCTCAGTGGTGGCAGGTGACAGAACAATGGACAATGGTCTCAAGTTGCAGCAAGGGAAGTTCAGGTTAGATATTAGGAAAAACTATCTCACTAGGAGGGTAGTAAAACACTGGAAAAGATTACCCAGAGAGGCTGTGGACTCTCCATCCTTAGGGGTTTTTCAGACCCGCCTAGATAAGACCTGGCTAGTAGGGGTATGTGAAATGGCACTGTTCCATTTTGACGTAATGGTGTTACGTTTCAAATTCTGTTTTGATTTGAAACCACTGTTCTGTTTTGTTAAGTCAAAACAGTGATGCTCTTTCAATGTTTTGCCCATAGGCTATAATGGAGAAGCTCGAAACAGTCTCTCTCATCTGGCCGGCAGATTGGGGCTGCAACCCTGGGAGGGCTGCAGAGGCTGTGCCAGTTCTCCCTGGGTTGCGGGCCCCCAATCTGCCTGCCAGATGATGGAGGGAAACCAACATGCTGCCAGTCCCAGGCAGCAGCACCCGGCTTCTCTCATCCTGATCCTAGGGGAACTCAGCTCAGCTGGGCTGAGTTCCCTTCCCCAGCCCGATCCTAGCACTGGGAAAGGGAACTCAGCCAGGCTGCTTCGAGACTCAAAACATTTTGAAACTTTCAAAACATTTTGACTGCCCTCATTTTGTTTCGAGGCTGTTTTGAAGCCCTTCATTTCATTTAAATTCCACTGTTTCAAGCCTGAAATGAGTTGAAACAGTTTCAAAACAAAACAGCCAGCAAAATTTCGCACAGCCCTACCAGCTGGACCCTTGGTTGGGATGATCTAGTTGGGGGTGGTCCTGCTTTGAGCAGGGGGTTGAACTAGATGACCTCCTGAGGTCCTTTCCAGCTTAATATTCTATAATTCTGTAGTCCTATGATATGGTCTTCTCTTCTCCCTTACAGTCAGATTCCATTGCCCTAATCACAAGAAGGAGCTGAGTCTTAAGTTGAACTGAGCAGACAGCACCACAGAAAAGAAGACGGGAACATCCTATGAATGCAGTGACACAGGACTGAAAGGGAGCTCCCTAGCCTTTGAGTCTAGTCCCTTACCATTAGAAGAAACCACAACATATCAAGTAAACTTTCAATTTTGGCTTCTAACCTTCAGGAAAATGTTATTCCTGCAAGGTTTGTACAAACTGCTTAGATTTTAACTGGAAAATGGGCATAAAGAGTCAAAACTACAGAGGAGACAGGAAAAGTATGGGGAAGTGATGTAGTATGGAGGTAGATGAAAAATAATCCGTGAAAGCATAGGCAATGCATACATGCTGATAGTGGGGGGGGGGGGGGGGGGGGGGGGGGGG
>NW_017729022.1:135337842-135343501 GCF_001723915.1 Gavialis gangeticus | reverse complement strand
GTCTCCACCCTGATGCTGAATTCCCTGTCTTTGCCCCTGCTGGGCATTGTGTCTCGCTGGGTTGCAGCCTTGCCACTGGTGCAGAAATCCCCACTGTTGCTGGGCCCTGGCTCTGGCCAGGCTGCAGCCTCATGCCCCACTCCCTACTGTTGGCCCAAAAATCTGGGGGGTGGGGGAAGGGCACATGCCCCACCCCATGCTTCCCCTCCAAGTCACCTATGCTTGAAAGAGAGAAGAGGTAGTAGGGTGAAAAAAAGAGAAAAGCAGGAGAAGCTATAAAGCTATGAAGCTGGCAACATAGAGAGTAGATCCAGGGGAAAAAATCAGAAAAAAAAGAGAAGAGAATCTATCATGTCAACACAAGGTGACTCGGTCACAAACATCAGTCTTCTAAAAAGGTTAATCCTCCAATCCATTTCTATCCAAAAAGAAAACTGGTGACTACCCCCTGATGTCTCTGGAATGGTAAAAATACATCAGGTCTAGGTACTCATACCAAATGCCCAAGAAGTTTGAGCAGGAAGCTTTTCTTGAGGTGAAAATCAAAACCAGAGGCAATATATTTTTTTAAAAGTACCTACGTACTTTCAGGCTTCCACCAGAATCTTCCAAGCAAAGGTCCTTGGACTACTCATTAGCTAGGCAGATCAACTGTACAGCACTTTAATTCTTCATCCTGACCACCCCAAATGTAAACGTGATATCTTACCATCTCTGGATTAGGCCTTACTTTCTTATATTGGCATGTCCTGCAGGTGGAGTTCAAAGGGCTCTAAAGACATGTCCACATTATTTC
This sequence comes from Gavialis gangeticus, assembly GCF_001723915.1. Taxonomy (NCBI): domain Eukaryota; kingdom Metazoa; phylum Chordata; order Crocodylia; family Gavialidae; genus Gavialis; species Gavialis gangeticus. The sequence continues at coordinate 135,342,705 of NW_017729022.1, read as the reverse complement.
ACAACATTTCTGGAAGCACTGTTGAGACACATGCCCCACCCACATGTTCCTATGTTGCAAAGTATGCTAGAGATGACTGCTGCTGCTCCCATGTTCTGCATCTCTGGCTTCCTTGAGAGTGGTGGCAGAGTGTACCTACAGGACAGCTTCACCAACTCATTCCTGGGTTTGGTGTGTGCAGAGCAGGAGTGGAATGTGCTTCTTGGTAACACTCAAAGTATCATGAAATCAGCACAGACATACCCTAAGTTTCTAGGTAAGGAATCATTTAATGGCTTATCTCAGTTTATGGATCTAGTCAGTCATATTTCAAAATATGACTGCAGACAACTCCATTCTATCAAACGGCAATAGAAGAGAGACACTGTAGTGGGTCACAAATGATTATATCCATGGACACTCTTTCTTTGAAACACCCATTCCACCTATCTCTCCTACACATTTTCATGATTTTTTGTCAGCCTCTGACAGTAGAAACAGAGAGGAGAAAACTTGAGCATCAGTCACAAAAATCATCACCATACAGTCTGATTGTAAATCTCATGATTTCTCAGCCATAACATGCACTAAATCCTATATGATTGAAAGAATGTAATATATAATTAGATATACACTTTATGGTTGGGTAAAGTGATCAGATACCATTTTGACAGGTGCTGCATACGAGTCTAAAGGATCTGTATAAATATGTCTATATGTATACTTGCATCCTGATTTGAGACATGAACCTGCAAGGACTTCAATACTTATATAATGAATAGCTCACCCACATAAATATTATGCAAATAGACTAGTGTCTTGACTTCTCTATTCATGGAGGGTCAAATATAACTCATGATATTATTCTATATGCTCTTTTCCATTTCATGCAGCTTCTGTTTTATTTGACAGAGTTATGATAATAAATTCTAAGTCAGTAATTGTGTAATAAGCAATAATGAAGTTCAATGCTGACAAATGCAAGGCATTACACCTTGTAATAATCAAAAACACAAATACAAAACTGGATGGATGGATACATAACAGAAAGGAATCTAGGAGTCTTGGTGGATCACAGACTCAATACAGATTTGAAGTGTGATGCAGCTGCGCAAAAGGTAAATGCTGTTTTGAGCTGCATCAACTAGAGCATTAGGTACAAGACACGAGAGGCAATGTTGCCTCTTTACTCAATGCTGGTTAGGCCTCATCTAAAATACTGTGTACAGTTTTGGGCTCTACATTTTAAAAAGGACATGGAGACATTAGAGAGGGTCCACAGGTAGGAGACAAAAATGATAAACACCTTGGAAGGTAAGCCATACAAGGAGAGGTTCAAGGAAACAGGTTCAGCTTATGGAAAAGATGCTTAAAGGGGGACATGATAGCAGTTTTCATATGTCTGAAGGGCTGCCATAAAGATGGGGGAGAATGACTTTTCTCTTGAGCTTCAAATAGCAGGACACTGACCAATGGCTTGAAGTTGCAGCAAAGTACGTTTCAACCAGATAGCAGGAAAAACTTCTACACTGTTTGAACAGTGCCAAGGTAAGCTGTGGAATCTCCATCACTGGAGGCGTTCATGAAGAGAATGAATAAGCATTTGTCATGGACAGTCTAGGCGTAGCTATGCCCATGTTCTACTATGGGTATTTCCCATGCTTCTGGGCTTCGCTGGTTGTTGCATGGAGCTGGAAAGGGATTTTTTTTTACACTTCCTGTTGCTACATGTGTGAGGGTTTGTTTGTTTTTCCCCCACCTTCCTCAGAAGCTTTGGGTGTTGGCTGTGACCAAAGCTGGACATCTTGACTGGGATATGCCAGTGCTCCTACTTGGACTAAAACCTGAAGGTTCCTGGCTAAAGGGCCTTGCCCCTCACTCAGGGTCAAACCAATTGCCACATCTGGGGTCAGGCAAACATTTTATCACATGATCAGATTGGTATAGACTGTGCAGGGTTTTGTCTTCCTTTGTAGCAGGGACCATGGCCTTCTTCCCTGGATCTCTTTAGTGTATTTTAACAACTTTTGCAGCAGCAGGACATTGGCCACCATTGTCCCCCTGCTTTACTTGTGGTAGGTTAGGGTGCTATGTATTGTGTTTATGTGACAGGGTACGCTGGTAGTAACAGGTTAGACATGTATGTGCTTGGGATGGTTTGGATAGAAATTACCCTGCTCCAGGTAGGAAGTTGGACTTGATGACCTCCAGAGGTCTCTTCTAGGCCTACTTTTCTGCGATTCTAAGTGTTGTGCTCTAGTCTGGCCCTTGGTTTTGGATTTCAGGAAGAGTTAAATATGAAATAAGTTGATACTGGCACACAAGGATAGATTAAGCGATTAGTTCCTTGCGGGTGCAGTGGTCTGTCTTTGTAGAGCTCATTGCTGGATCTGAGCCATGACTCAAAATTCTAAGGCGGTGCATATTCATGTGAACTCCACTTGAAACACAGTTTGTGGGAGTGTCAAGATTTTCAAATAAAAAGTAAAATTAGTAGGGAAATTATTTTCAAACTTCAAAGAGGCCGTCATAAACAATAGAAAGGTAACAGCAACTATTAAAACTTATTTCAAAATTCCTGTTTGGTACCCTTTCTATTCATTAGCTGTAGTATGCAGAAGTAATCCCCTTTGTGGAATCACATGAAGCTTTTCTGCTGGGGTTTAAACATCAGCATGGCAGCCTGGTTTAATTTAGTAATTGGAAACTCCTTTATATATTTTGACATAGACCTTTTTCAACTCATAATTACATCAATTTATTGTTCCTTGTTTTTCGGTTCTCCTTTCTTCAGAGGTAGTACTTTACCTTCCCTGCAGTTTATTGTGCTTAGGTCTTTCAGGTTAGACCCAAGAAATAAGATCCTGTCTGCTTTGGTTAAATGCCACTGAACCTCCTGCAAGTTCAGTGATGTATTTTAACAGTGAAATGACTGCTGTATGTATATGACAAAAAGGTAAGATATCTTTTTAGCATTACCCTCTGATTTACATGGCTAAGTAGTGCCAGCTTACTCAAATAAATACAATATTTCACACTTGGGCAGAATTAAATTTCTATTTGCTCTTGTAAAGCTATGTTCAGAAGGCTGCACTACAGCCACATAAAATCAAGGGTGGAAATAGGCTCTCCCAAGTGCACACATAACACTGTGTACGTCTCCCTAGTGGTTAATACAGGACCAGGGAACAGGAAACCCTGATTTTAGGTCTACCACACCAAGAAGGAGTTTCAGCCTGGATCTCTTACTTCCCAGCAAAGGGCCCTAATGACTAGTCATTGCCCCTGATACTCTCCAGCCCTCCTCTTGAAGAGGGCATACTAGGCAGCCAGGAGGAGAACATATGTGGTCAGGAGATGAAACTAGAAGGAAAGTGGCTCAGTGGGATGGATGCTGCCCTCGGAGGAAGGGGCCTCTAGCCTCAAAGGGATTCTCTGTACCTTACAATCAAATAACAATAGGACAATATGGAAAAGCAGCAGGGGGTTAGCCCCTTCAGCTAACAGATGTGTACTGTGGTACTACTGGCCCACAGGTGGAAAAAGAATCTAACAGGGATGCATAAGTGTAATTTTGGCACCTAAAGTTAGATAGGTTCATAAAGGTGAAACAGATTTTAGTCCTATATTTTTTTCTCTTGGCAGCCTCTTAGCAACCAACAGCCTTAATCATATCACCTAGACAAGCAGGCACATCATGGCAACTTCTTCTACCTACCTCTCTCTCTCTCTCTCTCTCTGGCACTCTTGGACTGTACTTTGCAGGGAGCCATTTTTAGTTTATCTTTGCATTCTTCCTGGTCTGGTTTTCTAGTGAGTGTAGAGTAATGTAAGTTTATCTTCTCTCCCATTCTGTCAGGAAAATTGCAATCTTGGGAACAGTTTAACATACAGAAGCATCAAAATCAATAATCCCTTCAATAAATCATTTATTAGCACATTGTAATTATGGGCATTTGGTAGTTTCACCCAGCTCTCAGAGTAAACATGTCCAACCTAGTAAATATGGATGTATGTTGGTCATTACAGAGGATTTTCATTAGAAGAGCCAGTCTTTGAGTCAAGATCCCCTTATAAGTATCTGCATAGGGGTAAATAGCAGTCTGCGTCCACTTTCATTTATCCTTTACAGAAAAATGGGGCTGTGTCTGTCCTACAACTTAGCCCTCAGTTACTACTGTCCTAGTGCATGGGGCAATAAATAGACCACCCTTGTCTGGGAAGAAGTCACCCACTGGAGGAAGACTGAGGGCTGCCCTAATTGAAGTCTTTGTAAGGGGAAGGGCTGGATGTATGTAGGATTTCTGAAAGGGTGAATCCTCATGGTACTAAAACTCTGGGTTGGCTTGAGTACTGCTCCTGTTCGTGCCAGAAGTGGTTTTGCAGCTGGTGCCATTAATTTGGTACTTCCATGCTGACACTGGTAAAAAGAAATCCAAGTGGCTAAACTTAGGATTCTTTAAGAAAGGGCCTAGGCTGAGCAGCTGAGCACTTAAATTCACCTAAATTACACTGTGATCCAGAGAATCAGATTGGCATCTAACTATGGGAGAGGCCTGGTAGTTGAGGCATGTTCTGAGTACTCTTAGTGCACATCAACAGCACTGAGTTCTCTACAAAATGCAGCAGTCATGGTTGCTTCCGTTCAAAAATGAGTGCAGTAGCACCAGGGACCTCCTTATACGTAACAGCTTAGTGATTAGAGAACTCAATCAGGCAGTGAGGTTCTAAGCATGCCTGAGCCTGAGGACATTCAAACATGCATCTCTGCTTTCCAGGAGAACACCCTCACCATACGGCTGTAGGAGAGTTCAGGAGTGGACATGCTACACCATGCCACCTTGGCCACTGTGTACCTAGGACTGCAAGACTGATGGACAGCCT
>NW_017729022.1:135325955-135332842 GCF_001723915.1 Gavialis gangeticus | reverse complement strand
GTTAGAGAAACTTTTCATTTTAGCTTTTAAAAGACAGCTACCTGGATCTGTTAGCATCTTCAGACTCTGGCCCTGCAACTGGACGAACCAGGGTAATGTATACCAACCAGAGGATCCACCCAATGAGCACGTGCATTAGTGGAGCAGAGAGGCATGCTGCCTGTGTGAATCACTGGCTCCTGGGCAGCTTTGGGTCAGTTTGAAAACCCACATCAGACAGATGGGACAGTGCTACGATGATGATGATGAACATTGGCAGAATGGATCAGCCTGGGGGTGAGGTGTGGTTTTGAATCCCCTCAAGATAAGGGAGGACCTAGAACATGGTCCGGTGAGCATTCTCTCCACCAGACTGCTATATAATAGGTGGGTACCACCTTAGAAGATCCTTCATGGATGGGGCCTTATAAGTTCCAGAGAGGGATGAGAGAGAGCTCATACCTCTGTACTTTCCATTTCCTATTGGCTAACTCTAGGTACATCCCTCCTCAGCATTTGGGTTTTTGCTTTATTGTTCTTCAAGGGCACCTAGCTCTCCCCCTTGACTCTAGAGGGAGTCTAGATATAACCTTATTTCTTTGAATCATAGTGCTTGGGCCAGTGCCCACTTGTTAGACATTGCAACTCTGCAGGCAGAGGTACATAAGGTCAAATCTATATTTTGTCACAGGTTACATTTTTCAGAAGTCTTAAAGTTTGCGTGGATTGTTATGTTCTAAAGACTGGTTTGCTCATACTTGCTTTTGTTAAAGCTCTTTCTATTGCTGTTTCATGGTACAGATTTCTTAGTTTATCATCAAAGAAAACTTCTCTTTCACATCTCAAAGTTCTGCTGTGTGACCTGCATTAGGGCCCACATTCACTCTTACCAGTTTAAATCCCATGCAACTCCACAGAAATAATGAAGTCATTCCAGATTTATACTGGTATAAAATGAAAGCAAAGTTTGGCCTTTTGGTCCCTTTAATCTCAAATCCTTTTTAAGAATCTAGATTTTCTCAGGCCGCTGGTATAAAAAAAGACCAACTAGTGCTAAATGTATGTGTGAAAAAGAGTGTCCTTTGCTAAGAAGAAAAAAAAAGAAAAATAGTTTTCTATCTATTCTCATCTTTCATTAAAATACTTAATTATATTTACAGTCTTTCTACAAAGGGTCTGTGACATCTTTATTTTATAAAAATAACAGCATTTTGCAAATTTCCGTTAGAAATTTGATGGAGGAGATTGGTCTGTTTGACTAGAAAACTGGAACTCCCAAGTGAGATATGAGTATGCAGTATCAGCATGAAGAGAAATTTAATTAACATACTGAATATCATTTCAAATTGCTACATGTATACTTTGCAATCTGTTATTCACGTACATTCTGCTGAAATGACTGAAAACTGTGAGCTTCACTGGTCGATTCACTGGTGTCGGTAGAGTTTTACTGGTTCTAGCTGGTGTGACATGTGGATAAGCCTATTTCACCTTAACAAACAGATCACACTGATACAGCTGTTTCAGGCTAGAAATACCCTGCAAATTCTGTTTATTCTTTGGAAATAGGGAAAAAAGGACAGAGACACATCAGTTTATTAAAATACTCCGCAACTAGGGAAAGCCTAAGAATTTCATCTTTCACTTGAAAAAGTATATAAAAATATCATGGAGGAGACAGTCAGATCTCCTCACATGATTTGGATGCCTATGCCCCCCTGGGCTTGATCCTGCTGAACAATCTAGTCCTTTATCCAGCAATAAATTGAGCATATGTTCCACTTAAAGCCTGTGAGTAGGTTTCTCCATGTGCTCAAGTCAAGCCATGCTCCAGACTTAGACCAGATGGGTTGCAAGTTGTGGAATCAAACCCAGAGAGAGCTTTGAAAATTGCAATCCAAGGAATTTTCTCTTTGTAAAAATATTCTTTTACAGGTGTGTTGCTCATTGAGCCTAAGTAAATTTCATGCATTTCTTTTTTGCTATTGCTCATTTAAGGAGGCACAGAAACAGTTCACTCTTCTGGCTCTGATGCACAAGACACACACAAAAAATAAAAGAAGTTGAACACTATAACAGGGAATAAATTCTTTTAAAACCTCTTTATTTCTTTGTGTTTTACTGTTGGGTGTTGCTATACCTCATTTGACTTAAAGCTTCAGGTTCAAGGGCAATTTATTTTTAATCTCTCATGAGAGTAAAATTCTGTCTACTGCACAAAAGAGACATTTCTTGCCTCCCAAGGGAGAAAAAAAGGATCTTCTAAATTGGTACAGTGATTTTCCAAATCCTGCTTTTTGCACTGGTTGGGGAAAATACTTTCAGAGAGAAAACTCTTTTGTTGAGTCTATAGAATTCAACTCCTTCACAAAACTTTGCAAACTGAAATAATATTTTTACAAGTTCCATCCCTGAAATTCTTGAGTGACCCCCCTCTGTTTGAACAGTAGTAGGTCTACCAAGGTTTGGTTGAAAGAGCATCTAGTCCTGCTTGACCTGCAGCAAAGCCAAGCATCTAAGAGAAGTGTTGGAAGAAAAAGAAGGGATGCTGGCCACTGGTATTCTGATCCAAAGTGCAATGCCATGAAAACACATTGGGTGAGCCATCACATTTCTGGGAATGGTTTTCTTCCAACTGAATTAACATAGCAATTTTGTGCCTCAAGTAGCGTTAAAGTCGAATCCAAAATAATTTTAAAAGTTTACTGTATACAGAGTTGTCTCAAAAGTTAGGGAGATGCTTCTGTGCTTATTTACAGTCCCATTTAATTCAATGACATAATTTGCATAAGTAACAGCAGCAGAACATTTTGTTTAAAGCACCCATCACAAAAGAAGTGGAATTATGCAAACAAGCTGTGATCTACAGAAAAGATCAATATATGTTAAAAACCTTCGTGATTTCAAGGTTGTTCAACATTAAGTGTACTGAAATACTTGAGTTTAATGTGCATCAAGGGGAGGGTGTCGTCCATTCTCTCTGCCAGGCACTATTTCAAGACTACAATTATATGATGTGATTCCCTGTGATAACAGAGGATTAGACTTGCAGTCAGGAATCCTTCCCCATCTTCTACTGCTAAGATGAGGAAGACACTGGCGTTAGGGGAGTATTACTGGTTCAGAGGTGTGCTGGCTCCTTAATTTGTTCCTGTAATGCCTTGAATAATGTATTATTTTAAGTCTCCATAAATTTTTCAGGTAAAGCACTACTGTAAATTATTGATTAGATATAGCAATATATACACACACATTGGGCATAATTAATAATGCATATCAAACTGTGAGATAATATTCTTGTGCTGTTTCAAAATTAATTTAGTTTGCCTCAGATACTTTTATTCTCCACAATTTAAATACAGTTTTAAATAAGAAAAAAATGGTTTTATCGTCTGAGAAAAAAAATATATAAATGCTATGCTCAGGGCCATGTAAAGCAATTTAGCAATGCATAAGGTCACATCCAATCCTCTCATTTAAAAAAAAAAAAGCTAAGAAGGGGAATCCTTATGAGAAGAATATCCTGCTCCCCTTCAAAGTTCTATTCATTATCCCCTGGATAAAGGAACTTTATCTTGCAAAGTGCTGAGCAACCTCATTTCCCATGAGATGAAGCCCATCCCCAGGCTGTACTGGACCCAAGCTGAGATGGGTGGAAGTGATGGAACAACAGGAATGTAGTGAGCAAAGGATGTGGAACCAGAAAATGCTTCAGACCACCTTTCACAGCTTGGCTCTTCTTTCTCCAGGTACTGAATCCATGAATATGTCAATAGAAAAGAAGCCAGTTGACCTCAGTGAGAACCAATCTGTCTTTAAGGCTAGGGACAGCCATTCAAAAGCCTGAACCTGAACTGATCCAATCTTTGCAGGTTGTCTAACCTGGCTAGGCTAAACTGGTTTGTAACCAGACAGACATTCCAGAAATGCAGGCACATGCCTGCAGTGGCTCAGGCTGGAAGCCATGGGGTGCTAGAGCAGCTGTCCCTTCCCTTCCACACTGCTGAGCTGAGGGTGGAGGGGTGGGTAGGCCCCAGCAGGATACTCTCATTAGGGAGGGTCCATCCCCTGCCCCCACCGAGCAGCCCAGCAGGGAATTGATGACAGTGTTTATCACCCCATTAAGAAAACAACAGAGGGACATTACCAGCTACATGTTGATTCTCTCTTTGTCTCATCTGCCACAGCATGGCTCATAGCCAGCATGTGGTCTGCTAGCTAATACTGTGTGTAGGTGCAAGGCGGATGGGAGTATAGTAGTGCTGCATGTACATCGCTGTAAGCAATCCAAACCCCACGCTGCTCAGAACATACCAAATTCAATGAGGTGTTATAAGTTGTATCCCTACAGCAATTTTTAAATTATTTACAAGGGAGCAGGGGCTGAAGGGGAAGATGAGAAGGACAGAAAAAGGCTTAGTGGAAACCAGTGAGTACAGAGAGAAGACAAGGAATAAAGATGTGTAGAAATGAAGAAGGGATAATGAATATGAAGCAAGACAGAGGAAGTGAAGATGAGGGAAAATAAAGGAGCCTACACACACACTTACATGTATACTTAAGTATATACTTAAGTATGTATGTATGCCTGTATGTATGACTGAAAATGGTGCTGTCAGGGAAAGGACAGGGGAAGCAACTATATACAAAAACCATACATTTTAAGTATGATTAACCATCTAGTTCTGCTTCATGATGCAGTCAGTATCTGATGCTCCAGAGGAGGGCTTCCATTAAAAACCTTATTGTACTCCAATTGCTACCTTTAATTCATGAACCTGCAGGAGTATAGCTTTTGAACTAGCTTTCCCCTGTGCATTTTCTATCATGATACTCAAGACAGAGAGCTATAAAAGAAAGGAAAGGATCAGAAATACATTTGTGATTAGAGAGAGTATCCAGGTTATTATGCTGATACAGTGTGAAATCCTGGCCTCTGTTAAAGCAAAATTCCTATTGACTTCAAAGGCACCATAGTAGGCAGAAGGGCAGCTTGTAATCTTTTTGCTCTCAGCATCAGTTCAGGAGTCAAACAAGAGTAGGAAAGAAGTTCAAGATGAAAAATTATTAGCTTAAAGCCAAGCAACTGAAAGCCTGCAAAGCAGACCCATGGTTAGAGCTTGTTTAGGGAATAGAACAGCGCTGATTTATACTTTGTGCAATTCCACAGGCTTTTTTGCGGTGTTTATAGGCATAAATGTGTGGTGAATTTAAGCCAGATACATGATCTCTTGAAACCACAAAGACCTTTTTATGCAGCACACCTTTCTACAGGACTCAAGTAACTTCTGAAGGATATGGTACAAAACTGCAGCAATTTAGGCCAAAGCTTTTCTTCCAGTTTCCTATAGACTCTGTCATAAAGGTAGTCACTATTTTACACTTACAAGTATCTTAATGCCACTGTGCCCTTATGTCAACACAATGGCTAAGTCTATATTCTTGTTTTTGGTCTATGACTTGGCTCTGTGAAAAACCCGAGAAATTTTGCAAGTCACTGGTAAGTAACAAAACGAAAGCGATGAATGATGTGAAGGTGTCCCCAAAGATGCTGTTTATAGGAGCACTTGCCACACAAGAGCCACCTCCCTAAGCACATTAACTAGTTTACGTAGGGACAGAGCTTGCATTTCTTGTGTATCCATAAACTCCCACTGCTCAGGCAGGTTATGGAATCTCCTGTTTGGAGGTTTGCAAGAAGAGGCTGTATAGGTATCCTGTCTGGGATGGTTTAGGAACAATACAACTGCTTGTGAAGGGGGTTGCACTGGATGACACTTACAGTCCCTCTCCAACCCTATAATTCTTTGAATTTAGTGGGAGCTTTGGATGCATGAACAAAGCAAGACTGGATCCACAGAAAGTTGCATCTAGAAAGGCTGATATTTGTATAGAGTTCTGAATTTGTGTGTACACCCTGTAAATATTGACAACTAGGGAATCTTTTGATCTATTCCATTGGTCATGGCCTGCTGTGAAAGGAGTTTAGCTTTGAATACAAGCCAAAAAACGAACTTATATGAAGAGCTAGTTTTAGCCAAATCTTCTCATCCAAGCAAGACCTACAATCAATCCTGGATTGAGCAAAACCTGTGCAGTGCCATTCTGTTGGAAGGGGAAAGAAGCAGATCCTCTGTGCACTCTGAGAAGTGCAGGAAGGAGTGTCAGGAAGGAGGCCCCAAAGCAGGGCCTAGCAGGGGAGGTTAAAGGCACTGCTAAAGGAGCGTTGACTACAGGGATGATCTAACCATATGCCAAAAGGCAACGCTATTTTGTGCCCTAAAAGCTGTGCATCTGAATGTAAGTAGGACAATTCTGATTCCCCCAACTTTGAGTATAGTTTCTCTGCATGCAACACATATATGCTGATTGTGGGTAGCGAGTCCTGACTATTCAGGCCTCCTACTGCTTAATTTAAAAACAAATACAATCAGAGTTTTGGGACAGAAAAAACAGGCGAGGAAATGTCTGTATTAAAAAAAAAAACTTATGAAATTTTAACTTTTAAATGACTGACAATGAGTTTTTACATTTTTCTGTGTATTTAAAGTCTGTTAATGAAAACAGAGTTAATGTTTCTAAAGGCAAGCCAATGATTTTACAACAACAAACACAAAAAAGAGGTATTTTGAACGTTTATGAAAAAAGATATGCTCTAGACCCAGCTATGACAGCATTTCAAAGTTTTAACCTTTTGGAAAGGTTATTTTTACAATCACAATAGAAAATTAGAAATCCAAATATTTTTATTGCTTTAAATGTACTATGTTTATCATTTACAAATCATTAGCTATAAAAATATTTACCTGATTTAGCCTTTTGATATTTCACGCAAATGAGAGGACAACACTGATTATCCTGCTGTTAAAGTTAAAACTCCCCATTACAGTCAACTGAACTCTAAAGCC
>NW_017729022.1:135317618-135320955 GCF_001723915.1 Gavialis gangeticus | reverse complement strand
TTGGGGTTTCAAGAGAATGCACACTACAGTGGAGATCATTAGTATCTTCAAGAAATTAAAGGTGAAGCATCCAATATATTTGAACTAATATAGAAATATAAAAGCACAAAGGACAACAAGGGCTCACAAAGAATTAGATCACAACCAGAACTCTGGTGATACTGTGTTCATGCATAATAGCCCGATGATATAATTAATTATGACTTCCCAGAACACATCTTATAACTTGTAGGAAGCTTGAACTTACTTCTCCAAAATCAAAGGGAGGACTCCCAATGGCTTTGGCAGAAACAGGATCAGGCCCACAATCTTTGTAATTAAAAAAATATATTGCATGTGTGATTTCAGAATACCACATGTTCTCAACTGACACAAAAGAGAGTAAGAGTCAGTGCACAAAAACCAAAGTAGAAAAGTCAGCAGATAGTATATCAGGTTGAATCACAGTATTATGACAGTATCATTGTTTTCCACAAAATTAAATTCTCATTTGGTACTACAGACTGTTATTAGCATCTTGATAGTTTAAGCTACGCATGCTAAAAAGATATCTCCTTTTTTTAAAAACAAACAAAAAAAACCCAAAGAAAATCTGTGTTTTGGTTTTTTACTGCTAAAGCACATTACAGTGAAGGGCACACTCTGGTGGTGAGAAGCACCCTTTACACTGAATGCCATTTAATGATATTTTATAAGACTAAAGTTCCACTTAATTATGTAGAATAAGGACTTGCAGGCTACATGACCTTTTCTCAGAATCTTGAATATTGGAGAAGGGGTCTAAAAATATTTCCTCACTGTGCGTGGACTTTATCACAACTAAGTACCAACATAACTAGTGCATAACAAAGGTTCAGCTGCCAAATTAAAACGTTTCCAAAGCACTATATGACAGTTCAAAACTCTTTACCTTAGGCTTTTCATCCAGTATTTGTTGGCGTATCTCCTTGTGTTTTTCTATGAGTTTCTCCTGTCTCTTACTCTGAGCATCTTCTAGCTACAAGAAAACAACAAAATGTACTTTTTCACTCAAGGGGGACAAGGTTCTTTGCGTAAATGCAGTATCTTTTATTAAACCAACTAAATAGTTGAAAAATTGTTCTTTGCAACCTTTTGGGCACAAACACCCTTCTTTAGGCATAGGGAAAGTCTGCTGGTATCATGCATTCTCCAGGGTAGAACAGAAGTTAATATGCAAAATGTAGGTCTGTGAAAATGCAAATGCATGGTAGTGCGGATCAGAGGAACGGGAGACAATAAGGGCAAGACAGGTATGTGTTGGGGAAGAGGGGGAATGTTGAAATGGTGACAGAATGTAGCTGGTAAAACGCAGACAGGTTACCTGGCGTTATCAGATGGCAGGCCATAAGTCCAATGTCTATATTTAGTCCATGATTTTTTGGATCCAATAGATGTTTGAAACGAAGTTCACAGGCTCATCTATGAAAGGGGTTTTGTAAATCCTCTTTGAAGATAAGAACGAAGAGGTTGGAGAGGCAGTGCTTGTCTTGCGAGAAGTATGCACCCATAGGTAATTGGATATTTTTGTCTTTGTGGGTTTTCGGTGCACGTTCATTCTGGTACACAGTGGGGTTTGGTTTCTCTCACATATATTTGATCAGGGCATTTAGTGAACTGGATGAGATATATTACATTTCTGGAGGTGCAGGTGTAAGAACCAGGAATTGTGATGGTTCCATTGTGGGGTGTAGTTATTGTGGGAGTGGTGGTGGAGTTGTGTTGGCATCTACTGTGCTTTAGGCCATAGGATGTTTGCTTCTGGTGATGAGGGTGGCGAGGTTCGGTGCTTGTTTAAAGGCTAGGATGGGTAGTTCTGGAAAGGTCTCTTTAAGAATTGGGTCTTTTTCTAGTATGGGTTGCAATTGTTTGAGGATGTTCTGTATAGGTTCCAGGGAGGGATGGTATGTCATAACTAATGGTGTGCGATTCGTGAGGACTTTCTTTTTGTACTGCAGCTATTCTTCACGTGGTATCCGAGTGGCTCTTTCAAAAGTATGATCTCTCTCTCTAGAGGAATGTTCTTGTTGGGTGAAAGCCCCTTTGAGATTTGCAAGGTGACAATCATGGGTGTTCTCCACAGTGCAAGTTCGGTAGTATTGGAGGGCTTGCCTGTATATTTGAGCTTTTCTGGTGTGTTTAGGGTGCTTGCTGGTTCGGTGTAGATATGTATGTTGTTGGTCCATGGGTTTCTTGTATATGGTGGTTTGTATTTTACCATTCCTTCTGATCCTTGCTGCCATGCATTTGCACTTTCATAGACCTGCATTTGCATATTGACTTCTATTCTACCATGGAGAACACGTAACACCAGCAGACTTTCCCTATGCCTGAAGAAGGGTGTTTGTGCCCAAAAGTTTGCAAAGAACAATTTTTCCAACTATGTAGTTGGTCTAATAAAAAATGTCACATTTACCCAAAGAACCTTGTCTGCCTATGTCCTTAGAGCAACACAAACAACCAACAACCCTTTTTCACTCAACACGCAGACCTGATTTTCCCCTCCCAATTAAAAAAAATGTTTATAATGAAAACTGTAAATATTTGTAATACAAGTGCACAGTTCCTCTCTTTACATGAGCCCGTGACTTAAACTGATAGTCACAGGTGATCCAAAGGGATTCAAATTCAGAAGTATTTAATATAATAGTCATAAAATTTAAAGCACATTTTATTGTATTTTGTTACATACGCTGGACCTTTTCCTGCAAAGAACTATGTTTACATATGTGAAGACAATATATTCATATAGTTTGGTCCTGACTGTGCCATACACTAAAGAATGCAGTTGATTTTAATGTGAATTCAACACATGCTTAAAGTTAAGGATATTCTTTAGTTCTTTTCTTGAATCAAGGTCTTTGTTAACAAAAATAACAAAGACCTTGACAAAAACAAAAATAACAAATTAGGCTTTTGCATAAAAATGTCTCTTCCTTGCAGATTTGTTGGAACTCAGTGGTGTCTGCTTCCCAAAGTTTTGTTTTAACATTTTTGATAGAGAAAGATATGGGAATACATAAGATTGAATATACTGAAAAATTCTTACAGTTACAGAATAGCTAGCAGCTTCTTGTAAAATTCTGTGAAACAAAGCCTTTTATATCTTGCAGCACTCTGTTTACAATTCTTGTGCATTTCAGCAATTTTCTAAATATAATCTGGAATACTCTGCAATTGCATGTTTATCCACTTTCAGAGATCTTTGTCATTTTTAGATTTTTGGGAGGGCAAGCCATTTAAAAAACTTCTCATGAGCTACAAGCAATAAATAGCATATAGTTTCTATGAATAAAAATACGGTATTCAAAGATCCAAA
>NW_017729022.1:135301579-135312618 GCF_001723915.1 Gavialis gangeticus | reverse complement strand
ATGTTTATCCACTTTCAGAGATCTTTGTCATTTTTAGATTTTTGGGAGGGCAAGCCATTTAAAAAACTTCTCATGAGCTACAAGCAATAAATAGCATATAGTTTCTATGAATAAAAATACGGTATTCAAAGATCCAAACTCATCTATAACAGAGCAGAAAAATTAACTAATCCCTTAGTTACCTATTGCTCAGAAGAAAACAACCCCACACATCTCAAATGTCACATCAAACAGAATGTATCTCACACTCTGGGCTGTTGTTATTCAAGCTGCAGTCACCAAATCTTCATTTAAAAGTTTAGAAACCCTCCAGTATGATACTAAATATGGAAACTGAAGTTTTGCAAAATGTACATAAGCATAATGGCCTGACTTACCCTTTTGATGTACTGCACCACTTCCTGGATATATGATCGAATCATTTCAGTCTTCTCTCTGAAGACAAGCGGTTAACAAGTTATTACAATCAATAGAATTACAACAGTCTGTTTGTGAATTCAGCTCCCTCCTTACACAAGGGGGATTATGCTTTGATGGCACAGTTCTGTCCATCCATCCGTCAGTCCATTCATCCATCTGCATTTTTAACTGGCCTTTCACATGGGGAGAAGGAGAATCTGTCTTCTAGGAAGTGTCCAGATTTTACTCAGGCCTCTCACAGTGAAACAATGTTGTGTCCTTCCTTTAAGCCCTGATAACATCCAACAAGTTCTGCTCTTTTACTGAGCTCTTCAGCATGGCTGTTGTGCCCTTTTACGTGTCAAATTGGAATCCAGAGAGAATACAATACACAAGCAGCCACCCGGTGCACTGTGTCCAACATGTGGTACAAGGAACAGCACAAACAGGTACTAGAAGGAACATCCTGGCCCAAATGAAGACAAAGACAAAATCCTGAAATGCAATGTTCACTCCATAACATCATTAAGTAAACTAGGACCTCTGATTTCAGAGCAAACACTTGCATGTCAGAGGATTTCAGTGAAAAAATTTTACACCAGTGTCAGATAAGGGCCAACTCAATAACTCCAAATGATTGCACACTGGACTATTCTGCTGACATTGAATTTTTGTTGGTGTTGTGCTTCCGTGCATTGACACATGCTAGGTGTAGGACATACCTGCTTATACTCTGTGCTTGAATTGTGTAATTTTTCTGTGTTCTAAAACAATGCTGCCCAGAGGCATAACTTGAAATATTGGCACCCTGGGCAATACAGGGAAAGGGGAGGAGTGAGTGGTCACTTACCTCCCTGTTCAAGGGCTGCTGCAATTGTGTTGACAGTATGGGCTGCTGCTGCCTCAGCCAAAACTTCTCTAATAGCTGCTGCTACAGTGGCAGCAGCAACAGTGAGCTTGGGAACTGCTCTTCTTGCTGGCTGGTGCCCTACTCCCGTGCCGACCCTCTCCCACCCTTCTCCCTCCACCGCCTAAGTTACACTACTAAGTTGCTGCCCATTTTGTTGGTTAACTCCTCAGCTGCCTCCTTATTTGGGAACCAGAAAAATAAATTTTTTATAGTAAACTCTAGACCCAAAAAAGATCTAAAATAGAAAAATGAAAGCCTGGAAAGCTCAGCACATTATATTACTCTGTGTGTATTGTGACTTCACACTTGAGGGAGAGGAGATGTAGTTGTAGCTACTAAGAACAGATGATTAGGAAAGGATTCACTGGTTCTGCAGGAAGGTCTTGCTATCTGTTCAACTGGGACCGGGCAAATTACATTCATTTGATGGCATAATTGGGAAGAAACATATCTGAGTTTCCTAATCTGTTCTCTCCTTTCTCATGGGTTCTCCTATGGAAGGTGTTTGAGGGAACCCTGAAGGGTTTTTATTTGCCTGCTTCTGAACACTTCTAAGCTTGGCATCTCATTAATCTCTCTCCTGACGAATTATTTCATGCTATAATTGATTTTACAGCTAAAACATTTTTCATAATACCTAAGTGATTTCCGTTTTACTTTCATGATATTATGCCACCTTTAACAACCTTAAATAATTCTTCCTTCTCCTTCATATGATCTCTTATTATGCCCATTTTTTGTCTTTTCTTTAGGCATCTTAATAACTTCTCCTGCTCTCTGTTCTTAAGTAAGACACTGTGTAGTCTTTGCATCTTTGGGCCCTCTTTTCAGTGCTTCTGCATACACTGTTATTTTGGAATTGAAGTAAACTAAATAGAATTAAAGCCACTTCAATTTTAAATCAGTTCTCACAAAGAGGTTGAATGTATTTTATTTGTCCATTTTAGAAGTTAAGTTAGATGGTTTTTCTAGTGTCCCCATGTATACAAGCCCAGAGATACTTACATCCAAAGCTAAGACCTCGTTTTCCCCATGCTCTCCTGCAGCAGGCCAATAACTTTATATAAGGGACTTGACGCTAATGGGTCTTTTTATGACTGTAAAGTTACTTGTAGTTGTGCTGACAAGCAAAGGCTATACATATTCTGTCCTGACACAGGTGCTTTCCATGTGTTTGCTCTCAGGTGATGCATAGTCCCTTCCTGTACAGTGTAACAGCACCACTAGAGCTGCCAGAGGGCCTGCAGTGCTTATGGAAAATGGGGCTGGATCAGTCTCATGAAATGAAATTAGTGTTGACTACTACTTCCGTGACTGATTACTGCCTGCACACTGACTGCCTGGCATTTAGGGCTGAGGCTTTCCCTTTCTATTTTCCACATGTGAAATGTCCTTGACCTTCTTCATAAAACTGAATGCATTTTTAAGGACATACTTACTCATCCATTTGATTTTTATCCTTGGATTTTGCTTCTGTGATCTTCTCCTGCCTCTTCTTGTCCATTTTCTTCTTTAATTCTTTCTTTTCTCTAAAGGAAAGAGGAATAAAGATTAATCCAAAATGTATATTCTATACAAAATTAGCCAAAGAAGATATAATTAGTTAAAAAAACAGAGCCTTACTTTTCACAAGTTTCTTTTAATTTCTTTAACTGGCTGTTCTGACACTCTTCTGCTACATCTGTCAACTTCTGAATGAGCTGGGGAAAAAAGCCCAAAACAATTAAATATTTTACATTTTGTTGTCTTAAATAAATCTAGCTTTCTTCAATAATATATGGTGATGAAATATTATATCCCCTCTTTGATCTGTGTATAATTAAAAGATAGCAACTGCCCTATCAGTGAGGCAGGCATCGTCAGACTGAGAACTGCAGAATTATATATATTAGCTCCCTGTTTCTCAAGAACAGCTGTCTCCCAAATTATCTGATGTAAAAGCAAAGGGTAGTTATATGATATTATTCGTGTTATGCACTGGAAAAGTGGTGCTCATTTATAAATTCAATTATAAATTGCACTTCTATGACACTGTCTAGTACAAGGCTTCTGTGTGTGTGTGGCATTATTATTATTTGGAACAATTTTGATTTGGTCATAGAGAAATAACAGATTCCTACAAAGCAGGTTGAATGGGGTTCTCTGGTCATATTTAGGAGCATGAGCTACAGCAGGACTGGGCAATTACTTGGGCTGGAAGGCCACTTATGAAATTTCTGAGAGCTGTTTCAGGCCAGGGGGGAGGCAATTTATTCTATTTGGCCTTGGCTGGTCCACCCTGAACCCACTGCTAGTGGCACCAGATGGAGCAGGTGGGTGGGCAGTGTGGGTAGGGTCCCCATGGAGACTGACCTGGGACCCTAGTGGGCAGGGCACATTCAGTCAGGCAAATGGGATGGGGTTGTGAGCAGGTGGGGAGCAGCATCCAGGAGTGGAATGGGCAAGTGAGGCTGGGATTGTGGGGCATTGACAGAATGGGACTAAAGCCCTGGGCAGAGCCGTGATCCACTCCCTGCATGTCCCTGTGATGGGCGTCGGTTCTGCAGGCAGGGACATGCAGGGAGCAGATTGCAGCTCCACAGCCCCACACGGTCACTGCCTGCAAATCTGGCCATGCCCACCCACCCCACCCCCAGATGCTACTTCACACCCACCTGCATCCTCATCCCACTTGCCTGGCCAACCACGCCCTGGCCATGTGGGTCCCATCTGGTACCCCCCTGCAGTGGGCGCAGGGTGGATGGGCCCAAGGTGCCTGGGCACCAGGGTGGGTCTGGCTGGGGCGGTGGGGCACACACCTGCTCCTGGGCAGCAGCAGCAGGGGCTGCTGGGAAGCTGAGTCCGGCCACCATGCTTCCCCTGCCTCACAAATTACGGTTCCCATCATGCCTGAGAGCCACATACAGGGATGGGGAAGACTGCACCCACTGGCACCTCTGTGCCCTGGGGGCAGTGGGACCAATTACATGCACCACAGCCCAAGCTGCCCCCCATGCCTGCACCAGCTGGGGCTGAGGGACCTGCCACAGGCTGGACAGAATCCCTTGGTGGGCCAGATCTGGCCCATGGGCCATGCCTTGCCCACCCCTGTGCTACAGGCCAAAATGCAGGACAGAGGGTCAGGAAATGTGAGTTCCATTTCTGGTTATCTCAAATGTGTCCTGGGGCATTCTGGTCATTTCAAGGCCAAGCCTATCCTCTGCTAAAGTCAGTAACAAAATATCCAAAAGAACAAGATTGGTCTCTGACCTCTCTGTAATTCAGTTTTCCCATCTCTGAGAGGTAATAATTCTCTATGCATGCAAATGTTAGGAGACTAAATTCATAATATGGTGCATTATAAAAATAGAGAATTAACACACTTAAATATTTCACCAGTTTGGGTCTAATTGAGTAAAAGAAGCATGTATATAATCAAAATCTTGAATGGAGAACCTTTGATATGGTTATGTAGTAAAAATTCCAACTCTTTTCTCCTTTGTCTTGATAAGAAAAGGAAAGAAACAAGAATGAACTCTCCTCTACAACTACCAAATTACCAAGTGTACCATGAAGAAAGAATCCTCACTCATCCGTGAAGCAAATTTTAATCTGAGGAAATATTAATTCAAATAAAGCTCAGTGATTAAACTGTCAGAATGTGCCTTATTAAAAAAAGTAATTATCATGACACTTCATAGCTGAACAATGCAGAAAATGTAGCTTAGCTTTGGGAACAGGCATTATCTATTTTGATGAGTTTACATGCAATAGAAAGCTATGCAAACTAATTATATGCTAGTTTAAAATGGCTGTTTTCATAAAAAGAACACAAACTGGTTTGTCACTTTCCAAATAAGAGCGGAAACAGCTCAAAAAATGCAGCCCTCTGAAAACAATGCGAGTAACTGCTCAATGGTGTGAGCAAGGTTTATTTACTGTCTCTAACTTAATTGCAAACATAAAGGAGTTTTGCATCTTACTCAATATTATAATTAATATCCAGTATGTTTGTAGGAGGGGCTTGCTATGCACTCTTCAGATAAACACATCCTCTCATAGTGCACATGGGAAAAGAAAGATAAGCATGCTTCCTAAACTTTGGCATACTCTACACAATGTTCTTAACATATGCTTGTAGATCATATTGAGAATGCCAATGGCTAACAACATTTCATGTTTTTCAAATGGTTATCTGTCCCAAAAGACTTTGGGTGTGAAGCAGAAAGAAAGAAGACTATCGACTAAATGTAGGGAGACACTGTGAGAGAAAGAGGCCAATCTTGCTTCCGGCCTGGATTAGGGTTGGAAACATTGACTCAGCTTCAAGATGTATTCAAACCTGCCATTAGCAGAAAATGTCAGTGAATGGAAACTGAGTATGTATTTGAATAGATGATTATATAGTTCTTGGCCACGATGGAACATACAGGATGATAAAATAAGTTGAGATCATCTGAAAAATAGTAAAGTCCCATGCCTGGTAAATTAAAAGTGGATAGAGAAATAAAAACAGGGCACCAAAACTCAGTCGCATCCAGGCCAAACATTTTGTCTTGAGTCTACCATCTGGATTATTTAAACACCCTAAGATTCAGGTTGATGCGAAGACATAGAAAGCATGACTAGCCTTCAGGTAAGCCAGGCAGTGCCCAGTGGTAGCCTTAGGGCTGTTGGGGCCCTGAGCAAGGGAGTCAGTTGGGGCCCCTTAGAGGATTAATTCTGATGACCTATAAGCCAGTTGGAGATTTTTGATTTCAATTTCACTTTGCCCTATCCATGGAACTGAAATGAAAGTATCTTAATACCATATTGATAATACAAATATTCCGTGTAATTAATTTTTATTTTTATAAAGTGTGGGGCCCCAGGTAGTCACCCAGTTTGCCTTCCACTCAGGTTGCTACTGCAGTGCCATAGCAAGGGGGTCGAGCAGAGCAACTGCCGGAGGTGCTGAATCGAAGGGGTGCCAACAGGCACTGCTCAGCTGAAGCAGTGTGTGGGATGGAGCAGCGAACAGCTCATTTGGGGGGGATGCAGACAGGGCAGCTCCCACTGCTGCATGCACTCCTGGGGGGGGTGTCCCCCAGATCTGTGCACGGGGAAAACGTGGGCTGCCCCTGTGGGCTTTGTTGCTATGGCACTGAAGTCAGGTATCAGTTTCATGAGTCACTGGGACCTCTGTCTCATTCTACTTGCCAAAGCCTCTAGAGACGGACAAGCATATGCTTATAGTGACTTCAAAAAAGGGAAGGAGTTGATGCTCAGGAGTGTGCAGCAGCTGTTACACGGTAACTGTAATATTTATATGAGCCTGCAGTAAAACAAGCATAACAGAATGGCTCGAACTTTAACCTTGCTTCATCTGGGGCAGTTTAGCTCAAGTGTATCACACTTCTGAGCAGCAGCTCCCTCTTCCCTTTTGAAGCTGCAACAAATATACATGTTTGTCCATACTCCACTGTGTACTATTCCCATTCTATACAAAAGGATCTGGTGCAGCTTTGGATATGGAGGCTGGACAATAGCATCTGTGCCCCTTTCCCTTGCAGCTTTGAACAGTTTAAGAGAATATGTGAAAACACACACACACACACACTCTCTCTCTCTCTCTCTCTCTCTCTGCTGGGAATGAAAATGTGCATATGAGCACGTGTGCTGCAAGTGCACACTTGAAAAGGGAGCAAGGTCTGGAAATAAGGAGCATTAAAGGCCCTCTTTAAAAATGTATATCTGAATGGAAACTCCTTTGAGGCAGCAGAGATGAGTGCTTCTCTTCTTTTTCCTTGTTCTTGAAAAATAGCAGCGGTGCTCAATTTATCTGGTCCCAGGGGCTAGATGAGTGGCATGGGGCTGGTCCACAGGCTAGATCCCAGATGCGAGGTCAGTGAGTCGGAGTCAGTTCATGGGTGAGACCCAGGGTGCCAGCCTGGCCCAATGCACTGAATGCGGCTATGTAGTGACCCCAAGTGTTGGTCTGGCCCACTCATGGGCTGGCTGTGGTCCAGCCCCGTGAAGATCCTGAAATTTTATGGCAGGGAAGTGGTGGCAGCATTAATGAATGTGGCTCTGGGCTCTGCTGTGACAATTAACACTGCCACCACACCCCCACTGCCAAAGGTCCAGACCCCAGGGATTGGATCCAGTCCATGAGCCATAGGTTGAACACCACTGACAAATAGTAATTTTGCTGAATTGGGATGGGGGAAAAGGTTGGGGAGGGGAAGGGTGATAGAGGGAGTACTGAACATATTTATGAATTGGGATCAAATTCTCTTTTTCGCCAAAAGGAAACATAGTTTTCGCCAAAAGGAAACAAAAAAGGAGAAATTTTGAAAAATTCAAAACATGTTGCCTCAACATTTAAAAAATGAAATGTTTCCTTCCCAGAATGTTGGCACATTTCATGCTGATATTTGCCAAAGAAAAATTTAGACTCGTCATTTCTAGATGACAATTTTTCACTTCAAAATTGACCCAAATTAAAAGAAAAATGCTATGCTGAAGGGATTATTTATCCAATCTTATACAGTGACCCTTTGATGTGTCACTGGAAGGCAAGGCTAGAAGAATTCAGTGCCCTTTGCTAACTACTAATTAAGATTCCTTACTATCGCCATCCTTTCCCCCATTGACAGGAGGAGGGATATATCAGGGTCCCTGGCAGTGCATATCAAGATCTGCAAGAGTGCTAGGAGTAACACGGCTCGGGACAATACTTACTGGAGATGGCTTTTGAAACCCCAGGTAAGACAGAGACTGTTTGCTACTCCAGTCAAACAGAGACTGCTAGCAGGTATGGACTCAACACAGATCCCAATCAGCACTTCACTTTTAAATTTCTCACTGGGGAACATAATTCAATCAGCTGTCAAACAGTTTCCGTACATTTCTTTTTTATCAGCCAACGCTTCTAAAACAACCTGCCTTTCAGATGGTACAACAAATCACTGTAAATGAGCAATACCCTAATATGAGCAGTACTCTAATATGACAGCTGCAGATAACACACAAAACATATCAGCTCTCAGCACACAGGGTATAACTCCTATGTACAAGAACTCTGATTCTCTACTGCTCTGACTCATAGGCTGACCTCTTGTGCCAGGTAGCCCTGGATGGTGCAACTAGCCCCATTTTATGTAGTGCTTCTTTACATTCATTTTGTACATATGTTAAAGATAATGTCTGTGGAATATTCAGGTGGTGTTTCACAGGAAAACTGAAGCCAACTTGTATGGAAAAACTGCATTGGTGTAGTTCAGGGATGGGCAAAATACAGCCCATGGGCTGGATTCGGCCTGCCAGGCCATTCAGGCCTGTGGGACCCCAAAAAAATTTAGGAAATTAATATATATCTGCCCCTAGCTGCCTGTCATGCGGCCCTCGATGGCTGACCAAAACTCAGTAAGTGGCCCTCCGCTCAAAATAATTGCCTGCCCTGGTGTAGTTGCACTTAACTTTTTAAACCAATATAATCAAAGTGGTATAAGCCTTTCTGAGCATGCTCATTATTGTGTAAGGCAGGCTTAACTGATATTCATTTAAACTTCTTTCCAATCAACTTATTAAACACTGAAAAAGTACCCATACAAAGACATACCCCAGTTTAGCTATATCAGTGTATATTTACATGGAAGGTGACAGAGGTGTTGACAAGGTCTGAGATGTGGTAGTGATCATCATTCATGATTATTATTAAATGAACAACTATTGTACCTCTTTGCAAAAGACTGAAACAAATCCAGTACATTGACAACTCTTTGTTATATTGAGACAAAGCACCATGTTAAAAGAGAGCTAAGGTTGAGACCCTATATCAGTAATTTAAGGATAAAACTAATTACAGAGATACTATTTCCCCAAACCCACGAAAATCAGAGTTAGGTTTATCCTTAAAAGAAAGACAAACATGTTAAAGCATAAAAAATGTAGGCTGAAGCTATCCAACCAATCTTAATCCTCCCCTGTAGTAACATAATGAGGTGAAAACATTAATTTCATGACATTAGGGAAATCAAATCATAACATACCTTTAGAAATCAGTTCAATCTAACCCAGGAACCACAAGCACTAAAATTCTTTAATCAAAATCATATGGTTACTGAACGATGTCAGTACCAGGGAAATTAAACTTGTTGGTTGTTTAAATGGATATTAAAATTAACACTACGTCTCAGTTTCCTGAGTGTTTAATGTTTGGATTTTAGATAAGTATGGCACTTCTCTGTAATGTTTTTTACCCTTAAGTTACTGGTGTTTTTAAATTTTACTTTCATTCTATCATAACATTTTTATCAAGTAAGTAAAACTACTGGTACTAGTTTAATTCAGTGAAGAGATAAACTGAAACTCTGCTGGGTTTGAAAAATGGCAGTGGACATGAGAGCTTTAGGTCTTCTATCCTACAATGAGTTCTCAATGCCTGTTGTTCAGCTAGACCTCAGAGCAAACATTCATTTTCACAGAGGAACAAGATTGAGAGGTCCTGCTTAATTTTCAGGGATCAGGGAAATAATGTTGTACTCAGACCTCTCATGGATATATGACACAGAGTAAAGAAAGGCTAGAAAGGAAAAAAACAAACCCTGATCGTTTACTGTCTACTGTCTATTCCAAGGGGTGTAAGAAAAAAGAATCATCTTTGAAATAGTAGAAGTCTTTATTTCTGTTGTGTCATATCAAAGGGAAAGCTTTTACTGAGATTTGTTCTAAATATGACCACTGTAGCAATTAAGAAATGTTAGCAGAACGGTACATTAGGTCAGATGGGTAGCATTTCTGTTGGATGGGTTGTGTCAGGGGGTTAGTTCTCAGGACAGGGGATTACAAAGTGCTGTTGCAAAGACTGCTTGCCTGATTAGCTGCTACCTGGAGCATGTGAGCTGTAAGCTAGAAAAACATGCTGCTCATAAAGACAAAAGGGAATGGAACAGGTAATCAGGTATTTTATTTAACTGTAGAAGTTTATGTGGTCTCTATGCCTGCAGTATCTGAGCACCTTGCAATCTTTACTGTATGTTTAGGCCAGTGATTCTCAACTGGGGTGCCACAACATGCTTTTAAGGGTGCTTCAGGACATGAGCAACCTCTCAGAAGTGACCCAACATGGCTTGTCCCCACCTCCCACCACAGCTGTGTGGAGTTGTTCATGGTGGGGAAAGATCTGGCAAGCTGACCTGGCCTGGACAAGAAAGATGGTGCTGGGGCTTCTGGTAGAGAAGCCAGTGGAGGACAAGCCAGTAGAGAATGAGCTGCGGTGGTTCATGAGGAATCAGCACAGAGAGAAACATTAACTGCAGAGTGGACATGGAGACATGAATGGCAGGCAGGGGGATGTAATACAGCCCATGCAGAGCCAGGCTGGTTGCAGGCACAGAACCAGGACTTGGTGCTGCATCTGTTCCATGGCACGAGGCTGGACCCCCTGGCACCAGGCACATGCCACTGGAGAGACCCCAGCACTAACCCACCATGCACATAAGCTGATATCTTCAGGTAAGGAAATGAAGTTTCAGTTTCTTACAAGTGTGCCACAAATATTGGTTCCTGTTCTGTAGTCAGACCAGTGTACCCATGTAGCTATGTGGCTGTGACCCTGAAGTGTTTTTATTTTCTGACTTCTTATGTATGCATAACTTCTTAACTGTAAGTTTGCTTTAGAATCAGTGTTCCTGCTTTATTTCCATGTTCTTGATTTAAAAAAAACAAACCCTAAAAAAATCTAAAAAAGATCTCATCTAAGATAAAG
>NW_017729022.1:135205491-135301489 GCF_001723915.1 Gavialis gangeticus | reverse complement strand
TAAAAAAAAAAAAAAAAAAAAAAGAAGAACCAGACCATTCATAAACATGTTGCTACTTATTTTTTTATAACATTTTGAAATTGGGTGATACTAAATTCAGAAAAGCATAGGAACCTGAAGAGATCAAGAATTACTGGTTTATGCACATGGCCCAGCTGCAACAGACTAATTTAGCTTGGATTTTCCTAAGTGTTAAATTTACTCTGCAGTAAAGAGCAGAGACAACCAGTTCTCTAAAGCTTGCTGCTGGTAGTAGGCAGTTATGGCACCTGGCCATTAAGTAATGGGAAAGCTGATTTCCTGTGAGCAAACAGCTATCTTATAATGCAATGGACCAGGGAAGTAGATACACAACCAGTGCAGTGGTATAATTCTTTCTTTTCCAAAGCACAACTTTAAACTGGACTACAGTGACTTACACCAAAGCAGAGCTATATACTGCTTGTCCACTTTTCTTTTACCACTGAGTAAAGTCGAATTACTTTGGCATAAGCATGTTGTGCATCCACACCCCATACTTATCTTCACTGCACTTCTATAATAGAAGGAAATCTATTATTCCTATTTTTCCCCAGATAGAGCGCAGCCAAATAAGACACAAATCTAAATCTAGTGTCAAATTATTGGGACATCTTTTCTGCCTCTTACCAATAGCTAATGTTGATGCCACTTAGGGCTTGGGCGTTACCCAATATCATTATAGTTTCTTAAGGCTTTTCCTTCTCTGGTTTGGTTCTTTCACTAATGACAAAGAGCAATAGTTGTTAACAACTCAAGAGAGGTGCTGTGATGTCTCAAGAATGCAAGAGCTATGGCCAACCTACTAGTGCTGCTCCACTAAAATCAATAAACAACAATTCCAAGAAATATATCAGAGAGGTTTCTATGAGTGTTCAAGGTTGGTGTGATTTCTGTACTTGGTGGTTGCATCTACATGAAACACTACTGTGCAGTTGTTACTCAGCATTTATTTAGTACTTGCTTATACAAGTACTTGCTTAACCTGAGTTACTGTGCAGTAGCACTGATGAATGCCTTTTTTTGTGATGCCACCGCATAGTAGCCTAATACTACTGCGCAATAACATTGTGTCGCAGTTTTTGATACACAATGCTACTGCGCAGTAGTATAGGGCTACTGTGCAGTCAGTGCCTCGTGCAGATGCACCCGGGGGCCAGGTCTAAGTGTTCAATTCACGCGCAAGAATAAACTCTGGAGTTTTTTCCTCCCGGGCATGCTGTTTGAATGCGTGCCTGGGAGCAAAAACCTCCAGAGTATATTGCTCTGGAGCTTATGCATGTGTAGCACATTAAGCCTGGTTGCAGCAGCCCTAGCTGGGAGCAGCCCTGGGCTGTTCTGATTGGGTTCAATGTGCAGCAGAGGGACTGGATGGGGTACAAAGGTGCTTCAGTGCAAGGCCAGCCAGCAGGCAGCCCCGGCCCTGAAGCACCTTCATGCCCCAGCCACCAGGCAGCATCTACCTGTGTGGTGTTGCAGGGATGGGAGGTTTAATTTTGTGGTGGGCTGAGGAAGCTGGATAGTGTAGGTTGCAGTGGAGATTCTGGGAATGTCCCTGGTCGTAGAACAGTCCTGGGATGATTTTCTGTATATTGAAATGACTCTCAAATTTCCTCTAATTGCACAGAGGACCTCTGGCCCACAGATGCAGAAGGCACGAAGGTGCCATTTTTGTGCTAGCTTCAGATAAGCTGGATCTTTGTGTTCTGCTTCTTGGAGTTCAGATCCTTAACTCCTTTACTGAATCTAAGAGCAATATCTCCCCACCATAATTAAAATTCTGTTTTGTGTCATATAGCACTCTTTAGTAAAGTCCTTCCCCCCCCTCAAAACATCCACTGCCATCTGCTCCAGCATCTATATTTTAGGTCTTCAGGCCTTATGATCTTGCCTCTGCTGACAGCAATGCTCCAGCTGTTAAAACAAAAGTTGGTGTGGAATAACTTATCCAAAATATTTCTGCACCATTCCTAGATGATGCCCCAATATCCCTTTAGAGCATTCATTTTCAATGAGAATATTGTTTGGCAAAACTTCACAACCCTGGGAAATGTTTGAAGCTATTTCCATCAGTTTATTTTCATGGGACGTTACTTTTTTTCTAACTAATTTTGCTTCCTGGAGTGTTGTAAGTCTATAAAGCAGCAGAAGAACCTGGAATCATGATCCAAATGTTGCAATAAATGTGGAACTAGCTGAACAAAATGTTGGGGATTTTTCCTTTGTAGTAGTAGTAGTAATCATTTGTATTCCTCTGGTGCCTTCATTTTAAGGTCCTCAAAGACATAAGTCTTACAGCGACTCAGCAAAGGCAAGCACTAGCCCTATTTTATAGACAGTATGCCAGAGAAGCTTCATAGATTTGATCAAGGTAATCATAGGTGCACAGGACTGGAAGCCTCCTAGGTCACGCTGTTTACTCACCTGCATTCACCTATTTAGCACAGTCATCCCCACCAGTAGGGTGATCAGCAGGAGAAGAGCATGTCCCAGCTCCCTTCTCCCTACCCCTTCCCCATGTTGGGTGGCCAGGGCCTGCTTCTCTACCACTGCTGCCTCTAGCAGTGGCATCTGCTGGAGGAAGTCTCTCTGCTGGGGGAAGTGGGAGCAATAAAGCAGCTCCCTATCACCTCCTAGTTGGATGGCTGGAAAGTACACCTTTGAGGTAAATTTGTCATCTCAGAAGGCTGTACACGCATGCATGATCTCATAGCTCTCTATCTTTGCAGTGCTACAACGTGCTGAGACACTTGGTAGCAGTCTAAAAGTAATGTGCGTCCAAGGCCAAAGAGTCTGTAAATTCTGGGGTTGAAATCCTGAATCTATTAAAAGCAAATGGCAAAAATCCTGTTCAATTCAATATAGTCAGAACTTCACCGTGAATTTCTTAACTCTCTTTGTGCTATAAAGCTGCTGTACTAAGAATAATCAGTGCTTGGATTATTTAGCAGGGACGAAAGAGAGTTGTTTTCTCACAGCTGTATGATCTTTTACCATTCTCTGATTTACTCTCCTTACAAACCTTAACACTGATCCCTAATACTAGCAAAAGACAGGCAACCATCAAAATAAATTAGTGAGATTATAAAATAGTATCTATTATTTTTTACTAGTTGGCTCTACCAACACAGAACAGAATCAGGAAACAATTCTGATGTACCAAGGTCCCTTTTTGATATCTTCAGCAAATACGTAAGAAACTTATGTCATTTTATAATCTGCCCTGAGAAAAGAAAGCATATAGCTGCCCTCAGGGATGTATCTAGGGGGTGCTGCAGTCACATCTACCTTTGATTCCTGCTCCATCTAAACTTTAAAACAAACTTCCTGGAAGGAGCAGCTGTATTTCTATTCAGGCAATGCTGAGAGAATCAGTTGACTTCATGTCTCATTATCATCTCCCTCATTCCTACTAATCTCTCTCCACTGCATAGGTGTTAATGGCCCTCTATCCTTTTTAATAGTCTTGACCTTCTACTATTCAAACTACCTTTTTTCCTACTATTTTGCTGTCTGCTAGCCCTTCCTGGTAATACATCTTTTTTATTTCACAGTCCTGCAGATTGTTTCTAGCTCTAGCTAAAAACCTTAACTTGGGTACAGAAATATAAGATGCAAAAATGAATGACAGTGAAGTATTGGAGGCACTGTGAAAACGCTCAAGAGGGCTAAATTTTGTATAACGTATCTGAATAAGATCCGTACATACATTAACTGTTATGAATCTAGGACTAATGACACAATATCTTTTTGACTGCTTGGATTCTGTTTTGCCTAGTTTGTGTTTTTCTTTAAACTTAATATAGAATCTAGCAAATCAGGACACATTCCAATAGTTATATGTTTTTGCTTTGTTCTGAACCTGAATAACATAGTGTTAGCCATCTAGCATATTAGTAAACCTCCTAGTTTCTCTGTAACTGAAGAAAAATGTGTTATATGTGATGCTTTGCCACACCAACTGCACCTCCCTTTTCAAGATCCTAGATCTGCCCATGGCTGCACTACTGCAGGAACAGATTAAATTTAGGTGGGATCACCTGTCATATATGCCGATGTAATTTCTATCAGGTTGGTTTACAAAATAAATTTCACAGTGTCGGCTGTGAACAGATGTGCAGCTATGATGGGTAGTACATGTAATCTTGTAGGAGCAAGTAGTACTACTGCTCTAGCTGCAGATTCTAGACAGTGTTCAAGGGTAGCTCTATGTAGAGTTTCACATTGTTTATTACCTGACTACTTTATTTCATCAGCTTTTAGAGCTTTGGTGCTCAGGACACCACCTATCACCTGGATTTCTGGCCATAGTTTTGTTCACAAAGGAGATTCTATGAACTAAGATAAAATATGCAAAATGGATTCCATGAAGGGGCACAATAAAATGCAACTTAATATATAATAACACATCATACTTTTATTGGCGACTGAGCAATCCTCAATGGGAAGCACAACTTACCAGCTTGATATGTTCCCGCTTCTGGTACTTTTCACTGTAATACTGTTCTTGTCGGAGATTGAGCAACTGCTGCTGTTGCTTTTCCTTCAGTTCTATTAACTTCTGGGTCATTTCTGAGTCAAGTGCAGCCAGCTCTTGTTCAATGGAAGAACTGTGATCTGGGCTGCCAGTGTCACATCTACAAAAGACACACAGATCAGCTGTAGCTTGTTCACTACATACAGTTTATCTTATTCCTTTTAATTTTTTAAATTTTTTAAACTTCTTTAATTTTGGGGTGGTTGTAGCCCCAAAAGAATGTACAAATCTCCCAGCACTGTAGTTTTGTCAATGACATGATCTAGTACATTCAGGCTGTTCACAGATGTAACTTTAAACTATTTTTTAAAGGGGAGGGAAGACTTGCCTTTTGGGAGCACACATCAGCTGTTCAAGTTTAGCTGTTTTAAACCTGAAATAAATAGTTTTAAAATTGCATCACTTTAGCTCCACTTACTGGGTGGACAAGCATAACATACATATTGTAACGTTTCCACTGGTGTAATTTCATACTGGAATAACTATTCCGTCTGTCCAAACCCTTAAAGAAAGGTCTTTTCCTCCTCTTTTTTCTATGCAGACTAAAACATCTAGTAATAAAATGATGATGGCTGTAGTTTTTAAATCAAATCTGAACAAACTGCAGCACAGTGGGAAAATATGTCTCCGCATAAATAATTAGAGATTCCTATTGCGGCTTCTAAATCCACATTTAGGCACTTAGATTAAGTGGCATGATTTTCAAAATGGCTCAGTCCACTGTGGAAACAGTTAGAGCTTCTGGGTGCCAAATACTTTTGGAAATCAATCATATATTATGGTTGGTATGTTTTTTTTAGCCATGACAGTTCAGCAAATTTGTGAGAAGCAAAGGGATTTTGGTAATATCTTTTAATGCACTATAAAGTTGTCAGACACATTAGACAAGCTTTGAGGCACAACATGAAAGACATCACTAAAGTCTCTGAAAATCGTGTAACTTTTTAGAGGCATAACTAGTGATTGAAGAGTCTAACTTTATGCCTGCATTTATAAAAGCTTTGCCAGTTTTTCTTTAAAGCATCTAGGAACATCACTTCATCTGCTATCTGGCTGCTCTAAGGTGGCTATGTACAGTGAGGCTGGGTGTGCATTTGTGCAAAAGCATTTAACAAGCTGCAGAACTGTAAAAAGTGGACTCCAGGGAAAACAGAAGGGAACATGAGCTTAAATAAGGCAGCCCATGGAAGCAAAGGAAAAATAAAATATTTGAAAAACAAACTCAGTAAGAATGGGAAATATTTGGCCTGGGGAAAGATAAACAAACAGGAGTTGTGAAAACTAAGGAGAAAGGAGCAGTGAACGGTGCTTGTGAGCGAGATAAACAACTCAAAAATGTTAATGGATTGTGCTAAAATACAAATCCAAGGCAAAAAATATTACATATATATAGCATTACAGCAGAACCCATAATCTGAGATAGCTGCTGCTCTACTCAGGTGTTAAATTAGTTGCTTAGGAAATGCTGTTTAAGCTGACAGAATTTTAAAGACCTGAAATGAGAGTTGAACCTGCAGAAATAAACAAGTTTTCCATTCAGCAATTCAAATGCAGAAAACCAATTACACTGTAGAGTTCTCGCTACGCTGTGTGTCTTCCTTTTTGCTTTGAATTAGAGTGACTTCACTGAAGTCAATGAGCCAGAAGGATTTATACCACCTTAGGATCTTGATCATTGTCACTGGCTTTATACTCCCTGTCTCTCTCTCTTGCTCTCTCTTTGGCAATCCCTCATAGTCAAGGATGATTATTTTCCACAATTGTCTTATCTGTAGGGACCTACTTAAATTGTGGCTTTACAAATTTTGCGGAAACTGCAAAAAATGGTAGTTTTCATGATCACTGTGAAAAATGGCTTCTCTCACAATGTTGCGCTGAATCACCTGAAAAAAAGAAAAGTTTACCAGAATACAAAGAAAGTGCAGCAATCCCTGCAACCATAGAGCATGTGGTTTGAGAGAGGGCTACTGAGATGCTGAGCTAGTGATGTAGACTCAGTGAAGGCTCCAGTCAGACAAGTGAAAGGGTTTCAAGGACAACTTTTAAGAGGCCAGATGCAGTGCTGCAGCAAGGCTGCAGTTTGAGATGATGTGTGAAAAGAAATCCAAGAAAGCTAAACACTTTTCAGCTCAGGGTTGTATAAGGCAGTTCCCTGCAGGAGCCTTACATGCAGATGGTTGTAAATTGTTTTGTTCATCATGCAACATGACTCCGAATGTATCGAGGAAAAACAGCATGGATCAGCATTTAGAGTTTGAATCGCATAGAGAGCAAAAGTTTGCTGCACAGGCTGAAGATCAGAGCAAGAAACAAGCAACTATGTCCTCAGTCTTTAAAAGAACCATTGAAAGCAGTCTGACATGCAGAGAGGCTACATTCATGTTAGTGGAGGCATTCATGGCCACCAAACATTCCTCTGGAGAAAACTGATAGCCCTAAATTAAGGGACTATTTGAACAAACACATGCCAAATGCTGGCAGTTTCTCATGTGTGAACAAGCTTTGGGGGGTTACCTACCATGAGTAATTGGTTTGTATGTTCAGTCTATAAAATTTGCATAGGCAGATTATGAATTAATTTCAGTTGTACCAGAAGAAGCAACAAATGCCCAAAATAATTCTTCTGCACATTTATTTGTACCTGGAAACTGGACAGACTGCAATTTGCCTGTTTTTCAAAAAGAACTGGTTCACCTTGAGTCTATTGATTTTTCCACCATGGTACACACTGTAGTGAAAGCTGCTGTAAACTACAACTTAGAATTTAATAAGGTCTCAACATTTCTGTCTGATAATGCAATGCATATGAGCGAAGCTTTTTTTAATGTGCTCCATGGAATGATGCCCAATGCAATTTATGTCACCCGCAATGCACACATCCTTTCTTTAGTAAGTGACATCGGCTGCACACATTTTTCTGATGTGGGTAGTTTGGTTTCCTCTTCTAAGAAAAATGTGCAAACAAGGTCCAGGCCATAAGCCTCGATACAGCCTCCTTTGCCAATCGGAGCGGGGATCTACATGCAACTGTGTCATTTCCACCAGAGCCAGTGCTTACAAGGCAGAATTCGCGGTTTAACACAGTTCATTACCATGCAAGGAATATGAAGTAATACCAGCAATTTGTGCACGAGGAACTTGAAATCAAACCCAACACACAGTGCATGCTTAAACCACTTGATTTCTTAAGACAGGGCTGATCAAATGAAGCTTGAAGATCAGTGAAGATCAAGTTACGTTTGTGGCTGAAAAAGTGATCCAGTCCACTGAGCTTCTAATGTGGTTTGAAAGTTGGCGGGCTTTGATCCATCAAGCACAAAACAAGCTGATGGATTTGATAAGTTGAGTCGAAGACATGGCAACTTTCAAACTGTCAACATGAAAACCAGCTGAGACAAGAACTGTTCCAGGCAATAGCTGTGAAGCTGAATCAGTACTACAAGTACAATCAGTCACTACCACCATGGTTTAAACAGCTGACAGCGTCCCTGTTAGCGGGGGCACATGCTTCCCCTGTACCCTCCTATGCATTGCCTATGGACACAGAACATGTGATCTCAGTATATGAACATGTGTTCACAGCACAGAGACAGAGGATGTCAGCTGCAGCTGCTGGTGGATGCTGCATGCTAGTGTTTAACAACTAATATGAATTGTTTCTATCAATGTTGGCATTATTTAGTATTATTAAACTTTTTGTAGCATGCTAATAATATATTATGATATTAGTTACTGTTCATATTGGGCGCATCTAAACATGCACATTTATTAGGTAGGAGTAAACTAATTTACTCCACAGCAAGATCATATTTGTAAATACAAGTACTATCTTTCTGTGGAGTAAAAAGTTCTGTAGAAGCGCACGTGTAGATGCGGGAGGGGCTGATTGAGACACAACAGTATTTCAGCTCAGGGACTGCCTGCTGGCTAGCCTCACGCTGAAGTTCCCTTTTTCCTCAGCCATTCCCTCTGCAGGATGTTGAGCTGCCCTGGGCTGGCAGGCTGACCCCTGGGGCCCTCTACCAGCGGGGATTGCTCCATGCCGGCTCCACATGCTGCTTTTGAATAAACCGCGGCGCTTGTTGCTCAGGAGTAAATTGCTCCTGGGTGCTTGTTCAAACTGCATTCCTTGGAGCAATGAACTCCAGAGAAATAAACTCTGCAGTTTATTCAGGCACCGTAATAGCATGTGTAGACATGCCCATTATGTATAAATTTATATTCATAATATATATCAATTTGCAACCCCCAACACACACACAGAGTTTTTTACTAGTAAATGCAGTCCTCCTTTATGTACCATTGCATTTTTTAAGTGTTCCCTCTCACAATGAAGACTTACAAGAACTCATTTGTATATTAATTTGCAAAAAGAGTTTAGGAGAAGAAAATCTGCTTTGAATAAATAAAACTGAACCTTCCCTCAAAAGATTGAAACCAAAAGAGCTTCCAAGGTTCTGGATGATGTTTATTTCTGTCTTTCCCCCAGACTTTCTGGATTTTCTGTGTTTAGTTATATAATAAGCATGTATATGGCACTGTTCATTAAAACACCCAGACAGGAATCACATGGTTCAGACTGAAAGAAAAAAAAACCCTTCCTGAATAGGAGGTTGGGAATCCCTGCTTATTTGATATGATCTTAAAAACTTAGGAAAAAGTTATACTGCTCTGAGTGAAAACAGATCCAGAAAATGTCAAGATGGAGGGAGAGTCCCTCTAGTGCTTTCTGAATGAGGCCAGGGGAAATGTATTTGATGAGAGTGAATTCACCATAAAATGAGATAAGAACTTGCTACTAGGAATGCTTTGCCCATAACTTCACAGAGCTCCACCTTTGGTACAGTTCAGTGAAGTACTGTTGATAAGCATAGTTAGATCACAAAGGAAGACTTTGGACATGGGTTGGAATATAAAGCCCAATGAAGCAGCATGGGAAAATTCTCACATGGGATTTTCCAAAACAAGAGGGAATTCTGGGAAAGTCTGTTTTTGTGAGATTAGCAGGGCAATTTTTAGACAAAGTTCAGGTACATTTTCCATTAATTAGCATTTATTCCAGGCCAAAACTCAAAACACCTTTTTCAGCAAGAAGGATTGATGCCAAGGTATAATGTAAGCATTCTAGAGGAACTCCACAAAATAACAAAGACCCATAAAAGCAGCATTGTTTTTTTGGTTCACGCTGTTTATACTAACAGAACAATTACTTTTTTAAGGAAAACTTATCATGGTATTTGAGCCTTATTAAAGACATATTGGCCACATCCCCATGAGCAGGAATGTGAGGTCTGTGGCACCTCAAAGCCTTTTGAGGCACCCCGAAACATACATGGCACTTGCGATTCTGTTCCCCACACTGCATATTTGCAGCACAGTGGCAAAATTAGATACTGGGAAATCCTAGCATCTAAAAAATCCACAGCAAAAAAAAAAAAAAAATCGGGCTAGCGCACATGGTTGCAGTGTGTGTCACCCAAAACCAGAGCCTGGCTGGCCAGAGCCACAGTCCAGCTGCCAGCCAAGCTTCGTGTGCCCAGATCACTGCCATGACAGCCCTAACAGGCCCCCACGACTCCAGGTGCTGGCTCCAACCTCCCATACTTCACCTGGGGCAATTTGCCACTTGTCAGAACACATGTGCAGGGGCATGCCTGGGGACACAAATATGTCCCCAGTGAAATGTATGTTCATTACTGTAGGGACATGCCCACTTAATCCAATGTTTTCAATAATACTCACCAATTTTGTAATCGTCAGCTTTCTGGTGCCAAACTCCAGGACAACTTGTGATTTTCAAAGGAGCTGGGGGTGGTCCCAGGGACAGATCCAAGGGGTGGGAGCAGGGAGGACATGGTACATGGGTGTAGTTGCACACCTCCTCCCCCCACCTTTGATTCCTGCTTCTCCCATTGTTTAAAACCAACTGCCTGACAGTGGCAGCAGCATTTCTATTCAGGCAGCAGCAAGAATGTCAAATTAATTCATGGCTCATTAAAATCTAAATGATCCCTTCTAAACTCTTCATTCCACAGTTGCTAATGGCCCTCTCTCTTTTTTAATGATCTTGTTCTACTAATCAAGCTAGCCTTTCTGCTGCAATTCTGCAGTCTGTTAGTTGCTCCTGGTTAGTATCTCCTATTTCACAGCCCTATAAACTGTTTTTAACTCATGCCAATAGATATATATGTTTTTGCTTTGATCCTAAAGTCAATATAGCCCCAGGCCCATAGCATATCAGTAACGCTTCTAGTTTCTTTTTAACTGGAGAAAAAATATGGGTTGCATTATGTGGAATGATGAATCACAACACCTGCACCCCCCTATTCCAAATCCTAGATCTGCCTATGATTAGTCCTCACCACTTCTGAAAAGCTGGCACAATAAAGCCAGATTTTCACAGGCATGTATGTGTTTAAAAATACATCCGCACATCTAATGAGATTTTCAAAAATGCCTAAAGCAACGTAGGTGCCTCACAGTGAATGAGAGATAGTCATGAAACTTGCTTTGGTGCTTGGCACATATGTGAATTTTCGATACCTAAAAGCCTTTAAAAGTCTAACCCAAGTTCTAGCTCAATCCAGGCACGCAACATTCATATATTTCTGACAATGTCTCTGTGGCAGAGCACCTTTGGTGCCAGTCACTTTAAGGGCTTTGAGTGGCTTGTAAGCACAGGGCAGCCGGCAGGTGCAGGCCAGTCCTGATGAGGTGGTCATGTGATTGCAGGAGGGCCGTGTGATTGGAAGAAGGGGTGGAGCAGCCTCCATTTTAGATCCAAGCCCTCCAGAATAACACCACCCGGCTGAGCTGCTGCTCAGAACATCCTCAGAGGTAAGGGCAGGAGCTCTGGGGATGGCAAGAGGCTCCTGGGCCTGGGTATGACCAAAAACTACACCCTGCTGGTGAAGGATGGCCTGATGAGATTGGTCGAGGAGGGGCAGTTCCCCAGAAATGCCAGGCCAGGTGCCTCCCCAGTGAAAGGCAAGTAGGGGCACCTTACAACCACATCCTGGTGGGAAACCCTGATGTAGGGCAAGGCATGGGGGCCAGGCATGTCTTCATACACCTGAGCCCCAGAGGCCACAGCGAGGGGGGCAAAGAGATAGAGTGGCCCCATTGAGAGGGCAGAAGTGTGTGGTGGCCTGCACAGAGTAGGGTGCATTGTTGTGGCCTGAGGGACTGTACACTGGGGGTGCAGAGCAGGGTTGCAAGGATCAACTGAAGGGCTGCACCAGGGGTGTGTTGAGTAGGGCTGTAGAGGCAGCCTAAAGGGCAGCACACAGGCCAGCGCCTATAAGTATGTGAAACTGTCTGGCAAGGGGTTAGGGGCAGAGTCAGCCTAGTGTAAGGCACCAGACTAGTGCCATGTACAGTAGGGTTGCTTGAGTGACCTGAAGGGCTATGTATGGGCTGGGCAGAACAAGAGTAGTTAAGCCTGATGGCCCAAGGGGGCTGCCCATGGAGCAAGGCAGGTTGAGAGTGGCCCAGTGAGGGGCAATATGAAAGAGGCCCTGTGAGAGGGGGCATATGAAAGAGGCCCTGTGAAGGGCAGAGTGAATGAGCTGAGTGGCAGAGGTACAAGGGGCAGAGTTTGGCTTGGCCACAGGCCGGAGCTACCATCAACTTATGATGCCATCTGTGAGGCACGGGACATGGTGTAGGGATGGTATGGAGCCATGTGTAATGCCCTAGGCATCCAGGCATAAAATGGGCATCCTTCCGCACCTTACATCCATTTTATTAACCAGCAAGTTGTGGCAGGAAACAAGGGCAGACTGCCCTAGACAGAGGGGCAGGCTGACATTAAGATCTGGTCATGACATGGCCCCCTGTCACAGTCATTCATATCTCCACAATACACACAAAACTGCAGTTACTGTGTTTTGGACTTTTGAACCACAGAGTAGGCAGATATTCTGCCTGAATACTTTGTGCTATCAACAGAGTAAATTTACTAAACACTAATATCTTTATTACCTGTTTCAGATGAAAGTGCTAATGATAAAGGAGAGTGCAATCCAAACACAGAGCTGTAGCACTGAATAGGACAGATGTGCTAACCAAACGAAACCATTTATTGGACCAAACTTTATTAACCAAACTAAGCCATTGCTAGAAAAAAATAAGGCCTATCTCTAAACATCAGCCCAAAATATTAAGATGTTAAGAATATCTAACTGAAAATATCACTCTGTATTAAGTTTACTTATGACAGCATTAAAACACCAATTCAGTAAAGCCCTCAGGTACATATGTGAGTCCCTCCATTGGCTTTAACTTTACTGAACCAGGGCCTAATTCTACATACGAATGCAAAATTGACTGCCACTGGATATTTTATTTTGTGTCACTTTATGAAACAGGGACAGCTAATAAAGTAATTTTGTAATTTTCCAGACAAACAGCAACTACAATGGTCAGAGAGACACAAAAACTGCCTTTTTCCTAGGATACCGCAACTGATTAAAAGCCTTCAGCTTGAAATAATAATACACTTACAAAGTTGAACATCCCTACGTATATATTCTTTTTAAAATTCAAAATCAGACTTTCTCACCCTCACTTTATCATTTTCATATAAAAAAATCACATCTTCAAAATCATATTGACAGCTCAGTTTAACAATGTATAGCTGAACATTTTTCGCCAGAAACTATGGAAGATTTATGGTTACATGCTAACATAACAAAAAAACTATTTACTGAAAGGTAAGTGGCTTTATTTGGATTTGTCTTCTTGTTGAAATAAATAAAAGAGAAGAAAATCTTTACTTTGCTTTGTCTCTTGATATTTTTGTCTTACAATATAATACAATTGTATTATATTGTAAGACAATATAATACATTACCGGTTACTGCATAACACATTTGACAACCAGTGATTAAGATAATTTTATAGACTTGGACTTAGAACTTGACAATCTGAAAATGAGTGACAGTCTAAGTCAGCTGAAACAACTGAAAAAATACTTGAGAAATGCTAAATGATAAAACTTATCTACCAGTGCAAATGAGGCTGTTAGGAAGGACAAGTACTTTCTAGGGGCAGACAGAAGTGCAGTTCCCTAGTCTAACTCTTGGCACTTAACAGAAGGTACCATATGTTAGACCAACCCTTCTGACCCAACAGACATTAGCTGTTCCTGCATGTCCACCCCCCCGCCCACTGCTGTCTCAGGTTGGGAAGGGGAGAAGCCATGGGAAGGCACACAGGGGGCGTAGATTGGAGCACCTCACCTTGGGTGGGCTCCAATCCACCTGCCCCTCCCTCTAGTGCAGCTGGGTGAACCCCAGAATGGACCACCCACCCTTGCCTTCTCCCCCTCCCATCCTGAGACAGCACCAGGGATGGGGTTGGAGCAGACAGAAGTTAATGAAGGTGCTCCACTTTGGAGAGCCTTCATTTGAACCCTCATATACTGACGGTTAATTTGTCACATGATTGGAGTGCTCTGCAGCTATGCTGTTTTGTTTGGGCATGGTTGTAGAGTGCTTTCAAGGGGCCAGTCATATAACAAATGTAATTTCTGTCTGTGCCTTCTATGTCAGGAAATGAGCTGGTACCAATTACTTCCTGGTTAGAGACAGAGGGGAGAATCAAGGATTGTAATTCTTTGAGTTGCAACTTGATCCCTCATCTGATCCTTATTTGGACCTTTTAGTAGCTCCAAAATCAAGCTCCTCACATACTGTTTGTAAAAAACAAAATCAAGAACAGTTTCACTTGGTATCACCATAAGATGTGAAGAAAAGTTGGTTTTTCACTTCCCAAATGCCACATACCCATATACAACAAAAAATACATACAAGCTATCTGGCAAATAAAATTGTGACAGTCTTATTCAACTGCAGGCAGAGAGGTAACACTTCACAAGGAGGCCTTTATTGGTGTAAACTCCAGCTCCATTTCAAGATCTCTTGACTGCAATGAATTACACAGTCCTATTTTTTACATGGACTTTTTAACACCATCTCCACATCCTTGTTATTGTCACCTCTCAAAACTTAATGGATAAAAGTCTTTTGTGTTAAAGACAAGGAAACTGCATTCAGCGTACCTTTTCTTGCTATCCCTTTTGGCTGTCTTTTCTAAGACTGCCCTGCGCCGCAGGTAGTCATTCTGGATTTCGTTATACTTTGCAGTGTGCTCCTTGATAAGATCAGTGGTTTTCTTGTGGTGTCTCTTTACAAGGTCCTTCATTTCTTTGTAGTGCTTCTTCTGTAGTTTAACAAATGATTTCTGTTGTTTTAGCTCCTCAATAGTCTGAGCTTCTACTTCTGCAACAATAACCACAGAAGCAGCTTCATTTTTCTTTACTCAGAATCACACATGAGTACAATATTCAAATTCCTACTAGCAGGGCATGAAACTAAGTCCTTTTCTTTAACACTGACAGTCAAAATATACTAGCTTAAGATGAATTAAGTGCTTTCAATTATAGTGAGAGGCTTTTCACTGGAGATAAACTAATGAGTCTGAAAATGTATGTTACATGTAATCAGTGATAAAGGCTTGGAAGTAGGGTGCTAAATAAGAGGAGTATGACATTCAGCAAGGGAAAATTGACTTATTTTTCCTTTTCCCTAACACATTTTCAGGCTCAGAGGATTCTCATGCATCCCACACCACTACCCAAAGTTCTCTCCAGTATTTCCCCCACATCTGGGCATTGCAGGTGGAAATCTGACTTGATGCCATTAAGAAGCTGAGCCAATACCAATATTGAACCAGGTCTGATAACATACAGGTGGTTTATTTTAGCATTAAAACATTTGCTATTGATTCCTGGCCTCAGGCCCTGCACCAGATGTTCCCAAACTAGGGACTGCAATCCGAGATAGGGCTGTAGCACTTAATGAATGGGGTTGTGAGACCCACAGAAATTCAGGCTTCGACCAGAAGTGGGGTCACAGACTAGCTGAAAGGAGGGTTGTAAGCCCAGAAGGGGGTTTCTACAGAAAAAAACTGGGAACTGCTGCCATATAATGCCCTTCCTTTTTGTACTTCCCACTTTCATTAGTGCATTATCTTCAATTTGGCTTCAGTAATTGAAAGTCCTGATGTAATGACAGTGTCAGTATTTTTACCTCCATGATGGGGTTAAAGTTGGTTTCCATGAGAAGTTTTGATTAACCTTGTGGCAATCATGTGTGACCTTTTGCTAACACTAGGCACATCCAAGAATTACATTTAGATTGCCATAGTGCAATCTAAATGCCACAGTGTCTAAGTGTTCCAGGACTTAGGTAGCTCTAAAAATGGCACGCCTGGTATCAAGTTAGTTCACCTTAGAGGTGAGCTAATTTAGATCAGCCTGGGGTTAATCTGATATAGATAAACGGGTCTAGTGAATGTCTGCATACATTCATAGCACAGCCCTGCATCTGGGAAAGCCCAGCCACTTGCCAGAGCCCCAGGGCTGTTTTAAGGCCTCCGACCAGGGTATTCTACCCCTTCAGCCCACCCAGTTACCCTTTCCCCTGGGCCAGGCAGGTCGCCCTCCACCCACCAATGCCTCCCCCAGACCTTCTAGCCTCCCACCACCCCACTGACTTACTTACTTCTGGCTGGGCCAGAAGTCTCCTCCCTGCAAGCAGCAAACATATGCACATGAAGGACACAGCTCAGGTTTGGGAAGGTTAAACTAAGCCTCCTGCAAACACTAGTTCACATCCATTAAATGGCGAAAGTGATGGAGCTGTGCTGGTGAGAGTACCAGAAAGGGATTTAAAAAGGAACTTCCTTTTAGGTACTCAATGCTTTCATGGAACTCAATGGCCAAGATCCCATCAACTTCAAAGCTGTATAACTGTGCTGAAAGGGACAAGAAACTGGCATATACATTTGCTATTCTGGCAATAATCTTTCTATGATCCCAAACCATAGAATGCATTCAGCATATGCAACCGTGTGACATCTCTATATTTATTACCTGTTAGGACACTCTGAATAAGATCTTCTGTTTTTGCAGGTGCTTTCACAGAACCTGGAAGTAAAAGTTACCATTGATTCCAGTTTTTTTTAAACAGATGACCACACGTGTTGCCCACAGATAACAGGAAATTCTATATACCGTATCTAAAAAATTCTGCAGTTCACATGGAGTATACAACTGTACAGTAAACTATTGTGGGAAATATGTTTCTTAGGAGTTCTTTACACTAGTTACAATACCAGCATGATAGGCAACACAAAAAGAAAACACCCAAACGCTCCACCTTACTCATTAAAGGTGATGCAGCTGATTTCATTCGTGTGAGTAAGGTAGGCAAGATGTGGCTCACCATTCTTATAACCGTGTTACTTTATGTGACAGCTCAAAATCCGTTAAAATGAGCCTTTCAAATGAACGAGAGCTGGAACAGCTTCATGATGAACACTGCATAGTAGTACACTTGAATGCACCATAGTTTTAATGGTTTTTTTATCTAAAAAAAATACCAAATTAAAGCACCCAGGCACCCATATTCTGAGACTAAATTTTAAATATATAATAAAGTATAACTGTACTATAAAAGTAATTTAAGAGCTCACTGCACTTGGAAATAATAACTGGTCATGTAAACTATCTTGTTCATAATGGCACCCTCAGTTTTTGAACTACACTGCAGAATATATTTAGATTTTTTCAAAACTCATGGAAAAGTTCTGTGCTTGACTATATGCTCCCTTAGTCATTAAAATACATGTCCTCTCTATTTATACTCTTCCCTGTGTATGAAAATTGCTTCTCAAGTAGCAAGGGCACAGAGCCATACCAATAAAAGTGAATGTGTGGGCACTGATTTGATAGCAAAATTGTTTGGGAGGCCCTGGGAAAGGGGTAAAAATATGCATTTTCCTTGGGAGTATTTTTAAATATATCTGCTTTGCAATAAAGATGGGCTTGCGGATAAACAACATACAGAAAATAAAGAGAGTCTCTGCCATGAAGAAACTGCAATTCATGAGAGCCAGAGGCATGTACATATTAAATACTTTTAGACTAGAGGACTGGTCAATTTTGCAAATCCAGATGTTGGGATAACAAACTCAATTGCAAAAGAAGTGCAGGATTATAGGAGGAATATGAAGAAAAGGAGGTTTGCCTTTTATTGTGAAGCTAAGAGACCATTCTACCTTTATGCTTAAAACTGTAGAGGCCAGGCACCTAAAAATACTCACTGTGAAGTATTGGTATCAGGTTTTCTGGAGCGCAGCTCCAGTTTAGAAACGCATTTGATATGACCAGATTTCTCACAACTTCATGGCTCCCACTGTTCTCAAGATCTAACTCCACAGAATCAACGGAAGCTTCTAGTCATTGTCAAAACCTGGCCCATTATGTCTATGCGCTGTATTGGAATTGAAGATTCACAAGCAAAGTCCAGAAATAGCCTTCCTATTATATTCTGCTGACTCCCACTCCAAGATTCTTAAGAATCCTCTCAGCGGAGCTTACTGGCACGTGCATAGGAGGCAGCTGTCTGTCTTAGTCTACACAATTCTGTTGTCTTACATCACATCACTGAACATGAAAGATAAAGTGAAGCCGGAGTGACTTCTCTAGGGTGCAAAAGCACATGTGTGTAGTGTCACACTGAAGTGACAATATTAATTCCAGCTGAGGAGAAGAGTGCAAGAAACAATATAGTATGCTCTGTTATGGTACAACTTGAATCCACAGCTGTGTGATATGGACCACTTAACCAAGATGCCACAGTGTCACCCAATAATGGCACAGTTAAATATGCAAACATTTACACGTCAATCTCAAGACAAAGCCAAGCAGAAGACAGGGCAGGGGAGTTTTCAAAGAAAAATCCAGAGTCCAAAACATTCAGACCTGCTGTAATTTTTTCTGAATTCTTAGTAGTAGAATTTTTGTAGTCATGAGCAAATGAAAGCTAACAGCTGGAATTTTCTGATGGGTTTCTTTAGTCTAAAGAGGGGTGCCTTGATTTTACAAAGTTTGAGAACCACTGGTATAGACATACATCACGTACACAGGTATATTTTATTATCTTTTATGCCCTTAGTAGTTGTATTTTCATGTTTGGTTTTATCTCAGAGGTAACAGTTTTAAAAGAATGAAAAAAAA
This sequence comes from Gavialis gangeticus, assembly GCF_001723915.1. Lineage (NCBI taxonomy): Eukaryota > Metazoa > Chordata > Crocodylia > Gavialidae > Gavialis > Gavialis gangeticus. The sequence goes on along the minus strand of NW_017729022.1, from coordinate 135,282,848 downwards.
GTGGGACCTACTTGGACATATGGAAGAGACTATTATAGGCTCTGGATTTTTATTTTATTTCATATGGTGCCGGAAAGGGGTGGGGGGTGGGAATTCCCACTCATTTTATAAAGACATTTTAATGGAAAATATGCAGTGACATTACTATTCAGCCAAATTTTAAAAAATAGCATAGGAAAAGTAGGGTCAGTTCTTTTACCTGGTGCTGGTTGGCTAGGAACACCCTGAGTGGCTGGTGTAAGAGAAGTGGTGTGATTTACTCCATTTTCTGCTGGTGTTGGCCGGGGCTCATTATTTGCTTCTGAGGGTGCATCTCCATGATCAACCTGAAATACAGAATATTTTACACAACTTTTCTAAATGGATACCAGAAATGTGATCAATCTCTCAGGAAAAAACTTTTGAGTCATAGCTTCATGTCTTTTATGACTGTGAAATTTCCTACAGGCTTGTAATCTATTTTGCTACAAGTAAAATCGAGACAGGATTTTTAAATTGTCCCTTTATTACATACAGTTTATCTTTGCAGTGTAACTTTCAAGAAGACATATGGCACTCATCTCTCTGAACAATTATTTCAAGTATACTTTTCTCTTACATAAACACTGCGGAGAAAAATTAGCAGGATGTAACTTAACAGGGTCATTTTCAGTTGGATAATTTACAAATTTATAGATATGAAACTACAGCAGACCTGCATTTTATTTTACAGCATTGCAGTGTGCCATAAAATACTATTACAAGTAATGCAGTAGCTGGCAGAAAAATACCACAGCTCTGTACTCCGTCATGAAAGCTTTCTTGAAGTAATGCAAAAGCTGGCAGGAAAATCACTATTGTAAACCAAATATGTATACAGAGTTGCTTCTAAATTTTGCACTTCTACACAGCTATATAAATACTTACTAACCTTCAATACATACAGACACTTATTCTCTGGAACTCACATTTTCACAATTATACTCAAAGGATAAGATATGTAAACAGTACCTTCATCCTCCTGCTCCCTGCATAAGCATGTTTGTGGCATCCAAGTTGTCTAGACGTTTTCCACATTTTTTTCCCTGAAGGCTCACGTTTGTAGCATATATTTTGCTATGCAGTTACTTTTGTGGATGTCAAGTTTGTAAAGGCATACACATAGAGGGGGAAGGGGACTCATAGTATGGATAAGCAATTTGGACTGTAAAATGGCCAAAATATATATTTGAAGGACCAGTTATTATGGCACCTGATTAAGTATAGTGCTGGATTTGTTCCCCAAGCTGCTTTGTTTTCATTCTTTGATGATAATCACATTACATGCAGAAGCAGGAGGCAGCTCTTTTCTCTGATTACTCCACCCTTTCAGAACATCAATCTGCCCCTCCATCAATACAGCCAAAAAAAACCCTCTGCTATAACTGTTCCATAGCAATTGGACTGGCAAATGTCTGCAACCTGGCTTAATAGTCCCATAACTTAACACATTGTATTCCATGAAGAGCTAGATACTAAGAGATAAACATGCCACTGCAGCTGTATCCATCATGAGATTCAGATCATTTTAATCATTTTGTTTATTTTTTTCATATTCGATTTTTTAAAAAAACCAAAGCATGATCTAAACATCTGATCCTTAGCCACGTTAATTATACTACAAAGATCTTTCTGGCAGAAATCGTGGCTGAATTTGGTTTTCTCTTTAAATACTGCTTAAAAGAAGGCGACTTCACTGATATAAACATGCCACAATGAGGACTGCATGAATGATTAATAACAATAAAACTAGGCTTAACAAACTTTGTATTCCAGTCTGAAAATGTGCACCAAAATATGATTGATTTTGGTATGTGAAGGGGAATATTCCTTTTTTTTTTAATTTATGATCTGATTTTTAGATGTAAAAATTAATGTGGTATTCCAACTTGTTTCCAAACTATTTATGTGACTGCTCAGTTTTGGACACCAAAAGTCTTTGTTTCAAGAAACTGCATCACAAATGTAAGACAAGGTCAGGAAGCGCATAAACAGTCATTTTCTATGGATCAAGCAATTTAATCTTGTTTTATAGCACCTTCTCTTTTCATAATTCATCACCAGCCACTAAAGCAATGGTGATTTTCCCTTTAAGGAAGAAAAATGAACACTATTTTTCATTGCATGTTTCAACCTTGTATCTTACAGCTTAAATATGAAAGGAAAATGATTTATATACTTTCATGCCTTTAACAAAAGAGAATGTGATTGCTAAGTGAAGTTGAGCGCACAGTAAGGAGAATTAGGTTTACATACACTCTCTCACACACAGAGGTAGATTCTGGAGTGCAAGGTGGCTGGAAATTTCCCTGAGTAGAAAGGAAAACGTCATTAACACTGGGCTTATTTACATCGATTGTTACAGGTGATTGATGCTTGAGTGTGAGCGCTTGGATTAGCCTAGCCTGAGCATGACCGTTTCCTATGCAAAAGCCCCACTCCTGTTACTGTACCTTCAGGTTTCTATCTTCCATACACGTTTGGGGGAAACTTTTAGGACCCTGTGGGACATATTTCATGGTTCACTGTGCTGAGAAATGCTACAATTCTTTCCCATTCACTTGTAGGAGAATGTGTCTGTCTTTTGGGGAGAAGGGGTAAGAGAATGATAGAAAATTATGAGTTTTACATCTTGTGGGGACTTCTGGGCCAACAGGTCCCTAGCTAGGGGCCTGTTGAATGGCTGCTGCTCCTTTTGTGCCATATGAGGGCAAAGGCAATAAAACTACTACTACACTACAAATCACTTTACAAATAGTAAGTGTACTGTATTTTGTGATCAGTGCAGTTAAAATGCACAGAAATTTAAGTCATAACAATTAAAATAATTCCTGTCATGGATACCCTACATCTAGTTTGTTTTCTATAGACATGTAGCTGAGCAGTGCAGGGGGAGGGCTTGGAGCTGACATGTCACCTGATTATCACATCGTCATACTTCTGTGGCAATCCCAAATCTATGAAGTCTTTAACTGGGTAAGCGGATTGGAAATGGAGAAGTTTTAAGGTTCACAATGAAGGTTATAGACTTGCATAGCACCTGGTGGTCTGAAACTGGGAATTCACGTCATGCTTAAAATGGTTTCTGCTCTAAAAGTTAAGGTCTAAACTTTGCAAAATGAATCCCGTATTTCTATAATTTATTTCCCAACTTTACAGGTACATTTGTTATGCTAATGCTTCATGGACAGAGTGACTTCAGGTCTACAAAAAACTTGATTTCTTTGTTTCAAACAGCATGTGCAATTCATTACTAAATAAGTTTTGCTAGCTGCTGCCCTGCAGATTTTCACAGCCATGAAGGTTAAAATTGGTCAATTTCCTTTCACTTTAACCTCTACAAGAAGCTAGATCACATAATCATAATTATAGCTAAAAATAAAGAAAGGAAACAACACAACCATGGGCATAAGTGTTAATGTGAAAGGCTAGAAGGGACCTCAGTAGGTCATCCAGTTCAAACCTGTGGTCAACAAAGGATCATCCCACTCTCACCCATTCCAGGCAAATATTTATTTAACCTACACTGAAAAACTTCCAGTGATGGAGATTGTACAACCACTAAGTAATCTATTCCAGTAGTTAACCATGCTCAGGGGATGATGTTTCAGACTCTGTCCTTTTTGAAAGTGTCTTTTGTAGTAGTAAGGGGTAACTGTCTTCCTAGAGACTGACATGATGACATCAACAGGAAATTGTCAGCTATTGTTATGTGTCTATTAGTTTCAGTAAAGCCCTTCTGAGAGCAGGAAATCTCCCTGCTTTTTCCTGAGCTATGAGATAGCACATTTTTAATCTCTTGCATGTTTGTAATGGACAGATGCACAACTGCCTTCCAGCTAAAACTTGACTGTGAAGCACTCCACAGTTATCCTTGTGTCATTCAGCCACATTTTTTAGACAGTTTGGGACAATTTGTAACACTAAAGCCCTGTGAGACATCTGTTCACTCAATTTTTGTAATACTCTGAATAACTTAAAAGTAAACACTAGAAGTAAACACTATGTCTGTCCTTGCCCTTGCAGTAAGTAAGTCCTTCCAAATTTAAGTCCATTACTCCTTCTGTAGTCCCAGTGGACAAGGGAAAGAGACAATTGCCATCCTCCTTAAAACAACCCTTTTTGTATTCGAAGCCTGTTGTCAAATCCTCTTCTCATCTTCTCTTCTCCATACTAAATATCCCAAGTTCTTCCAACCATTTTTGTAAGTCATGTTTCCTAGACCTCTCATCATTTCTGTTGGACTCCTCCCACTTTGTCCATGCCTTTTTTTTTTTTGAAGTGTGGTGTCCCAAACTGCACACAGTTCTACAAGTGATTTCTCCTTACCAGTAAAGGAATCACTTCCCTTGGCTTGCATATGACAATTCTGTTAATGCAATCCAGTATGCCATGGTCTGTTTTGCAACAATAGCACACTGGTGACTCGTTTAGACTGCAATCCACTACATCTTCTTTTCTGCAGTATTGCAGCCAGCTGGTCCTTAATTTGTATTTGTGCATTTGATTGTTACATCCTAAATGCAGTATTTCTCACTTACCAATTTTCATTGGATTTAATCAGATGTACCTTATTTATTGAAATACTAGACACGGTTTTTCCTTCCAGTCGGGGTGGGGAAAAAAAGCCTGTTGCCTTATATTCGCAAGGAAACCTCATTAACAATGCTGTCTAGCATAAAACTGCTGCCAAAAGCAGCGTGTGCTCAGTAATGCAAAACAACTATGAAGATGATTAAAGGCAGCAAACACTGAGCTATAAAACACATGGCCCATATTGGATAAGTATCCTGATGGGAACCTACCTTTTTTTATTAAAATATATTTCTATATATAGAGTTATATAAATACATCCTCTATCATAAACTTTCCATCATACATCTTAAAACCACATTAAAAAACCTGTATTTCCCATTACAATAAACACACCTACTCCCCTGCACAGTCTACCACAATGATAAATTATTACAGCCCATCTGAACAGAATATATGGTGGTACCCACCAAACTCAGTCCCCTCAGTGCCAACTCTTTTTAAAATCATGGTGAGCTTTGCATACATTCCTACTTCCCTTTACTCACACAGCTGAACTGAGCCTTTCTTTCCCATTTCCAATGATTCCAGTTTCTTCACCAGCGTTAAATGTCTGACAAACATCACCAAAAGGGTCCCAAACATGTCATCCAGAATCCTCACACCATCTATTGCATATGCCTGTTGCACATTTATCATATGAGGTGGAGCTGGACCAGGTTGCCCTGTGCCTCATCCGTATATGTATTTTGGGGGATCCCAGGGTTCATAAGAACATTGGGTTCCAGTCATGATTTGTGGGCTAATTAGCACATCAGTCCTTCATGGGATTATCTGGAGTACACACACATACTGAGCAGTGCTGAGCTGTGAGGTCACCATGGCTTGAAATACTGTTGACTCAGCTGGACCCAGTGAACTACATGGTAAATCACGAGCCTTTGGCTTTGAACTAATATCATGCATAGTTTGTACTTTAGGTAAGTAGATATAGAAGTGCTGCTTAAAAGTGAATTTATAGAGTACCTGTTCTGATAAAACTTGTAGCAGTTTAAAAAAAAAAGGTGAAATGTATCGATTCTGGATGAACTAAATCTAAGGTACTATATGCAAATCACTACAGGTATGTTTATTTCAAAGTCAGTGTTTTCAAATTTTGTTTTACTTCAATGTGCTGAAAGATAGCAGGGTCAGGCAGTAAAGAGAAAGGGAAGGGCTACAAGTGTAAAATTTTGGGGGAGGTAAAGTGCAAGGGGGCTACATGCCCTTTCAAATTTAATTTTACCTGCTGTAGCAGTGGAAGGAGGACAAATTCAAGGCAAACCTCCCAGTAATTAGATGCTATACCTGGAAAATTATAACAAATGTATGAAGTTTTCATATATAGAATCTAATTATTGGGGGATTGTCTTATATTTGGGGTTGTATAATATTCAAGTAAATATGGTATTTCAGATCATTTTTCCAATTTATCAAGGTCATTTTCAATCCTAACTATCCTCTGTTACCCCTCCCAACCTGATGACATATGCATATTTACTTAACATGCCCTGTCGTTAATAAAGATATAAAAGCTTTATTGAGAACATGTTAAAATTAATATCTTTATGGTACAGTTAAAAGACAAACAGACCCCTGTGCATGAGATAAAGTTCTGGGATATCTACATAGATAGAAAGTTCTGGGATGTTAATCCAATCTGAAGCCATGTGCAGAGGATCAGTTTCTACCAGAAGAAGTGCCTTTCTGCTGGTAGAAATAAAAAGTGTGCAGACATTTGAGCTTTTTCTCCTGAAGCAAAAGTGGCTGCTCTGGGAAACAATAAGTTAAAAAAAACCCATAAGTTCCAGAAGGACATACAAGCCTGTGGCAGAACACTTTAGCCTCTCCGGACAGTTCATAACTGACCTCAGGGTGGCTGTTCTTACACAGAAAAACTTTAAAAACTAACCTGAACAAGAAATCATCCACTGACTGGATTGTATTAAGTATGATCCAGACAGGGACTATGGATTCTTATCCTACTACCCGGATTAGCTTTTGTGACCTGTTTGTCCTTATGGGTTTATTGCCTGTTTGCCTCTCCCAGCCATGTCTCTCCTATTGCCTGTTTGCCTCTCTTACCTCATGGCTCCTTCCCTATCTTTTGTATTCAAGTCACTCTCTCTATTTGATATGCTAGTCTGTGCACGTTCTTTCACAGTATCTGATGAAGTGAGCTTGGGCTCACAAAAAGCTTATGCTATACATCTCTGATTTAGTTAATCTGTATGGTGCAAATCTATCCTGCCTTCTTCCTGACTTCAGACTAACATGGCTAAGTCTCTCACTTGTGGAAAGCATTCTTAGGCTTTAGCATTAGCATGTGATCTACATTTGCCCAGGGTGAAGCACTGTTCAATCTTTAACAGAGTCTATAACAAAAGCATCTGGGTTTCTTTCAGTGATCTTATCTCAAAAAGTGTATTAGACCCCAGAGAGAGCCATAAGGAACCCCACTTGTTCTTCCTCCCTGTTAGACATTGAGCCATTGACGACTATACATGTAGCCACAGCCGCAATATTTGAAACTTCACTTACAAAAAATGTATGCACACACATCTGTTCAGGCAAATCTGGCAGTCACACCTAAAATTACTTAATTCTGCTTGGAAGTGTTATTCTCATGAGTAAACAGAGATTTCAAATCTGACCCTCTGTCACTGAAAAAAACCCTGCCCAGGAAAATGAAGCTTACAAGAAATGAAACAAGCATAAAAAAAGATGCAAACGTTCAGAAATAAGAAGAATGCTTTAGTGATCATATAATTTCAGGCTACTTATCTTGCATGATGCATGTTCACAAATCCAAAGAATAGAACACTTAGAATACAATTTAAATGTAATTTCATGTTGCAATTTTGTGCATTTCTCCTGCTGTTTCATTGGCCTGATTAGTTTTATATAATCAATAAATGCACCACCATAATGATCTTATTTTTCTCTAAAAACATGCTTATCTACTATTTTAAATAGGTGCCTTTACCAGATAAGTTTTTAAGTTGTTTGACATTATGAGAACATACTCAGTGCTACTTATATCAATTCAGCTTCCTAGTTTCCTGTTCGCTTTAAGTAGTACTCTGACAAATGTTTCTTAGCCTAATAAATAAGCCTGTTCAGAGAAAAGAAATCTGCTTTTTATAAGCAAAAATGACCTCTAGAAGTACTTTAAGGGTTATGTTGAAAAAAGACTTTGCTATTAAAATTGAATCTTGTGTGTAGATCATCCTAGATAAACCTCTAAGATAGTATTGAGTATGTCAGAGCATCCTTGTTCAACCAAACTTGTGACACCATGTGTATAAAAAAGACAAGACAAAGAGGTAAATTGTTGGCCAAGGAATTTCAATTACTTTCATTCATCTAATCTGGAATGGGGACTGTGTTCTTGGTTACAAAACAAATTCAGTTCCGACTGGAAAACAGAAGAAGCCAGGGAAAATATCAGGGGCTAATTCAGGGCTATGGAAGCCTTTTTTTCCCATTGCTTCTATTATTCATGACTAGCTACTTGTGCTGAATACTTTTTACTTCATGTCACATGCCCAAAGTATGATACAGGCATTATTCAAAATCTGACAATGAGATTTTCAATACCATCTAAGGCTGTGTTTAGACTCTGAACTCATTATGCTGGGCAGCAGCACCGTCGAACAAGCTGAGGAGCTCTGTGAATGCTACTGCCCAGATCAGAAGCAAGGGTGCTGAGTCTGTGTAGACCCAAACATGGGTTAATTAGCACTGCCTCTCAGTGGAGCTACTTAGGGTGTGGACACAACTACATCTGGAGCCTTTTCAAGAGGGGAAAAATTCAAAAGGGTAGCAGCTGGTATGTTCTAATTGTTATTTTGTAACTCTCTCCAGCTGAATTTCATCTATTCCTGAATAAGCTAAAACATGATAACAGGGAATCAGTTCCATGAACCCACAATAATGAATGATTCTATCCCTGTCTTGCTTTATGCAGGTGATGCACTGTTAACGTCATAATCCCAGATAGGCCTCCAAAGGTTATTAGAAGCTTTCCAATATTATGACACCTTGAATAGCTTGGAAATCAATACTGCTGAATCTAAGGTACTGTTTTTGGGAACAAAAGGAAGAAACAAGCATGGTTTTTACAGATAAAGAAATTAGACATGGTCTTCTCATTTATATAACTTAGACTTTATTTTAATAAAATACCTGAGCTGGAATAAATGCATTAAAATGTAAGCATTAAGTCAAAAGAAGCCACAGGCTGAATTTTATCCTTTTACAACAAGACTGGTAGAAGGATGGCAACTGGCAGTGCTCAAGGACCATAGATCTAATGTAGAGTCCATTTTATTGTATGGGTCAGAATTCTGGGGTGATGACCCCATGGTTCGTTCTTTTTGTTTAATAAGCGACTTTTTATCTCTTCCAAATCCATGATGGGGGGAAGGTTTATGCATTCTGAAATGGGGCTGCTTAATGTTAGCACTTTAGCTCAATTAAAAACTAAATTATTGGATAAAAATTTGAGCTTGTGCCCCAATCAGATACCCTAAGAAATGTATTTTAGAAGCCCCTTCTCTTACAGATAGTCTTATTCAGATGGTTATTAGGGTTGCGCGAAATTTCGCTGAGTGTTTCGTTTTGAAGATGTTTCGATGCATTTTGAGTTCAAAACAGCAAAACTGAAATGAAACAAAAAGCACTGAAACAGCTTTGAAATGATATGAGGGCACTCGAAAATTTTTGAAAGTTTTGAAAAGCTTCAAGTTTCGAAGCAGCCCGATGCTGGCAGGCAGAAGAGAGCCAGGGCTGTGCTTTCAGCGGCTCCAGAGCGCCATGTGACTCAGTCTGGTGGGAAGTGCAGCCCTGGCTCTCCCCACCTCCCGCCACTGGGCTGTGCTCCATGGGGCTGCCAGAGCCAATCAGAGCACAGTGCCGGTTCTGCCCACCTCCTGCCACTGGGCTGTACTCCGATTGGCTCTGCCAGTCCCATGGAGCTCAGCCCAATGGCGGGAGGAAGGCAGAGCTGGCGCTCTGCTCTGCCTCCCACCACCAGGCTGAGTTCCATGGGGCTGCAAGGCTCTGGGAGCTGAACCTAGTGGTGGGAGGCTAAGCTCCCAGTGGCTCGCAGACCAGTGAAACTCAGCTCGGTGGCAGGAAGTGGAGCGCAGCACTGGGGCTGCGCTCCACCTCCCACCACCAGGCTCAGCTCCATAGAGCCACGCTGGGTGTGGGCTGCACCCAGAGCTGGTCCCAGGCAACAACAGCAGCCTTCTGCCATCTGGCAGGCAGATCGGGGGCCCGCTAGCACCCCCAGGAGGGCTGTGGGGGCTCTGCCGGACTCCTCCTGCGGGGTTCAGGCCCCTGATCTGCTTGCCGGATGACAGGAGGCTGCTGTCCAGCACCAATCTTCCCGACGCTGGGTACAGGCTGTGCCCAGTGCCAGTCCCAGGTGGCAGGAGCAGCTTCCTGTGATCTGGCAGGCAGACCAGAGGCCAGCACACATGGGAGGAGTCTGGCACAGCTCTCCTGCAGCCCTCCCAGGGGTGCAGGTGGGCCCCTGATCTGCCTGCTGGATGACAGGAGGCTGCTGCTGCAGGCTGGGACTGGTGTTGGGTGCAGCCTGCACCCAGCACTGGGAATACTGGTGTTGCCGCAGGCCCCAGCCGGCAGCAGCAGCCTCCTGTCATCCGGCAGGCAGATCGAGGGTTTGCCTGCAGCCCCAGAAGGGCTGCGGGGACTGTGCTGGACTCCTCACAGGGGTGCAGACCCCCGATCTGCCTGCTAGATCACAGGAGGTTCCTCCTGCTCCCTGTCTCCTGCTTGTCAATAGCTTGACATGCAGTTTCCCAGAAACCTCTGCACCTATCTCCTTGAAACTTGGCAGGCTTCATGGCCTCAGAAGGGGCTACCACCCCTGCATGCTTCATCTGAATCAGGCCAGAAATTACAAAGTTATAGGCAGTTTCATGCTTCCCCATTACAGCCTATGGGCAAAATGTCGAAACAGTGTCGAAACAGCAAAACAGTTTCGACAAGACAAAACGGAATAGTGCTTTCAAAATGAAACAACGCTTGAAACGAAACACTGTTCCATCAAAATGTCAAAACAGAAGTCGAAGCAGAATGGTGCTGTTTCGCACATCCCTAATGGTTATATAACAGTTATACTATCCTACAAACAAATGGCCTGGGAAACGTGCTGACAGTTACTGACCCAGTGTTTTCCCCCATATTTAAACAAGATATAAATGTAAGAATTAAAGATGTCAGCATGCAGGCAGATATGCAGGGAGTGAGATTTTCTGAAACTTCTCCTTTTTTGAGATTAATACAGCATTCTTTTGGCCTAGAAACCTACCTATCTGGAGTACAAAACCAGAAACTATGAGAGGCCATTACTAAACTGTGATTCAGTCCAATGAGATTTGTAGGGTTGCCTTGTTGGATCCCATATTTGGACAGGATATGTTCTTGCAAGAAGAATGAGATAGATTACTTCAATCACTATTTGTAGCCTTGTTCATTCTTTGAAGAAATATGAGGAAAATGGATCTTTCCATTAGTGGAAAATTTTAAGTATTGGTCTAATGAAGAAAAAGCATTGGCTCCTCTCTAACAACTTACAGTCTATCCTATACTCCATAGGTGTATCTGCATTACTTGCACAAATAATGAGGGCCAAAATCAAACAGAATTCCTTATTTTTACTTTTTTACTCTACTGTTTTATATTGCTTCATTTTATCTATTTTTAATTACCATATATTACGTTAATTTTTTTAAATTAGTAGAATTTGTAATTTCATATATGCTTTTACCAATAGCCACAAATCATGTAATGCTATTGTATAATATACAATTTTACTGTTAATTCTATTATATTCTTTTAGCAAAAGTTGTAAATAAACTACTATTACCACTACTAACTGTTATATATGAACAAGCCCAAGCCAAGAACGAATCAAATGTTGCAAAAATGGTTCAACTTTCTGGATGAAGAACTGGTAAATTTTGCTACATTTGAGTTGTTCTCAGTTTGTTCACAAATGACAATTAAAACATAACAGCTGCTGCCCTTATGCCCCCTGGCTCTGTGGGCCTCATTCAATGACTGTGTGCAATAGGTTGCCAACCACTCTTCTAAGTGATGGACATGCTTTAAAAGAATCCTGCCCAACACACTTAACATGTAGCTTAACATGTAGCGACTGAAACCTCCCTTACCTCTTTCTTTACCTCTTCTTCTTCCTCCTCCAGTGTTAGTGCTGCCAGCTGTTTAGCTCTTTGCTCCATCAAGTTTACATATCTAATTGGATTGGATAGTGCTTCAATCACATCTAGAAATGAAGCAAATGTTTGAGACCCATGTTCCTTACTCTTTTGTTTCAGTACTGTTAAGATATTTAAATGGCCAAATTTTTTTCCTGAAATCTAATGTTTAGAGTTACTACTTGGACTTCAAAAATATCAGTAAAAGTGCCCATTCTACCAAAGGTACCATTATGCTGTGAAAAATTAAAGGTAATATGCATGTGACCCTTGCTTAGGCTAGTTTTTATGTAAGATTTTTAATAGATTTGGGCTAATCTGCTCACTACAGATTAGTGCAAAAGGTAGTTAGTGGAGGAAGAAGTAGGAGAGATGGTGTTGCTTGAGACAGAGCTTTGGTTTGTAGCTTGTCTGTATTCTATTGTAACTGTTTTAACAGGAACCCTGTCTATGTGTGTTTGGAGCAGAGTTTCAGGATGAGATTTTCCAAACTGTTCAGAATTGGTCTAATTCTGCTCACATGAAGACAATGGTAACACCTCCAATGCTAAATTAAGATCAAAATAAATAAATTAAATTAGTATTTTTAGGTATATATGTGCAATGCAACCACTCAATTTTATAAAATTAAGAATAATGTTTTACTTTCAGTCTGAAAGTGATTGTGCACTGCTGTGTCATTTCAACCAAGCTACATTTGTGTTTTTATTAACAAATCCCAAGGTTCATACTTTCTTTAGGGCTGCAAAAAGTTTGCTGGAAAACAAGTGCTTTGGCTGTGGTCCAGGAAGGCAAGCTGAAGCCCATTATAGCAATTTCATACAGCAGTACGTAAAACCTTAAGCCACAGCAGACAGAAAAGTTTGTTTCAGTGTGTTCAATAATGGTGAGTCAGTTTGGTAGCCTAAACTTCCAAATCTTGTCCTTTTTGAAGTTCAACTGGAAAGTTTCATAGAGTTACCTGCGTAGGTATCGGGTACATAGTCTTTGACTTCAATGTACACAAAGACAGCCGGCAGTGTCAAAGGCTGGTTCCTTTCATTCCTTAGGCAGATGTAGTGGTAGCCTAGAAAATAAAAGCCATCCAGGCCAAAATGTTAATTCTTCCCCATACACATTTCCCATGTAATGATAGTATTTCTTATTATTTATATAGTGGTGCCAGTAAACTAATTCATTTGGAGAACACAGTATGGTAGATCATCGCCCTGAAGAGTTTTCAAGCTACCTAGATAAAACTCAGTTGAGGGACGAGGTGAGAAGTCTAGGACTCCAGTTTTAGTCAATCACTTTTATTTTTTACCCATTGACTAAATGCTCACTCTTTGGCCTGTGCAAACATACCTTATTGTATTCCTTTTAATTTGGATGAGTTCATAACTATATTTTATTTTTATTTTAAATTTTATTTATAATTAGCGGCCAAGGTGCTCATGGAGCTGGTTTATCAATTAAAACTGGGAGGTACAATTAAATCAATCAATCAATTAAAACTAGGATAATACATCCATAACACAAATATTTCATAGCAATAGCAATAAGTTAATTCCAGGTTGATCCACAACTGACTGTTTGGTACTTTCAACAAATAAAAAATAAGTAGCTTTGGTTTAATAAATGATTTTGTGTGTATAGGGCAGAGCCACATTCAGATTCTGGCCCCACATGTCAGTAATTCTTCCTTCCTCCTTCCCCACAACCTTGTCCCATTCTCACCAAAGGAGAAATGTAAAAAATGGCTGTTTCCCCTTTTCTTCTCAAACTTGTATTGTGGCCTTTCTTGTTTATAAGATTTGTGCATACTGATATACTGGGGACCAGTAACTATCATTGCTTTCTTTGTAACATTTAGCTCCACAGGTTTCCTTGTTTCATTTCAGGCTTAAACTTCTAGTGATCAGAGTATTTTCTTTTTCATAGAAATTTAAGGCGAAGGCTAAAATAATAAAGTATTAGTATTAGTGAATGTTACCATCAACTGAATACTTTGGATCAGATCTGCAAAGTTGTGTTGAAGTCAATGCTCATTTATGGCAGTGGAGACTCTGGCTTTTTGTCCTCTTCTCTACATAACTTGTAGAACAGTAGAGCAGTAACCTCACCTGGTCGAATGGCTGAGACAGGCAATATCCGATGGCCGATAAATTTCCCTCCTTCTTCATATACTGCTATCCTCAAACATGCCAGAGAAGGTAGAACAACCTAAAGGGACATGTTAGTTCATTTATTAATTTTTTGCTCTGAATGAAAAACTGTTTCCTAATATAAGATATATACAAGAATAGAGAAATGAGCTAGCAAATAAAAATAGCTACACAGACATTCAAACTTTTTGCTATATAACTGGTCAGAAGGCATATGAGCTACATACAAAAATAATTCAGAAATGATCATGCATCTGTCTAGTCACCTGTGGAAGGAAGGACAATCCTTACAGGTGGGTAAGTCCTAGACAGGGAATTTTCAGAACAGCCATATCTGAGGCGGAGAACAAAATCCCCAGGTTTAATACGATATATGCGTCATACTTGTTTTAGAGTCTGAAAAGTGTGACTATGCTGCAAGCCTGTAATTGCATGAAATATGCTTCCAACTAATAAAGGTCTTCTGACCCATCACTTCCTATCATGACTGCCTAGTCAGGCAAATGAAGTTTAGTGGATAGATGAGGCTGGTAAGAGAGATAGATAAACCTAAGATGCTAACCTTTGCTTCAGTGAAAGGATAGAAAAGTCCTTTTGGGTTGTCAAATGCTAAGTTACCAGGGTTACTACAATGGGCATGCATTAGGTAGGGAGACAGGGGGGAGAGGGGGGGAAGAAATCTATTAAAAAGACTACAGAAGTAGATCAGAAAGAAACTTATAGTAATCTCATAAAGAAATGCATTATGTGATTTCTTTAGAAAGGGAGATTGTGCTGGTGATGAATGAAACAACACTGTAGTTCCGTGCAGGGGAAATAATGACTTTGGTAAGAAATCAATCTAAGTGAGACGATTTAATGTTTTCCTCTGCGAGATAGGGAAATCTGCAAGAACTCAGCTTGGAAGGTCTGTTTGCTTTCAACAGTGCTTCTTGTTCATGGGGATCAAAATGTAGGATCATATAAAGACCCAAGTGATCCAGGACTAGATTCACAAGGTAGACTGTAGTCTAAAAGAAACTACTCGCTGGCAGTCTAATGAGCAGTACAGAGGAATTTCATGTTGCCCTGCTCATATCTGTTCCCAAGGCCCCGGGTGTCTGTCAACTGCATCTTAAATCGTAATCTGCCCACATGGTTCAGGCAATTAATGACGCCACAAAAACATTATGCAAAAATGCATAATATTTTTTAGACTGTTTTCCATTGTGCCTTAAGCTGAATGTGTTTCAGGGTTAGGGCTGCACTAGGGTCTCCAAATGACCAATGGCCAGCTGATCATTGGCTGTATCGGGAGTGCACCAGGGCAAAAACCGGTGGTGGTGCAGTCCCCAGAGCCAGCTGGCAATCAGCTGATTGTTGTCTGGCTCCAGGGACTGCACCATAGCTCATTTGAGCCCCACTGCAGTTACAATCCAGCCAACAATGAGCTGATCATTGGGCCCCTGGGTTTCAAATTGCCGGTGCAGGAAAAGCTCAGGATCGTGATCCCAGGCTTTCCCTGCACTAGCAAGTAGGGCATAATTTGGATCTGATCCCCAATCTCAAAATTATGCAAACTGCTACACATGTGTGTCATGGCAAGAGGCACAACTGTTAGGAAAAAGGATCAGATCCCATTGTATCTTTAAATGTCTATTAGTGGCCTAGAAATCAGACACGTCCCCCAGTCCCTACTCCTGGCACATTAAGAAAATGCAGGAGCTGTGGTGCAGAGTTATTTAGCTTGATAACATGAAACATTCACCCTTTAGGGTTCTGCAGGAAAATGCATATCTTGCCAGAATGGCTGCTGTTAACAATTTGTTTTTCTATAACTTATTAAGTGAAAGGGCCTGCCTATCCCAGTATTTGCTTGCTACAGGCTTGACCCTCTTTGCCATAATCATGTTACTGGTGAACAAGGCATAAAGATGGCCTTTTCTTTTGCCCTCAGTAGGACATGCTGTGCTATGATATGCAGGATCCTCATCTTGGTGTCTGCTCCTCAAGTCTGGCTCTCAAGGGACAAACGATACCTAGAATTGCTGAATGCATCCCAACAGCTTCTGCAAAGCATTCTGAAGGGAATCAATCACCCTGAACAGACTCCTTGCCATCCTCATTCCTGGCTGCCTGTTTGTTATACAAGAGATAGAGGATGGGTTTTTTTTCTCATGTATTCCTGTAAACAGCATCGAAATCAGGTTTCACAACAAGGATGGCTCTGACCTTGACCCTGTTTGGAGCAGTCTAGACTAACATTGAAAAATTTGATTTTTTTCTGTGCATGATTCCCTGGGGTATAATTTACACATAACATGCAATTGCTCAAAGCAAACGGTAACTTTAACACTTACTAAAGTTAGTTCATGCTAATTGTAAGCTGAATCTACACTCCTGTGTACACTCTGTTTTCCTGGATAGAGTTGCCCAGACTGGACTCTAGAACCCAGGAGACCCTTCCACTCCTAGGGTCCTCTGTGGAAGACCATCTTCCACTGCCCTATGCCAGGGGTCATCAACCTCACTGCTGCATCAGAATGACCACACAGGTGAAAACAAACATGCATAAACATACAGGCATAATATATTCATATCATACCATGCTGAAATCAGTGATTTACTTTCAGTACATTTTCAACCTATATAAAAATATGTGGATGCATATTTATAGAATTCTAACATAAAGATGATATGAGACAGCTGAAAAATAAATCATGCTCTTTCTAAGACTAGATTCTTTCCAAGCCTGGTGGAAATGGATTAGAGAAATAAGATGCTGCATAAAAGTTAAGCACTCTTGTGAGAAAAAAAAATTGCAGTTTCCAAACTCTAGCTCAGACTGCCAAAGGAAAGGTTTGTTTGAAAGCAGAATGTATATGAGCACTACTGCTATTGCTACAATGCTGAATTTCAGGAACCAATGGCATCAGACACTCCATAACATTAATTTTTGCCATGGGACATGCAGGGGCAACTGTCTCTCAAATAACAGGATGCAAAATCAAGTTAGCTGAATTATCTAGTAAAGTAAAAACGCATAATACTAGAATTCTCTTTAGGAAACTGGTTGCAAACACACAAATCATGATGATATATTAATTTTGCAAAGATATGATTCTGAGAGATACTTAAGACTCTTAGCATCCACTGACTTTTCAGGACTGGGTCTTCTGGGTAAAAATTTCACAAATACTTATGTAGCTCAGGAGTCCAAATTCCACAGTTAAGGGCCTTGTTACACAGTAATTTTGGGTGGCTCCTGGATCATGTTAACTCCTGTATGTACTCTAGCCCAGTGTTTCTCAACCCATGGGTCAGGAACAAAAAGTGGGTTGTAAGAACATATGAAAAGGTCACAAACAATCTTTAAAATATGGATGACCAAACTTTAAAAAGGAATTTTCTTTTAAAAGAGAAAAACGTGGGAAACTGTGGCTTCCCCCTTGCAGGCTGGCAGAGTACCAGCCTGTGAGGGGCTGCTTGGGGCCTCCCCATGCCCCCCACCGCACACACTCACTCCCGGCCCCACACGCTGCGGGGTTGGGGTCTGGGGGTGGCAGGCAGCAGGCCGGAAGTGAGGGGCACTGGGTTGGGACTGGCTATTGATATTTACAAATGGGTCCTGGTGCAAAAAAGGTTGGGGACCACTGGTCTAGGCTATACCTTAGTGTTAACATCCTCCTCCCCTGCTGGCCTGGATTGGGCCCACTGTCCCGCCTTACCCAGTACCCCAGACCTCTACTCACTACTCCCTCACTCCAACTTATGCCTATGCTATCTATCCAGGAAGCAGGCAGGGAAGGGTTACCCTGTTTTCTTGGCTGCTGCCAGCCTCAGCTACTGCTCTTTGGGATGGGCTCAGCCTTGAGCAAAGCAGCAGCTTGGTAGTGGTGGTGGTAGCCATGCAGGCAGGTTAACCCTTCCCTGCCTGCTTCCTTGGACAGACAGCGCAAGCAGCCACAAGTAAGTGGGAGGGAGGGTTTGGGGGGAGCCCTGTGAGTGTGTGCGCATATGTGTGGGGGAGCAAAGGAGCCCTGGGGTGGGCAGCAGGGGACAAGCCTGGAATGTGGCTGGCCGGGGGTGGGGGGCCCTTAGTGAATGAGATTTAGGCTCTTGGGTCTTACAGAGGCTTTGGAAAAGTTTGTCTTGTAAGTCATCAGGCCAAACCGTGTGGCAATGAATCAAAAATAACTTCAGCTGACTGATTTCAGGTGTTGGGACAGAAAGATTAATTTGTGAAAAATAATTTAGAATTTCTTGAATTTTATATTCAGAAATTCAATCATTTTAAATATTCTGTAAAATACAGAATGAATCTACCAGATACTAGTAAAATTATTGTACACTTTATGGGGAGAAAACAAAAAACATTACACCAACCTTCTTAAATACTATGGTTTCCTCTTCCCAGACCGGATTAACAGCGTTGCCTTGAGAGGTCTTTGTCTTTAACGCTTTTCGTCTTGTATCCACAGGAAGGCCAAACATGTCTACTTCTACATATGTACCAACCTTTTTATCAGAAAGAAACTGACCTGAAATTACCTAGAAAACAAAATACATGTGGCTTTAGTAAGCGGTCAACAGAAAGAGTTTGGGAATTCTGACATTTCTAGCTGGAGAACTCAGATTGGTGATGGTAGTTCATGTCCCAAAAGACCCTCTCCTACTCTCCCCTCCTCTTCCCCCCACCTAAAGCACACTATTTTATATTGCAGACATAGCAACACAATGCACGTAGTGCTATGGTAAAAGAATATATCAGGTTAACCCTGAAGTTGCGTGTAATCATGCTGCAGCAAAGATAATGAGATGCCTTGGTTTCCCTCCGGTCAAATGCTAGGAAAAGAAAACAACTCAAACAGAACTCTTCTTCTAGGCATTTCTAAAATGGGAGATAAAAGGAAAGGATTTGAAACAAATTGTTACAAAGCATAGGGCAGAGGGTTAGCCTACCAATGAGTATATAGATAGGCATATTATGTACTCTGCCACTGCATCTCACACAATCTATGCAGGGCAGGCAGACAGAGCTGGCTTATGGAATTGCCTCATTACTCATGGACAAAATACAGCAACCTGACAGGTATTGAGCAAGTGTTTGCATCCCACTTACTGCAGTGGTTGAAGAGCGTGCTCAACAACCCACACAAGTTGAGACTTTTCAAGCTTAGGGTTGTGTGGATTTTCAAAAGAGGTTTCCCGCTACCAGCGTACATTCTGCCACCAGTAGTTAGTACTCTACTATGCTGAATTGCATTAACAGCTTCCAAGTGAGTATCCTCTTCCTTTCAATTAAGAGAAGATATTTGTTCAACTGAATAGGTCTATTAATATTACTGCTTCAGGTAACTTAGGGTATTACACCCAGAGGAACAAATATAGCTATTACGTTTTAATGAAAACCTATCATTTTAATCATTTATACTCAGCAGTGTACTTCACATTGGTCACTGCCTATAAGTTAACCTGTGCTAGGGGCATTTTATGTTACTTGAAATACTCTACTTGAAATAACATACTTCAAAAATAAAAGCTTAACTTTTTTAACCCTTTTTAAATACATCAACTTCCTGGTAACTATTATGAATTTAAAAAGGAATGAAACTGAGAACAGAATGAAAACTACAGGAAAAGCAAATTTACTTACTGTATAACATTCCTTCAAAGTATCTATTTCTGAGGAAATGAGTAGTCTTTCAGTTTGAAAATTAACATGTGACCCAGTACAGATGAGTATTTTGTTTTCTCAGCTTTGAATCCAGCCAAACTGTCTTCTAACATCAACAGTAGTCTCAGTAATTGTATACGTACCTTAACAGACAAAGTGTTGGCTACTATTCCATCCACAATGCCTTCTGTAAATGGATCAAAATGTTTGTCTGGTCTTCTCATGAACTCTGGTTTTAGCCGGTATCCACATTTGCCATTGTATTCATACATTCCCATGTTTATTTGCATAGACAAATCTGAACAGTAAGAATTTAAAAAAATAATTAATATAGGATATGCTGCAATTATAAAAAAATCCCATTAAATAGCAAAATAACACTTTATTTAGATTATGTTTTTCCAGCTGAGCACACTGTGAAGAAGATGTATTTCTTGGCGCTGTTGTCACTCAAAAGGTTTCAGAAGGTTCTTTATTGTAAGACCTCACTCTCCCACACAGTGACTGCTGTCATTAGGGAAGGCTACCTTGAATTCACAGAATCATAGAAAATCAGAGCTGGAGGGGACCTCAGGGCTAAGTACAGACAGTCAAAAAGCCAGATGCTAAATTGATTCGATCTTCATAGGCTGGTGTAAGCTGCATAGACTGAACAAATATGCAAGTGAAGAGACATTCACTTTTGACTCTGGAAGTGCAACCACATGCCTGCAGTGGTCTAGGCCAGAAGCCAAGGGATGCTAGAGCATGCCTTCCTGCTCAGCTGGAGCAGACAGCTTAGGCCAAGGCTAGCTTGCCCACCCTGTAAAGGGCAATTTGGATGGGAGATGCAAAGCATCCTGGGATGCTGGGGAGCTGTTAGTTAACTTGAATCTGGAGGGGATCTGGGATAGAAATTCAATAAATTGATGTAACCTAAATAAGTTAAATCTGATACTACATCCATCCAGGTTGATATTAAGCCAGTTTTTGACCATTCTGAAAGCAGTTTATGTGCACTGGACTTCTGTTTTGTTACATATTTGAACTGGCTTCCAATCACTTATACCAGTTTATGAATAATTTCTGTCCGTAGCCCAGGAGGTCATCTAGTCCTATCCTTGCTCAAAGAAGCACCAGCCCCAAGTAAAACATCCCAGCCAAGGGTTTGTCTAACTGGGTCTTAAAAGCCTCCAAGGATGGAGAATCCACAACTCCGGGTAACCTGTTCCAGTGCCTCACTATCTTCCTAATGAGAAAGTCTTTCCTAATATCTAACCTAAACTTCCCTTGCTGGCACTTGAGACCATTGCTCCTTGTTCTGTCATCTGCCACCACTAAAACCAGTTTAGCCCCATCCTTATAAAAAAGGATGAAATTCTCCATAGCTTCTCCTGAAGATGTGAGTTAATTGTTTAGATCTTTAAGAGTCATTTACCACATACGAACATAAAACCCCTAGTAGTGTAACTAAGCAGGGGAGACTGGAGCACCAACTTCAGCTGGAGTACAAAAATAGCAGAAACCATCACTACTCTCTTACCTACTACTCTGCCAGCAGGAGCACAGCTGTGACCAGTGCCCCATGGGCTGCCATTGCTCAATGTGCAAAACTGCCCACTTATGCCTCTGTAAATCCCATTGCTTTTCAAGACTTACTTTTGAAAATAGGACTTAACCGTCTAAGATACTTTAGCTTTGAAATGCGGAGTAAAGCAATGGCAAATAACCTTTAAAAATCTTTACAGTTTCTTTAATTTGAAAGAGGTGTTTTCTGTTAAAAGGTAACAGCGCTCATAATAATAGCTACAGGGGGCCTCTGAAGATATGACTCTGTCTTCAGAAAGTTCAAGATGGTTAAAATAACAGTTTCTGAAGCAGTTGCAGAAAGTTTTTGGTTTTAAATCATTTCTCTGAGCATTCACAGCACCAGGATGAGCTCCTTCAAACAACAAATGGCAGTTTAAAACTTGCAAAGTTGCATTTATGAACCGCTATTGGAAAGGAGCTGTGGGGATTAATACTGCACCATGAATTCAAGATTTTTTTGCCACAAGTGATGCATAGAAAAACATGGGGGCTCTCCACACTGTTAAAATGAAATTGAAAATAATCATTGAAACCATTACCTCAAATCTGAAGCTAAACCTTGGTGGTTGTTGTAAGTTCTGGTTGGAGTCATACGGATATATGGAACTGACACATCTTTGAAACTTTGTTCATTTAGCAACCAGTTCCATCCAGTAGCAAAAATATCAGGCATGTCTGAGTGCAGTTTGTCATTTGTGTGTGCATATATACCTTCTGGCGTTTATGGGGCTGAGTGCACGTGCATTTTGGGGAAGAATATTCCTATTAGGCCCTCCTATGAAAATATCTCCTTGCAGTTATGTATAGTGTTTACAACAATGAAGCCCTATTCTGTTTCTCATTGTGTGGGGCTACTGCAATAAACATGAAAAATAGCAGTAACTGTTATTGGAGACTGAAGCAAAGTTAACTGTATTTTCACTTTATTATACTATATAAAGCAGTCATCATTAACAAGTCAACATTTAACGCAATGCATATGAGACACTGTAAGATTTTCTGCTACCCAGAAAATAAAGTCATAAGCATTTTTCAGCTGGTGAGTGGTAACTTGGCAAATGCTGACTTCCTAATGGTGACCACTGCATGTGAGCAGGTGAGACTAAAGTATAATGCACAATTTGTATATAATATACTAATTTTGAATATTGCATAAATTGAGTAAAAAGAATGATCCAACAGCTTCATCATACCAATCAACAGCTCAACATCTTTCCACTGGACAAAACTTACTTGGCTTCTAATTAAAAATGTATTCAAGAAGTGGAAAGCGCAGCCAACAAAATCAAGTAAGTAGTGAGACTTACCTACAGTTTGGAAGTTAAGGGCAACCATCTGACAACCAGCATTCCAGAAGACTTGTGGCATGTAGTTTGAGGAATCTACACGTGTTCCTTTTGGATAAATTCGGCTAAGCTGCATTTTGTTGTATCTAGATGATGAATAGTTAAGATACAGTACATCTGGCAAAATTATTAGCTGCCTATTATATCATTTCAATCTACCGAACCTCTTTACAGAATGATGGTTGCTCACTTATGGGTGTTCTCCAACCATGCTTTTTTCAAAGATCCATGCTCTTTAGGAACAGTGAGCCTTTTTATACGTTGTATGAATGTGAGATTATAAAATTATACTACCACCACCCCTAGTTCCTGTATGGATTAGACAAATACTGAAAAAAACAAGGAATAAGTGTGTGTGTGCAGATCTAGAGGATAATATCTTTGCAGAACTCCAGTTATGACTATGGTAAGTAACTTAGTCATTTCCTAATATGCTTTTACAGTTGCAAATAAGCAGTAGCAATCCTTCCACAGATGGAGTGAGGAGTGCCCAGTTACAAAGGACTTGCTTCCTGAAATAAGTGTTTAACTGACTTTCTACATATAGAAGGCAATGTTGACTGTTGGATGTAAACTCCATATGGCCAATCCACAAATGTTAGATGTGGGAATATGTTACAGGCTAGCTTTTAACTAATCTTTGAAATGGTATTTTACCTGGAACACTCCTTGTGAACTTCAGGCTTGCAAACTGCACTCCTTGTGAACTGTCAAGGGTGGCACCAGCCCTGCTGACAGCATCAGTGTCAGCTGTCAGGGGGGCACTGAACCCAATGGGGGGGGGCAGGGACATGCACCCCCCATGCACCCCCTACCAGTCGCCTATGGTGGGGTGTGTGTGGGGCATGAGGAGGCTCCAAGAAGCCTCTTGCAGGCTGGAAATCTGACAGTCTGCAAGGGAAAAGCCATGGTTTCCCATATTTTTCTCCATTAAATGAGAATCCATTTTTAAAGTTTGTTCATGACCCTTTCATATATTCTTGTGACCCACTTCTGCATTGAGAAATGCTGGGTTTAAAGACATGTTTATCTATAGTCCCAGCCTTTTTGCAAAAAGGTGAGTTACCCAGATTATTCCTATTGGACAATTTTTCTCCATTTATAATTTATCTATTATGCTACCACTACTTTTATGTTAACAATAGGAAAATAAAGGAACATATTCACTAACTTTTCTGACTTCCTTTTCCTTGTTGGGCTTTCAGTAGCATAATGGAAGATGGGCAAGTAGGACATGAACTCTGGGCCTTGCATAAGGGGGCAAACGGGCACCAGAATGGAGCTAGGGGCCATTTCACCCTCCTGGCCCCCCTTCACTACTGCACATTGCACTTTCCCTGCAGTGGATCTGGCAACAGGGATGGCAGAGAAATGTCAATGGCATACACTACAGAAGCAGTGGCTGGTGGTTCACTGCTGCTATGGAAGATGTCAGCTTATTGCTTGCTGCTGAAAAGTAGTATTTAAATGGCTGCTTGATGCACACGTTGGCAGCAAAAAAATGAGGTAACACTGCCCCTGGCTGAATCAGATCTCTGGCTGCTGTCTTTGCACCATGCACCACTGCCGCCCAAGACACAACACTTAACAGTTATGCCTCTGTGGGCTTTCAATCTGCATTTTATAACTCTCAGTCACACTTAATGATCATCACTAGACTTCACTTTGACTACCAAATAAACTCTCATCAGCTCCCAGCCCTGCTTATTAATCTAAGACTTTGGTTACACCATTAAGTTGGGTTCCAAATTTCTCAGACTCATGACTCCAAATTTCAGGGAAGAAACATAACAGATCTTGGAGTTGAAAATGTATATAAGGACTCTTTTTGAACGTTAAGGATACTCCACGAATTCCACTGGAGACTTTGTGAGTTGCTCAAGCCCTTTGGTTTCCACGAAGGACGACATTTCAAAACTCCTGTTACGTTCTATAGTTTATAGGAGAGAGAGAGAAAAAAAGAAAGAAAAACAGAATGTGAGAACATACTAATATGTAAGGTAGAGTTGTAACTGGTGGGGATCAAGGTATCATCTCTATCCCATTTATTATTCAGACATGCATGTGTCACCCCACAATTCAGATCAGCAAATGAGATACAAGGTTTCCTTGGAGGGCACATGAGGAGGCATGCTGAGGACTGTTTAGACTCTCTGCATGGAACCTTTCATGGCACAGAGTACCTGGAAAAGTGGCCTAAAAGCGTATGATGATGGGAAGCTACAACCACACGTATGAGGGACATTTCTCCACTGCCAGGTAATGAGGCTTTTCATGATGCTGCTGGTTTGGATACATGTGTTAGCTTGGGTATGTATAGTGGCATACTTCTGAATGCACCTAACCTTCAGATTAATAGGTTTGCACCTAACCTTCAAACTCATAGGTTTTCCTTAGAACTAGCACAATCATTATGGAGTTTTGGCCTAACCACAAGACGGGGATTAACTAGCAGGCTTTGCAAATGTACCTATATAATTAGATGGCTAACTCCAAATGAAAGCCACTGACAATTTGTGCCTAACTTGTTCATATACTTTTCTGTTAAAAAAAAAAGAAGCAAAAACCAACCAACCAATCAAACAAACAAAACGCACCCACAAACAAGGCAGCTTGCTGCTGCTTTAGGTACCTGAAAACCTTTTGTAAATTTCTGCTCTATATACTTGTAAAAGGATTGAGGTTATGGCTCAAAGGTGTAGAGAATGTTTCCATACTAGAGAATGTTTCTTTTTTCAATAGGAAACTATAAGGTGCTCACACTTCAAAAGAAATTACCTTCATGTATAGATCAATGACAGAACATTTCAATAAAACAATTTCCTAAAGACAAAAATGCATGAAAACACGGTTTATTTTTTAAATGGAAACTACTTTCAAACCTCAGCTACAACAATGCAATTTTAAGTACTATAGTAAAGAGCTGTTCTTTGCAGAGTGCTTGCTCACCCTATCAAGTCTGCTTCCCTGTGGAATGCTCCGTATGCAGGATAATAATTTCTTTCAAACTGTAAGTCTCTCTATTCCTAAGGTTAAAATAAGGACATAGGCATGGATGATAGCAAAGAAAAGTTTGCTTATGACTGTAATAGGAATTTGGAAATTGTCCTCCTAGATCAGAGTAGTTTTCCCTTTCATCCTATTCCCTACTGTGGCCAGTGCCAGAGCTTTAGAAGAAAAACTAAAGAGTCTGATATTCCTATTATTGGAGGTGTCCAAATTATCCAGCCCTGCAGGCTAAATGGGCATACCTGAGCTGATCTGCAGGCCAGACCAGGACCAGCCTCCTACAGAGCACCCACCATGCTGCATTCTGCCTAGGCTCCACACATGCCAGCCCCTGGGGCCAGCAAAGGGCTTGTGTTGCCCATAGCATGCAAGCTAGACCTGTGCTGCAGCCTGCAACCTGAACTCCCTGTACTGCATGCAGTACCGAGTTCAGCCTGTGCACTGTGAGCAGCATGCCAGCCCCCAGGGATGGTGCAGGGTACAGGATGGACCTTGTGTTGCATATGGCAAAGGGGGTCTGGGTCATGGGTTGCATGTGCTGCCTGTAGCATGCAAGGTGCCAGGTGTGGTCTGCATGCTATATACAGCATGCATGGCCAAAGTCAGCCCAGAGACCTACAGGCCAGATCACACTGCTCCAGAGGCTGGATCTGGCTCATGGACCATATATTTGACACCCTGTGTTATGGTAAAGCCTGTTCATATGGGAAGTTGCATCTTTACTCAAGACAATAAAATGCTGGTTTATATTCTGAAGCACGTGGATTTATAACCCTTCTGAACATTTTTTCTGTGATAAACGCAGATGGTCTAAATAAACATCTGATCCAGTTCTACTTCTACTGAATTCCTGGTCTTGCTAATACACAATAGGGTTATAGGATGTAGCTGTGTTGGTCTAAGGACAAAAGCAGACAAGGTTCTTGGGTAAATCTAATATCTTTTATTAGGCCAATTCAAATAGTTGAGTTGATCTAATAAAAGATATCAGATTTACCCAAAGAACTTTGGCTGCTTAATACAGATAGAGCATTGTTCCTCATCACTGCAGCAATCAGCTGATGCACTGCAGAAATGCTGTAGTACCTTGCATCATGTCTGTTGCAACAATGCACTGATTGTGAGGTGCTGATCTCTCCCTTTTCAAGACAGAGAAGAAAATGAAGATCCCCAGAGTTTTAGGGAGGTATGGAGGCTTCAAACCATTTCTTTACCACCTAATGTCTAGCCTACTACAGTGGCTTAAGGCAGCCCTGTTGTAGGCAATCCTCATTCCTATAGGTACGAGCTGTAGTATGATGTTATAAGCTGCAGCCCTGCCTCAGCATACCCCATCCCTACTTGTGCGCTGATCTGAGGCTTTCATGGCCTTTCTACTTGGCATAAGGGGGCTGGAGCAGGGGAGAGAGTCTAAGACTAAACTTATCGTTCAAAGGGGCCAAATACATCACTACTAACTTCAATTTGCATATTCAAACTGGAGAGAATAATCCTCCTTCTCTACTTGTTATTCAGTGTGGCATTCCTTGTGCACATCCTTCTTATGCATCAAAGCGTCACCCCACAGTGGAAAACTCAGGTCAAAAGCCCTCCAGCTTATGTAATTTTTCCTTTCAATTTTTTTTCCAAATTAGCTTTGTACATGATTCCCTTGGGGAAAAAAAACACTTCACATTCCAATGAATAATGAGCTGTGTAGTTTGCCTAGAGGTTCCTACAGTATGAGGAGCAGATTCTCATCCATCAAAACATCTTGGCATCTCATTGTAAACAAAGCAAATAGCCTGTGAGTTACATCTGAGTCTGCCCTCTCAGCTCCTAAAGTTTTCAAAGGCAAGGCACAAGTCAGAGACAAGGCTGAAGGACATTGTGCTATGGCATGTCTGTCTTCGAAGTAATTTTGCTGCAGTCACCAAAGTGCTGGAGTACCACAGAAACAGCCTGGCCAGCTCACAGTGACCAAATTAGAAAACCAAGAGGAGACAGGCAAACATGGCATATGAGTTTCCCCCTCTCCTGCACAGAAACCAGACTGAAGTTGGCAGAAACTTTCCCTCCTTAGAGCTGGAAGGTGAGCAGTGACTCTCTACCACTTACTGAAGAAAAGGAGCTAGATTCATGTGCCTAGAACAGTGAAAAGAAGGTGGCTGATGGAAGGGCCTGAAAAACTAGATGGCAGGAACTACTCCCTGCACAGCTGTATCGGATCAGAAACTACAGTACAGCAGGATCCCTGCAGGGTGCTCAGAGGTATTACATTTTCAAAGAGTTCTCCCTGCCGCAAAGGCTAAGGACAGACAGTCAAAAAGCCAGAGGCTGAATCAAGTCAATCTTCATAGGTTAGTCTGCAAAGATTGAACCAATACACAACTGAACAGACATTCACTTTTGATTTCAGAAATGCAGCCACATGTCTGCAGTAGCCCAGGCCAGAAGCCAGGGGAGGGAAGGGGGGAACCTCAAGGGATCTTTTACCCCCATCACCTTCACTGAGGTAAGACTAAATATACTTAGGCTATTCCCAATAGATATCTGTTTAACTTGTTCTTATTCCATAACCTTCATGGATAGCCTTTTCCTGTTTCCTAAACAGTTAGGAATTCTTTCTTAATAACTAACCTAAATGTTCTTTTTGGAAAATTAATCTGATTTCTGCTTTTCTTTCCTACAGTGGCCCTGGGGAACAATTGGTCACTGACTACTTTCCTGCCACCTTTTATGTACTGGAAGAGTGTTTTCATGTCTTAGCTCAGTCTTTAGTAAATTAAGTAAACCCAGGTTTTTCATCCTTTCCTTAAAGGATATGCTTTTTAAACCTTTTTTGCTTCCTTGCCATATTATCTACATCTTTTTATAAAGTGTAGTGCCCCAAACTGGACACAGTACCCCAGCAGAGGCCTCACCAGCCTTGAGTATGGCAGGCCCACTACCTCTCATGTCTTACATAAATTATTCCTTTTAATTCCTAGAATCAGAATTGGCTGCTTTGTGGCAGTCTCTTTGTATCACAACCTCTTTGTTCAGGAAATACAAGTTGGCTACTTTTATAGCCCATCAGTATAACATTCAAAGGTTTTAATTCCTAGTGGAGCAGGTTCCCTCCAGGGATATTCTGTACCCTCTCCCCACAACTAAGTATTATCATGTCTTTCAGCCAGATTTTCAGCCGGCTCACTTTTGTCTAAGACCCTTTATAGGCACTAAGGCTTTCTCTGCAATAGCATTTCTAATCAAGTTTCTCACCTTTGCCTAACCATTGCTA
This sequence comes from Gavialis gangeticus, assembly GCF_001723915.1. NCBI lineage: Eukaryota > Metazoa > Chordata > Crocodylia > Gavialidae > Gavialis > Gavialis gangeticus. Next base: position 135,254,019 of record NW_017729022.1, on the reverse strand, counting down.
TGGCCTTACCAACATCAGGGAGGTTCATGCAGATAGGCCAATAGTACTTTAACTACTTTGGCAACTTTGTGGTATGAGAATCTGAACATGCATCAGCCTTTCCAAGACCATGAGTTTTATCCTTCTGTAGTTAGAATATGGATTTCTAATAAACAAGATAAGAGAGGTAAACTGTAGAGTGTTTATGTTCCACAATGGGAAGATTTCCTGAGCCTTTATACTAAACACGTCATTCATTTTTTTATTAGATATGCAAAGCACTTTGGCTGATGACAGCTCAGAAAAAAAAATCATGTGTCTCTTATTAAAATGACACTGAAGCATGTTATTGATTCTTTATATGCCCAGCCACATTCCTCCTCTTCTACACTGAACATTTCTTTTCATGATTATTTACTTTAAATCCTGTCATGTCCTGAAATGGCCACTGTTTTTTTTTTCCAAATATCCATCCTCTCCAGGGTTATTTGACTTCAATATGACCTCAGTGGAAAATCTGAGAAAGATGTTGCCTTCAATTTCTAACACTCCAAGGAAGGAAAAGCAATGTTTTTTCACTCTATTTAAAAGTGTTGTGATAGGGTTTGTGGGATAAATATATCACCCAGCCTTCTGATCCAAGAGGAAAATGACCCTAATAGTGCAGAAGTTGCTAACTGCAAATGGTACATCTATGGAACCTCTTGGTGTTCATTCTGCTGTATAATGATAATAACAATGGCTATTTTTGAAAACTTAAGGAAAGATGGGAAATAGGCCAAATAAACAGGAGATTCCCTGGCAAGACCCATTTCCCTCCATAGTCACACTTTGCAATCTGGTTATCAGATGATGAACAAATGAGACCAGTATAAAGTGGGAGTATAACTACCTGGAAAGTTCTCTCAAAGAGCAGTTATCAATATTTCACTCCTAAACTGTGATCCCACAGAGGCCTGCTCTGAGCCCATTTCAGCTCAATATTTTCTGATGGACTGGAGGTTATGCTTCTAAAATATGTGGATAACATCAAGCTGGAAGGGGTGCCCAAACTCTGGAGGATGGGATCAGAATTCAGAATGATCTTGTTAAATTGGAGAAATGGCCCTAAGACAACAAGATGACATTTAAAACCTGCAATCTCAAATGTGAAGCGGTACACTTAGGAAAGATAAATCAAATGCATCAATACAAAATGGGTAATATCTGTCTTGGCTGCAGTAATGCAGAGAAGGGTCTTGGATCTGTAGTGACAACATACTAAACATGAGTCAATAATGTGATGCAGTTGCAAAAAGGAAAAATGCCATTCTGAAATGGATTAACAGGTGTGTTGGATGCAAGACAGAGGTAAGTATTCTGCTGTCTTTGGGGCTGGTCAGGCTTTGTCTGGAGTACTATGTCGAGTTTTGGGGCATCACACTTAAAAATAAGATCAAGAGGAGAGAATCCAGTAGAGATCAACAAGACTGGTAAGATGTTTAAAAAAAATGATCTGAGGGAGGAAAGGCTGATGGACTTGCATTTGCTTAACATAGAAAAAAGCAGATTGGAGGGAGAGAGGAATAGTAAAAAATAAACAAACCAAAAAACCTCCAAAAACTTCTAATACATAAAAATATAGAAGTAATTAATTCTCCTCCGTGGTCACTATAGGAAGGACCAAAGAAATTAGATTCATTTGCAGTAAAAATGATTTTAGTTGGAGATTAGAAAAAAAACTTTTCTGTTAGAGTAGGAATATACCAAAACAGGTTATCAAGGGATTTTGTAGAACCACCTTCATTGGATTTTTTTTTCAGCAACTGGTTAGACAAAAATATGTTGGTGGCATATCTAGGGCTTTGAAGCACCATTTCACCACAGCACAGTGAGTGGGAGTAGATAATTTCTTAAGGTCCCTTTTCAGCCCTCCACATTTATGGTCTTCTGAACAAGGATCTTAAATCATTTTTGCAAAGTTGAAGTCAACCTCATAGTACCCCTGGCTAGTAGGTCTGATTAGCCTTATTTATTTATTTATTTATTTATTTTACCAGTGAGGACACTGAGACACAGGCAGAGAAAAAAAATGACCTAAAATGTTAGAAAAACAGAAGGATTTATGCTCCTCTTTGCTTCTTGGCAGAGCAGATCAATTTGAGTAATTGCTTTAAATCACTAGAATTTATTTTAAATCATTGATTTACCTCAGGTTGAGGCTTTGTAAATCTAACTGGAAAATTTGTGCTACTGCAACTTTAGACAAAACTGTGTAATCAATTACATTATTTATGGATGGGGTTTTTTTTTGGTTTTAGTTTGTCAATAAATGCCATAAATGCCCCTCTTGGCAGAATTTACAAAACTGATGTGAGGAAAAAAGCAAAACATTAAAAAATTAAAAATTAAGTCACATGAACAGTCCCATTAATTTCAAGGAACTATATCTGTGCAGAAGCTGAAGCATGTGTGCAAGCTTTTCAAGCAATCGTATCAAAAACTTAAATCTTAATACCATAAAAATCTTTGTCAGTTCAACACAAAGAGGCTTCTGTTCTAACAACGAGACGTTATTTTCCTTCCAGTGTGTCAAATCCAGCTACCAGGGAGATTTTTAATATACCCAAATAGAAGCTCAAACATCACCTTCTAAGGCCATATTATGGCATCCAAGTACTGGTGTTCAACTGTTGGCCTACAGGCTGAATCTGGCCCACAGGGCTGTATAAACTGTCCCACCAGGCTCCCTACTGATTTGGGAACCTGGCAGTGGGGGAACTGGTGGCAGTGTTAATTGCAGTGGCTCTTGAAATCACAGCTATTAAATGCTGCCAGTGCTTTCCTGCTGTCAAATTTCTGGACGCTGGGGGGCGCTGTGCATCTGATGACACAGCCCCATGCATCAGATTGTGACAGTATGCAAGGTCACTCCACAGCTGTATCTGGTGTCTGAGGCTGGGCCAGTGCACTGGATAACACTTCTGCCCTAATCCTGCATGCTGACCCCACGCAGGATCTGGCCTGCAGACTGACCCTGCCTGCAGAATCCAACCTACGTACAAGCCCCATGCCGCTCATCCAGACTAGAGCTGAAAGGTTGACCACTACTGGTCTCAGAAATTAAGTCCTAGTGGGCACTTCTACCATGATGCTGCAGTTACATCACCGTAGCAACATGCTCCCTTGCTTTAGAGCATTGCTATGGTGATGTAGTGGCTAAAAATAACTGTGCTTCGCCGGCATGGTGCAATATGGGCTGTTACTGCACCATCATTTAGTACTTCCAAAAAAGAAGTACTAAATGACAGTGCAGTAACAACGGCACCATAGGGGCACAGGTAGACATGCCCAGTGACTTCAAACTGCAAATACAGTGAAGCCTGGTTGAACCACTTCAGCATTTCAATATTGTGCAAACTTAATAGGTGCACAGCTTAACAGGCACATAGGTGCAGAGCTTGCATAGGTGATTTATTTATCAGTGCTGTGTTTAAGTCTGTGTAGTTCTTACGGTAGAGTTGTTAATGAGGCCATGGACTTGGATCTCTTCAGAACAGATGAACGTTAAGTAAGACACTTTTTTATTTTTTTTACAGGGGAAAAAAAACCTGCTTGTAAAATCTGAAACATTCCTAGCAATTGGAAACCAATTAAAGAAACAATAACAAAACACTTTAGTGGCTGAAGAGTATAAAATGGGAAGAAAACAAACTGGCAACAAGTAAATTAAAGCAAACATTTTTAAATTTAAAAATTGTCAATTAAATTTGAAAATCAATCTGGATCTATCTACACCCTATTTTTTAGTTTTTGTTTTTAATGTACCTTTCATGATCTTGTTCAAGGCCAAGAAGTGAATGAGCAGGATCAGCTGGAAATAGACTCCCATACACCTTGCCATGTAGGTCACTTTCTAGCTGATAGACAAAACTTCTACAGTAATGATTTTTTTTACTCCACTATACTGTAATTCAGCACTAATTCTAGTGTAAGGAACATCCTAAGTATAATCAAATGAGAACATAATACATTTGATCAAAGGTCAAAATTAAAACCTGCTGTGTATAATATATATATGAACTGTTCTTTGCAAGAGGTAGAAATCAATAGGGACAAGAACATGTAGGGGAGAAATCTATATCCACAAGCTCTGGGCAACTGAAACATCATTTTTTTCTGAAAGCCTGGCAAGACTCACCCATATAGTTTCTCTCCTAAGAGAAATATTTTTCTCTTTGATGTGTGCTCCTGACTCCTATTATTGCATCCAAAAGCTTCAGGGGAGTGTGTGCGCACGTGTGGGCAATCTTTTTTAATGTATTTCTTTGGGAGAGTAACTTTTGGTCTAATTAAGTTGCTGTTATTTAAATTTAAATCGCTGGTAGAGATTTAGGTATCTATAACTGCTGCTTCTCTCTCTTCCAAATTCTCCATAAATCCACTATAAATTAAAATTCCATAGCTTTACTTTAACAAAAGCAACAACAAAAGTTTCAAGAAGGTGTTGCAGCCTGTCAAAACACAGTGAAACAGGACAGGTAAACAGCGGGGGGTTCTGCTCCTAAAAAGGAAAAGATGCTGCAATGTTTATTAAGGATGCTGCAAAGTGCATTCCCAGCAAGACATTTTCCATGCAAATCCGCAGGGGATGAAGTTATGGTCTATTCTATACAGTAGTTTGATGCAGAAATGATGGAATTTGTATAAAGGGGTGGGTATATGTCTTACAAGGGTAAATGTAGGCAAAATGAAAAGCTGCTAGTTGTTTCTGATGGAACACTTATGAACTCATCAATCAAACTAAAATGTGCCTTAGTTTTTTATAGTGTTTATTTACAAGCATATTGGAGGGGCAAAGATTTCTTTATTTCCAGAAATATCTGCACCACTGTGCCAGCAGTAACTGGAAATAAACCTGAACATTAGAATTGGGCATATCTCAAAATAAATGCAAGTCTCCTACGTCCCTGATAAAGGAGAATATTTCCTATTACCCTTTGTGGGGGTTATGCACAAGCATCAGAGAAGGAAGAGTAATCAATTCTTTATGTAGACTCTTCTCTTCTATTTTTTGTGATAGGCCCTTAGCTGGTTTAGACAGTCATAGATCTACTGATGACAACGGAGCTATGACAACTTACTCAGGCAAAAGATCTGTGAAATAATTGGTATTATTGTTAGAGCTATCCACGTATAAAACAAGGGAACAATTTCTTAACTCATGCCTAATATAAAGCAGTGCTGCTCACATGACTCGGTATACTTACTTTTTGATATCTCAAATGACTCAAACTTCACCGGCTGTATGTAGTTCACCAGGTTGGACATTTCTTCAGTGGCCATGGCTTCACTGCCAGCTGTGCCCTTGAACAGGAATGGGAAAGTATTATGGTTTTGGTATAACAAAATTCACTGGCAGGATTTCTATGCAATACTGTAAAGCACCACTCTAAAAAGTACTTAGATGCCACTTCTTATTGAAGATCTGAGCCCAAACACATGAAGTCTACCACTAACTTAAAACAGGTGCAGGATAAAGCCCCAATTCAGGAGTATTCATTTTTACCTGCACACTACCTGGTGTGTTTTCTCAAAAACATATGATTCCCACCCCCGGACTTTTACAGGAGTATTCCACATGTACTGTCCTTCCCCCCTTAAATTTTTATTTTGCTGGAAAAGGAAATTACTTTTTAAAATCCAAATCTTATCAAATGAAATTAATCCTGAAAGCCAAGAAACCTCTTGGAAGTACAAAATCCAGAAAGGATGACATTTTATGGGGATACAATGTGTAAAAGTCTTGATTAGCCTTCCAGGATTTTCACATGGTCATGATGAGAATGTACCATGGTATTTAAAAGTTGAATTATTCAGATGATATTTTAATTCCTATACAGAGTTGTGGCATCCATGGGGAAGGAGATGCATTAGTTTCAGTTCTGAACAACGTTGAGCAAATGATCAACATTCAGGAAAATGAATGATAATAAGTATGGCAAATACAGACTCAAGCAGACAGTTATAATTTCCCGCAGAGTTAGCTGTAGAACAAGTAGCTGTTTAAAACAGATAAACAATGTCCTACTTTTAATGAGTTAAAATCTAACTGAAAAGAACATCAAGCCTATCAGGAGACATTTTTAAAGTTTGCAGTGCTTTTTAAACTGCACTGCTTTGTCTCCAGTAGATGGCAGACCAATACTTAGGAATACAAGGCAAGTTCAACAAGCTCTGGAAACAGTCTCGGAAAACAACTCTATAAGTCCTCACTTCATCCATCGATGATTTTTTACAGTCATCATCATAGTCATCATCATCATCGCTCTCAATCTCGGCTTCTCCTGCAATATTTGAAATACAATAAAATTATCAGCTGACATGACAATTATAAACACCAGAAATATTCATGAGAGACATATCTATCTACTGTTACTTTACAGGAGCCCATGCTTTCATGTGGACTGCCTCTCATATCACAAACCAAATAAACTACTTTCAAAAGGTTTATCCAGACTCAGGATTGCCGAATTATTCTTTCGAATCTATCAAACAACTAACTCCTCATGTTTTTATAAAGTCACCAGAATAGCGGTTCAGAACTATTGACTATATGTTACCAGTCAAAAAAGAGCGATCTGCACTCTCCTATGTCTGATGAAGGGCATGTATGCTCAAAAGTTTGCAAATATTTTTTTTGCAACTTTCTAGTTGGTCTAATAAAAGTTATTACCTCCCCGAGAGTTCTGATTACATGTGCTAATTAATGAATTAGGGATATTATATATTGCCAAGAAAGGGTATGCTGGGGTTCAGGGTGCTACCCTAGGACAAGAGGGTCTAGCATTCAAATGTCTACACCTGTCCAATTTTGAGCAAGCCACTTAACCTCTTTGTGCCTCCTCCTCTACCTTGTAACAATTTTGCGAGGCAAAAGCAAGAACATGAGATGCTCACATACCACAGTAAAGGGGGACAAAAAAGTATCATAAATGGAGCACTTTGTTTCTCAAAATGTCTTGCACCAGGATAATGGAGTAACTCCCCTGGTAGAAACTGGCATAGCTCCTTTGAATTAAACATACGTTTCTCAGGTTGAACGATCTGTTTCATGAATGGTGGTCAGCACTCAGGTGGCATACCAAAGGCACACCAGCAGAGGGCAACACAAACCAAACAATACGAAAGAGCTGCATAATAATCATTTCCTCAAAATGTCCTGAATGGGTAGATGATCTTAAACAACACGGATTTTTAAGCTTTGTTCTCAAATATTGTAGGATGACCAAATCCCTACAGGCAGGGCAGATTCTTTGCTGCTGTTTAAAAAATTATGTCCCCTAATAATAGAATAATAGTATTCTATTATTAGATTGCTCCTAGGGGGAAAGAAGAACATGAACGCATCTACAATATCAAAATCTCACCTTCTGCCTTCAGAGGGTGTGTCCCTACGAGTGAGAATGTGCATTTCTCTGGTGACAACTAGCAGCAACACATATTTGTGCTGCTGCTAGCTGTCCCTAGACACGGCCCTGCATGTGTGCTCTGGCATGTGCCAGATTGCCCAAGGTAGAGCAGGGGAAGCTGGGGCCAGCACCTCGGCTGGCCTCAGCAGCTTTACCTGGGACCCTGGGGCCTCCAGAGGCTCCAGCAGCAGCGATCCAGCTGCTGGAGTGTGGCTCTGGCCAGCCAGGCTCTGGTTTTGCAAGGCATGCTCTGCAGTCACGGACCATAGTTTTTTTAGATACAGGGATTTCCCAGTATCTAATTTGCTGCCGCACTGCAAATGTGTAGCACGGTGAATGGAATCACCTGCAATATGTGCATTTCGTGGAGCCTCAAAAGTCTTTGAGGCACCACAAACTGCATGTACCTGCTTGTGGGGACGTGACCAGAATTTCTATTGTAGGTTTGACTTTAATAATCTGTACAGTGTGATTCTTAGGAGGAACTCTGAAAACTACATTTTAACTGAAACAGAAGATCTCAATGAACTTTGCTGGATCTAAGTACACGCAGAAGAGGTCCGATTAAAATAATGTGAACTGCTTTCACAATTGAGCTGTGACTGCCCAGGCTGGATTTTCTTCCAGATGCTGATGTTGAAATGTCATGCTTTTATTCACAAACACATCTCTGTCTGAACATTTCATTGAAAAAATAACATGATTGCTCAACAGGCTCAGGGTATAGCTTAAGGGTCTTCAGCATGCTGCTAAAAGCCGGCAGCATTCTCACTGGATTTGCAATGACAGTCACCGGCTGCGGATCTCTCAATGTAGTCATCCGATTTTCCTAATAAACTCATGTCCCAGAGCCTACGAAGTAGGAGGAAGAAGCAGACCATTGCCAATTTGCCCTAGCATATTATCCCCATGGCCAAGCCACAGCACACATTAGTGAGGCCAGGTAATTGGTAACTTACTATTGCTAAAAATGTCCACAGATGGAAATTGGCAACATTTTCCGTATTTATTTAAAAATATTTTACTTCAAACTTTCAAGTAAGGTTCAATCTCATGTCCAAAAGCTGTTTCCGGATAGGAGAAAAAGCAGCAGTAGTACATGAGTACAGGTCTACAAACCTGCTGCAAATTACTACAGTCTGAGGGTATGGACAAACATATACATGGAGTGACTTCAAAAGAGGATGGGGCTGCAGCACAGGAGTGTCCAGCAGCCATTATGCTGCAATTGTTACATGTGCAGGATCCTGTAGTGGTACATGTGGGCTAAATCTCCTCAGCTTTGACCCTGGATGAAGGAGGTTTAAACGTAAAAGTTGGAGCACCTTTGCTACATGTATACCTACACGCTTGTGCATGTTTCAGCCATATCAGCTGCAGTGTGGTCTGACAAAGCACCTCCTCCTTCCATTTAAAAATGTAAGTTTCTTCATACCCAGAGAAATTAGGAGACACATTTTCATCTTGTGAACTTTTCATAGATAAGGGTCTACCCAAATTGTGATTGTGTGGATTTCCCAGAAATTGCAAAATTGGGTAATCTCCACAAAATCCTTAAGGGGCAAAAATAACTTACTAAAAATCAAGTGCTGACTCCCCAGTGGAAACCAGCAGTCCTCCCAGACATGCAGCTTGCCCAGAAGAAAGGTGGAAGGAGGCCACTGGCATGAAACCCTTACCCTAACCCCTCTCCACCAATCAGCAATGAGGGACGGTGCCACATGATAGACAGCCCTCTCAGCCAATCAGCAGTGAGGGGTGAGACCATATGACAGATGGCTCTCTCTACCGTTCACCAGAGGGGTGCAAGGCCACCAGGGCCCCTTGGCTCATCAGAGGCATGGGTGGGGGGCGGGGGGAGGAGCCATGATAAGTGCTCAAAAATGGCAGCCAGCCCCATTATCTGCATGCAAAATTGGCTGGCTGCCTCTGTAAATTGGACAGAACCTAAGTCATAGACCTGCTGACTTCAAGAAAGCTACCACAGCTTGCACCAGCTGATGATCTGACACTACCACTTTAGATAAGGCTGTACTGAAAACCATGAGAAAAGGGACAGGTAATTAAATATCATCATAGGCCTGTGAGGCCCAGCCATCGGTCAGGGCCCTTTTCAGCTTGACGCTGTACAACATTAGAAAAAAACAGACCAATGATATCAGCCTAAATGGTGGCCAATCCATGCGTATGACAAGAGAAGACAGATGGGAGATAGGATACAGAGGGATGGGGGAGTACAAGGAAACAATGAGACAATATTATTCAGTGTTGGGCTTGTAGTCATAACACACCAGCAACCTCACTACTGTTGAATGCTTTGTAGGCATGATAGCAATGGAGAGTTTGGAGGAAGGATGCAACAGAGAATAAGGAGCAGCTTCATGGAGACTTATATGGAGCTTCTCCCAAGCATAAGGGACGGTATGAAAAAACCAGGGTGATTTAGACACCTTAACAAGTGGGCAATGAAGTTTAGGATAACAGGTTGATCAGAGGCAGGGGCCACAATTTGACAATGAAGGACAGATGAAAGGTAAGGCCGGGAAACTCAATGAATCTTTGAATGTGAAGCCGAACAGCTTCAAAGGGTATTTGAAAATGAAGGTGCATTTGAATGTTTTTAGCATTATTCAAGCACTATGGTAACTCATAGCAGTGGATATTGGATTATCAAAGGGGCCTGAGATAACCAGGAGTCCAATTTTGATTGAAATTCAAAGGGCACCTGTCTCTTAGGCCCATTCAAAAATCTCAGCTGAAGTAAACTGCAAAAGTATGCAATCTGTTAAATTAGCACTGTATGCTATTAACAGCTATCAATGGGCCATTTCTTTTACTGGTGCCAATCAAAAAAAGCTTCTTGGAGTCTGTAACAGGGGACCCAAACCCTGGTATTTGGGTATAATGGAAGAGGAGGAAAAGAGACTGTAACAGGGAGCCAGGGGAATCCTGTCTCTTTAGGAGGACACAGCAGGTTGGCTGTATGGGGCTGAAGCTGCAAGAGGGGAGCCAGGTCCTTAGTTAACAGGGAACCCCCCCCCCCCCGCTGAGCTGGGGAAGGCAGATAACAGAAAGGGGGCATGGCTTCCAGGCATTTAAACCCAGGGCCTGAATCAGAACAGGCAGTCTGACCCTGCGTAGAGCAGGCAGAGGAGCTCCTCGGTGAGATGCCTGCAGCAGACAGGCTGGCAGGCACCTGAGTTATTCCCTGGAGCTCCCAGGAGAGAGCTAAGGAGAGCTTATGGCCTCTAGTGAGAGAACATCAAGATCAGCTCTTAGTCGTGAAGCAGTGCCTTGTATCTATGTTGAAATTTAAGCTTTAGACCAGAGGACCAGATGTGGCTAAGAGGGGTGGACAGGAGACCACAGGGGTGCTGCAAAGCCATCCAGCATACAGCCCTTCAAGGTCAGGGACATCAGGGAGGCTGAGCCAAACACAGAGCAACCTTGCCCTGGGCCAGGGATGGCAGGGGGTTGAGACTAATTACAACACAGGGCTGAGGGGTCCGGGGATCAGAGACACAGCAAGGGCTGAGGCTGAGCAGGCTGGGCCCAAATCAGTGGGCCAGGCCTGGAGGTCTGCAGCAAGAGAAAAGGGGAGCTAAAGCCAAGAGGGCTGAGTCCTCTACACAAGGACCAATGTTGTCAACCATCATGATTTTTGGTGTTGTTCTTAAAATCTGTGCTTTGGGATGTGAAAAAACGTAGATATTTCTTTTATGTCTATTTATATACATACAGTAAAAGCTGTGTTAACTGGCACTTTATTAGTCGGAAAACTATTAACTGGCATCTGAGTAATGCAGCAAAAGCAAAACCGGAAGTACCACTTCCAGGGGTGTTCCTGTTTCGCTGCTGTGAGCTGAGTTTTTCTTCACTACTTTTTTGGCCCATGGCCCAGGGCAAAGCAGCCTGTGCGGGAAAAAGCAGCCTGTGCGGGGCCCCTGTCCCTGTCCCTGTCCCCCAGCATGCTGATGCTGGGGAGTGTGCCAGACAGAGCACATTTGATTAACGGGAATATTTGATTAACCGGCATCCCCCGTTCCCAGGGGATGCCAGATAACAGAGCTTTTACTGTATATACAAGAGCTAAGCTTTTCACATTCCTGAACTGTAGACTTTAAGAACAATGCCAAAAATCATAAGAGCTAGCAATACTGAAGGACTGAACTGTGGACAGAGTAACATCTGCGAGGCATGGGCATGGCTGTAGGCGTGGAAGGCCATGAATTTAGCCCTTATGACAAGTAGGGCCTGAGAAAACAGGCACAGAGACAGAGAGAGAGAGAGAGAGAGATAGCATCCTGGGCTTCCCCTCATTACCTTTTAATATCAAGACATGGCTGGCAAGAAAGCAGGGTGAGACCCTGGGAGGATGGAGTGGGAGCCAGGCAGGAGCATGGTGGCTACTAGCAGGCATCACAGCAGACCTTGGGGGCTGTCCTGCTACAGACTCCAAAGAAACTCTGCTGATGTATACCACTTGAGGATCTGACTTTAAAAGGCAGCGTACAAAGTGGACAAGACACCTACAATACCAAAGTATAAGGCATCTTAAGCCAGAGAAGGTGGTTCAAACAGACCAGACTGCATGCCTAGAACAAGTGAGAGAGAGTTTGACTCCACAGCATAGTAGCTATGGCATTCCTGGGAAAGGATGCGTGGGTGGTGATTTTGTTTGGCTGAAGTGAAACTCTAATTCACAGCCACCAACTCAAAGGTCCCCTTGGACTTGGTGAGCACATCAGTAATGGCAGTGAACCAATGTGCCACAGGCCTTTTCCTACCACAGAAGCTCACAGTTTAACTGTTTCAAAACCAATTTAGTACATTAATCGCAAGCCATTATGTGAACACTCTTATTTCAACTTTTAAAAAAATTGTAGGCTCCTCTGGGACATTTTTCTTAAGTGAGTCTAAGAGTCATTAAGGTATAGTTTACTTTGATTTAACTTAAAGCAAAAAACCTTGTAAGCACTGAAATCAAAGTCTCCACACCACAGGTACCTTGGTCTAAAAATACAGCTTTACTTAGACGGGGGCAACTTTTTCTCGCCACCCTTACATTGACACTTTAAGGGCGTGTCTACATATCACCCTGTGACAATGTAGTGACATGCTACATCACTGTATGGCACACTATGGTAATGTAGTGATCACATGTGTCTACATCGCTGTAGCTGCATGTTCCCTGGGTATAGTGAGCTGCTACAGCAACATAGCGGTGAAATTTACCCATGCGCTGCACGCATGGTGCAGTAACTACCCATATGGCGCTGTGCTTAAGTACTTCCAAAAGGAAGCACTAAAGCACAGTGTCATAGCAACGTTGCCATATGGCAATGTGTAGACGAGCCCTAAGTGTATAAATAATACATCTCAAAAACTACATTAAGATTGTAATGTCAAACAACATTCAAAATTTAGTCATGCCAAAATTAAGGCCACCTGTGCAGTCTCAATGTAGCCTCCTGGATCTATGCATTATGACACAGGCCTTAAACTACAAGATCACATATTAACATTTTCCACTGGTCTACTGCCTCATTCAGTGTATTAGATGCTTGTGGAAAAAATCATGTTTGTGAGGTAAAGAAAGCCATTGTCTGTAGAACCCACACTTTATTTGCTACAGAAGCTGGAAGGAGTGTATTGAGCCAGGCAAGGAACTACAAGAAGAGGAAAGGAAGATCTAGTGGGTATTGTAGGCAAGTACTGTCATTGAGAACTGGATACTATCCCTGACTCTTCCAGAGAGTTCCTGTGCAATACTAAGCCAGTCATTTAAGCAAATGTTCACAACCAGCCGCTAATTTTATGTTCCTCATTTTCTGGGTGTCCAGCATTAGGAATCTGGCATTAGATTGTCAGAAGTGCTGAGCATTCATAGCTATAGCTGAAGTTGATTAGAGCTCTTTTTTTAATATGTGAAGTGCTGTGTCCATGTAAAACTGCTAAGGATTCTTAAAAATCAGGTCCCATATGCCTAAAGTTGGACATCCAAAATCTTGGCTTTAATCTCTCTGGGTTTTAATTTCCCATACATAAAATAATACGATTTCATTTCCCAGAGGTGTTGCAAAGATTCATTGAAGAGTGTGAAGCACTCCAGTATAATGAAGAAACCATTAGAGAAATGCCTGGGAAAAAATTAATAACTCTGTTTGGTGCAGGATGTGAATGGACTGCAGTACAGAAAGTCTCTAGAGCCACACACTGTGTGATGGAGCTACAGAAAAATATTGAGTAACTACTCATTTATTGACTAAGGTGGAGCGCTGTGGGGAAAAACAATCTGTGATTATACCATTAGAGAGTGTATCATAGTGGATTTGCACATGGAGCCCTAGGAAACACTAATTCTGGCTTTTCTTAGCTTTTAAGTGCTTGATGTTGCAATTTTAATGCTGTGTTAACATAGTGTTTATCGATGCAATTTCCTAAGATTTCGGCTCTGTTTTTAAGAAAAACGAACAGAAAAACCAGAAATCCTACCATGTGGAAATGACCCACAGCTTAGGTTGTCAGAACAGTATGCATTTTTAGATTTGTAATACTGACCTCTTAGTACTTGAGTTAGTGGGACCATGTAGTGGGAGGAGATTGTTATTTTCTTTGTGAATCAGCCATGACAAGTAAAAGAGATGCACACTTTGCCTGATCCTGCTGGTGTGTGTTAGGCATGTTCAACATATCTTTACTCGATCAAGTCTCTTAGGGTAGGTTAGGACAGCCATAAGCATGCCCTACCACACTGCTTACATGCACATATGCTCCAAGCCCATAAGTGCACTACTAAGACTGCTCAGGAATCACTTGCAGAAGCCACCCTCAAGCATGCTGGAATGTCTTCACATGCATATTTCAGGGTTTGGAGCATACAAGTGAGTGCAAGGAGGTGGGGCATGGTGGGGGCTGCCCCAGCCACAGTATAATACCACCATGATGCAGACATATCCTTATAGGACTTTGGCACCGTTCTGCCTCATTTCTGGATTCCAAAGGGGCTTCAACAGGAGCTGGCTTCCCAGGGAACTTTTATGGTGAAAAGTGAGGCTGCTAGTAAGCATTAGGTGCTTCCAGGGATATGTGGTTAGCAGTTTTCCAGATCACAAGTATGGACTTGGACATCTAAGTCCTGTTCTTCAAGCACTACAGTCCTTTTTTCTGGATCTGGCCCCGGTCATGAGGTAAGTGGGAATGTCTCCTCAGCCTCAAACCTTGGACTCCCTTCAGCAAAGCCCATTTGGTCCAGGGACAGATGTGTATTTGAAGTGCTCAGAATCCCAGAGCACTGGAGGATGCCAGAGGACTGGTGGAGTATGTTGATGTTTGGCAAATTACTTTAAAAGCAAGCAATTCAAAGATGTTCCCCATTTTTTAAGGTAATTTTGAAGATCTTTGGCCATTTTTGAAGTACTTTTTCAGTTATGAAGGTCTGAAGCCTTGCTGTTCAGAGAGCTTCAAACACACTCAGCCTGCTTCAAATGGCATGCCTGTCCAGGGCCTCACTTTTTTTGTTTGGGCTTCATTGATCTAGACCAAGATTGATGCATCTTTGCACTACCATAGCAATGTAAACAGGTACTACTCTCAGCCATACTCAGACCCTAGTGTGTTTCTGAGTCAGGCGATAATGTGTTCGTGAATTTGACTTTTACCTGCTCCAGGAGATGAAGGTTCAAACACACTGGACGAATCACTGCATGTGTTAGAAGCTTGCTCAGAGAGCTTCTTTTTTGCACTTCCATCTGCAGACTTATGTGATTTCTTTTTATTCTTCACAAGAATTTTATACATTAAGTCCATAGGGCTTGGAAGAGGAACACCAGCTTCAAGCTTTGAAGAAAGGAGGAAAGATTTGTAATAAGAAAAATAAGCCTGTGACAGCTCTCAGTACTATCTGTATGATACAATGTACAGTTCTGTAATCCATAATGTGAACCTAATTTAAAATGAAGGACAGTTTGCACAAGAGGTAGCCTCACTGCTACACAAAACAGTGCTACTGAGGGCGTTTTAGAAGACAAATAAAATATTCACTATGAAATGTCTATGGTAATAACCATAATAAGTATTCTTCCAAATGCGAAAGCCCACAGTCTAAAATGACAGATGTGAGAGCCAATTGAGCTTTAGCGGATTATAATTCATTGTATCATGATAATCTCCACATCAAAAATCATATGCTTAAACCACAAATACCATACACTACTTAGCCACTCCTCCCCTCCCTCACAGTTTCACTTTCATAAACCAGTAGATGAAGAACAATCTAAAACAGAATCATGCAAATAAGAATTAATACAGATGTTTACAATCAGATAAATATGAAACCATCTTACTGGGTATTTCTCCAGCGTATCCATAAGCAGCGCATCTCCAAAAATTAGTCTGCAATATTCTGCCATTTTTGCCTGCTGCTTAGGACTAATGGGGGGAAAAGATAGAATTAAATAAGGCTTATTCATACAGCTGACTGAAAACAGCAGTAATGGAAAATCTAATATCCCTTAACGAGACATAATTTCCTGATCCTATCATTGTGAATCGTTCACAATGATCTAGATTCATCGTGCTATTATTCTGACTTCTCTGACAGCCCTTATCACAGGGATCATACATGAAATAAGGGTGTTGATCATTTGAATCATAAATAGTGAAACTGAACCTGTCACATTGAAACGAACAGTCCCACATACTTAACAGATAATGAAAACTGAATGTGTTGGTTCAGAGAGTGATAGGAATAAACTATAACATTAGTTGGCCTCTGGTCGACAACGTATTTATTCAGTGTTTAAATGTTTTCTCCTTTGCAAGACTCTTATTTGTATTTACCAGTCATACTTTTCTTTTTCCTCCTTGAATTTGCCATTTTAACATACACAACCTGAAGAGGTAAAGCAGAAGAATCAAAGAAAAGAAAAGGAATGACCCTTTTCAACTATACTCTAGACGTGTTTCAGAAAGTGACAATATCACTCTGTAGCACAGACCATGTCTTCATGGTTAAACTCACCATCCCCAGCAATGGCATCTTCAGGATGGGTTTACTGGGAAGTAATAGCTAGAAGCAGATCCAGGGGGGTGCTGTGATACAGTTACATCCACCCTTTGATTCCTGGTCACCCAAAAGTTTAAAACCAACTGCCTAGCAGCAGCAGCATTTCTATTCAGGCAGCACTGAGGGAATTAACTGACTTCATGACTTATTATAATCTACCTGATTCCTTCTAAATTCTTCATTCCTAGGGTGTTAATGACCCTCTCTCCTTTTTATTGGTCTTTAAAGGCTTCATTAATTAAGTTATGCTTTCTTTGGCAATTCTGCTGTCTGTTAGCTGCTCCTGGAAACATAGCTCCTATTTCACAGTCCTGCAGACAGCGTTTAACTCAAGCTAACTCAAGTGTGGAAATGTTAATTCAAGTGAGCATTAACTCACGTGTGGAAATAATGTTCAGTGAAGCATGGCTACACTGTCAAGATGCTCGGGATGGCTAGATTGTGTTTTATGAATCTGAAAGACAGATGTACATTTAATTCTAATGACTACAGAACTAATGAAACATCTTTTGATTATTACGCCTAGTTTGTTGTGTTTTTATACATATGGCATAGAAAATATGTCAATAAAGTTTTTGTTTTTCCTTTTGCTTAAACTGAATAGTACAATCCCAGCCACCTAGGTTATTAGTAAAGCTTTTAATTTTTTTGTAACTGGAGAAAAATGGGTGTTATGTTACATTTGATGAGGCACCACACCATCTACACCCCTCCCTTCCACCTTTCAAAATCCTAGATCTGCCCACGTCACATAAGGCCACAGTTACCTTATGGTCAAGCCTACTCTAAAAAGCTCTTGCTGTTATAAATATGTTGGTGGGGGACAATTTTTTTTTTTACTGACAGAACTATGTTAGCAGAAAACTCTACTTCAAAGACAGCAATACTAGCATATTTATGCTTCTGCCAATGTAGACTGTGTAGTTTCACAGAAGTGGCACAGAACAGAATACCATAAGCCTGGTTATGCCAGTATAACTGTCTTCACATTAGGAAGGCCTAGCTATAACAGCAAGAGTGTCCTTGGATTTAGACCCAAGCTCTTGCAAGGGGTGGCTGAATAATTATTTTATCTTGCTGGTTAGGTCATAGTTGAGATTTCCTTTTACCCAGCACTGCCTGCGTGTCTCAAGTTTTACTAGGGTAAATTATTCAATGGTTGATATGACATCCACTATGAATAAGCCAAATGCAGCAAACTCTGCTTACAACTAGTTTGCCCAAAATGCAACCCAAGGGAAAAATAATGGCTACAGTGAAGGGAGTTTTAGGAATGCAAAGAGTTTATAGTATTTAGTAATACTACTTGCATAGCTCTAAGACACAGCTTGAAGCAACAGTTTCTTACTCTTTTTCTACTTTCACAGAACTGTGTATTCTTCAGTTTGCCCATTTAAAAAAATCTCTAGTCTCTTTTTATGCCTGCTTCTAACCTTTAAATAAATCCGTTTAGTTTCTCCCAAGAACAAAATACAACTATTCCATAGCTACTTTGTTTTGCTGGCGAACTCTAGCTATTAGCAATTTATATCCATATGGAAGACACATAAGCTCTGGGTAATAATTACATGCAATTATTTATCATGAGAAAAAGGAATTTATAGTAATATAAAATGAAATGTATTGGCAAGTTACCAGAGAAGCCTGAGGTGTGAAAAATCTTGGGAACCACTACAGCAAGCTGATTTCCCTTCCCTTGAGATTGAAATGTCAATGGCCCAGGTGAGACAAAAAATGTTGAAGCTACTTCTTGATTAACCTTTTACAAATAAAAACAAAGCTGCACTCTAAAGCACTTTAATGCCACTAGGACTGGGAGGGTTGTTTAACAAGCATGAAAATCTGTTTAAAAGTGTGTAGATATTGCTCCAGGTCTGCAATACATCTACCTACTTGCATTATCAAGCACCTATTCTTATTAATCAGTAAGACTTCTTTTAATGCAGCTCATTATTCATTATGTGCCAGCAGTGCCAAGGGCTGGAAGGTAGCTGGTATTACATTGGAGAAATCAGAGATAAGATGTAGTTTAGATGGCATTTAAATCATAATCGGCATTTCCTGAAGCTCTGTATTGCTCTGTTTTGAGGTCTTGTTTTCAGCAGACTGTGTTTGTGATTAAACAGACATAACTCCAGTCATTCACAAAAAACGTGGGTTAGGAGGTTATAAATGATTCCACAAAACCATGAGAGGTTTTAAATGACAGCATGTTGATGCCCTACAGTATTTTGTTAAGTCTTTCTTTTAAATTCAGTCAAATCTGCAAGGAAATTAAAACCCATTTTCAGCCTCAGGCATAAAATTAAGACAATGACTACGGCAAGCAAAATGACCTAAAAACCCTGGAGGAAGAGATGAGAGAGAAAAATGGTTATGTGACTTAAGGATGCTGATGGAACAGTATAGTCCATATTGACTCTTCAATAACTCGCAATGACTCTACAAAAAGAGAAGACAGACAGACAGACAGACAATGTCCTTTAAAGTGGGCTTCTGTATGGGGTATTTATTTTAACTCCCACCTCCAGTGGGGATCATTATAGACAAGTGAATCCTGATTTTCTGCAGATAGGACCTATATTTTTTTATTCCACACTCTTAGAAACTGTGGAGCTCAAAGGATACCCTCCTTTTACCCAAAGCATAGGTTTATCTAATGTTTAGAAACTGGCATAAAATCAGATTTTCAAGATTATATACCCGGAAAAGTATAACATTTTTTTCCCCATACATAGACTCTAAGGCACATCTTAAATTCAGGGGTGTCTTATATTTGAGTAAATATGCGGGGGAGTGGTGTTAGACATGGTGTTCAGACGAAACAATGCAGGTTTCCCCGCCTCCCCCCGCAACATGTGTTGCAACTAAAATAGCCTTAAACCTAAAATCTTACAGAAGCACAGAATCATAGAAAAGTAGGGCTAGAAGGGACCTCAGAAGTTCCCTAGTCCAATCCCCAAATCAAGTCATGAATATCCATCTCTAAACCATCCTGTGCAAGTGTTTGTGTAAATTTGACAATATTTCACTGTTACAAAGGATTAAAACTTTTCAACTTCCAGATGCTTCTTATTTGCTTAATGTACCCACTAAAAATCTTGAAAATCTGATTTTGTGCCAGTTTCTAAACACCCCTGAATTTAAGATGAGCCTTACAGTCTATGTATGGAAAACATTGTTATAATTTTCCAGGTATATAATCTAAATGGAGGTTTGCCTTGAATTGCCCCCTCCCACTGCTACAGCAGGAAAAATAAATCGGGGCAGGGGGGGTCATGTGGCCCCTTTATCCTCTACTCCCTCAACTTCTTCTCCCTGCAGCCTCTTCCCCCATTGTGTCAGACCATAACAGAGAAGTGAGGAGCACATTTGAAAACACTGACTGAAACAAACATGCCTGTAGTAATTCACATACAGGGAATTTACTAGGAGCACCCATAGAATTAATTCATCTAGAATTTATCAGGCTGCATTTTATCTTTTCTGAAATTGCTGCAAATTTTAGCACAGATACTCCATAAACACACTTAATCAGCCCTTTTGTACCTACTTATATAAAGTGTAAACTATGTAGGATATTAGTCCAAAGCTAAGATGTTCATGATTTACCATATAATTCATTGGGCTAAGTCCCAGCAGTCAACAGTGTTTCCAGCCATGGTGACCAGAGAGTTCAGCACTGCTCAGTATGTGTGTGTAACTCCAGATATCTCCACAAAGGTTTCATCTGCTAATTAGCACCCCACTCATGACTGGAACTGGGTGTTTTTGTCACAGGTTCTGGGATCCTTCAAAAATGTATATATAGATGAGGGATAGGGTAACCTGGTCTGGCTCCATTTCATGGAGGGCTGGGCGACATTAATCATATGTGACAGGCTAAGGGAGAGATTCTAGGTGAACAGATTCTAGGTGAACTGTTTGGGGCCCTGTTTGGTGATGTTTACCAAGCATTTAAACCTAGTTAAGAAACAGGAATTATTGGAAATGGGAAAGGCACAGCTCAGCTATAGGAGTGAAGTCGTCAAAATCTATTTAATGTAGTGACTCACTATGACTTGAAAAAGAGTGCTGTTGAGGAGGACTGAGTGCAATGGGCACTGTCATATCTCTTATTCAGGTGGGCTGCACTAACCCACCCTTCCCATCAGCACTTTGGCTATGGTCAAGCATTTTTGGCACCAAGGGGAGGGTGTCAGGGCTGGCTCTAGTCCTCCTAGTGACAGTCTGGTATTACAGGACCTCCATGCCCAGTGCCAGCTCCCTGCATAGGGAACACCTGACCATATTTTAAAGGGACATACAAAAGCAAAAAACCAAGCAAACAAAAAATGTTCCCATTAGTATGTCTTCTCAATATGGGCCGTGTATTTTATAGTTATGCTCAGTGCTGGCTGCATTTAATTGACTTCATAGTTGGTTTCTATTACTGAGCACAAGCTGCTTTTGGCAGCAATTTAATGACAGACTATATATTTAATAAGATTTCCTTGTACGCGAAATGTACGGCGAATCTTGCCATGCTGATTAGGGTAAAATCTTCATCTTATATTTGAATATAAACATAAAGAGCTATAGTTAACTATATCAGTCTGAAATTAGGCAGAAGGCATAGCAGTGTGCACAGAGTAGGTAAACTTATTCAGGGAGGGATTAGTAAGAGATTTTCCTGGGGGCTGCAGCGAATGTAGCATCTGATGAAGTAGGTTGTAGCCTATGAAAACTCATTCTTCTCTGAATAAGTTAGTCTAGGACAGTGCTTCCCAAACTTTTCCTCAGCATAACCCCATTTCCTCAGTATGGCCCCTCACTCCCAACCCACAGCCCCCTATGTCTACGACCCAATCTGCTGATGTTGCAACCCCATTTGGGGTTGCGACCTATAGTTGGGGAACCACTAGTGTATGAGATGCCACACTGCCATGACTTTTACCTATATATATATTTAAAAAGAATAAGTCCTTCTTTAACTTTCCATGGAGATCTATCTATCTATCTATCTATCTATCTATCTATCTACATGACAAGTTAAAGAAGGACTTGCTCTTTTTAAATAAGAGATTAACTGAATGCATCATACCTGACTTTGCAACTACTTTAAATACATAATATGTATAGAGGTACAATTCCAGTCCTATAATTTCTGCGGGTGGTGGGAACTGATGTTACTAACTAACATTTGTTAACACTCTAAGACATGTAGAAACAGAGCCCGTCAAAACAGGGCATTTCAACGTTTCAAAATTTGCTTTTATTCAGAGTAAGGGTGAAAATAAATAAGTTCAAAATGAAACTATAAAAAATTTCTACAGCAGAAGATTTTCACTTCAGAATTTTAATGCCTTCAAACATTATGTTATTTTGGAACTGCAGTACAGAGAATGGAGGTACCCAGAAATGGTGCTACAACTAAGCAATATAACTAAAATATTAGGCAGAAATAGAAAGTTTGATTAGAAATATTTTGTATACATTATGCACAACAAACACAGAGACTGGATTTGTTATTATTTCCTTTACTGAGATTGTCTATTTGGGATAAGAACCATCTTTTTATTTTGTGTTTGTACAGTGCCAGGCACAGTGGCATCCTGGTTCAATACTGGAGCTACCGGGTAGGACTGCATTAGTGTAACCACCACCAATAATAATAACAACCATAATAATAATAGGAAGAATATTATTATGAGTCTTACAAATACTACTGGTACTAATACTCCTAATAATAATATCTAGTTTAATGCTAATCAGAAGAATTTTTATCCAGGTGGTGTCAACTCATGAAACCATGACATACAAAGAAATGGACCCCACCAGCATTCCTGAACCACCATGTCTTCTGGAGTGCCTTTTGGTCTCTGGCAATTCAGGATAACAAAACTGCCTACAGGACTAAGAGCAGAGAAACCAAGCACATGAACCTTCTCATCACAGGAGAAAATTATCACTGGGAACAATGCTCTGAAGTTGTAACAAAGCTGCAAAGCTCTTTAGCCAGACTGGATCTGCAACTGCTAGTAGAAGTATCTTAAATGCACACATGAAAATACCAAGAAGTTCTGGAAGGAAAATAAATCGTGACAAAATTTATGATGGAAGAGATCACCTTTCAGAAGCGCGAATTATTGATAACATGGATACCTATCATCAACATTTTCCTCCCCATCTTAGCAGAAATGGACAAGGATGTCTGGACACTGGGACAAAATGGTTGAAAGCAGGGTAAAAGAAGCTGTTGTCAATTAACACGACAATTTCAAATCACCTGTACTGGCTACACATAGGGTTTGACTTAATTCTTCAAAATTGGCTCCTCAGAGTACTCAGACTAAACAAAATGCCAAAGAGTTTAATAACTACTCTTTTGTGCACAGTAGTCCACTTGGATAGATAGTGGTACATGAACATCAAGGCCAAAAATACAGTAAGGAGCTGATCCAAATCACAGGGGAACTTCCAAGGGGACACTTGAACCCGCTCATGGTATTGCCTGGCATTTAATCCATTCAGCCTCATGCCATGGGATCTTGGCTATGATTATGCAAATAGCAGCTCAAATTGTTGCATCTAGTCTATATGGATGCCCTCAAGCTGTCCAGTGGAAGCAATACCAAAGTAGGATGGCATTCTGAACTCTTTCAGTTGTTCTATCTCTCTGAACTGTGTGTTGGATAAGTGTGCTACACTATATGTCCAGTGTAAAAGAGAAGTCAGGTGAACCAAACAGAAACTTACGAATGACTAAAATCAAAGAACTGGACAGGGAACAGGCATAAAAATATATGGGACTGAACCAACTTCTAAAGCCCAAACACATCAAGACACCAAGAACATTGCCATACAGCCTCTTTAATAAGCTGGAATGTGACTTGACAACGAATTTAAATTCCTATTTATTTATTTAAATTATGGGAAAAAACCAGCAATGTTTAGCCATGCTGGCTTATATTTCGGAATATTTAAATTGTCCAAGCCAAATCTGGAAGCCCTGAAAAAGGTGGTGAGGACATTACTTACACCAAAGTAATTGCATTTAGAGCAGGGGTGGGCAATTATTTTGGGTGGAGGGCCACTTACTCAGTTTTGGAAAGCCATTGAGGGCTGCACTTTACCGCACTCGACAAGCAGCCACGGGCAGACAAATATTAATTTACTAAATTTTTTAGGGGCCCCATGAGCCGGATAGAATGGCCTGGCAGGTCGCATCCGGCCCCTGGGCCACATTTTGCCCACCCCTCATTTAGACGTTCCATTTCCTTCATAAAATAGGCACAAAAAGTCCATTGAGTTTTGAGTATCTTTGCAATGACTGGGTGGAAAATTTGAAGAAATACTTCCTAAATAAGGATTCATTGTTACATGGGGCAGATATTAAGTGTGAACAATATTTCCTGGCCTTTGGAGGAGGAAGGGGTGCCAGAAGTGGAACAGAAGCTCAGGAATAAACTAGTGAAAGGAAGCAGAAGGTGCTGCATGGAAGGTTTGTGTCTATGCTCTCCATAAACCAAATTGAGAGCAAGCATTTGACTTGGTTGAGATGCAGCAAGATTTTTGGTTATAATAGGACACGAGTATTATAACCAACAATATTAAGTAATGTGTCTTGAAAGAAAACACACCTCACATGAAGATTACATGGCCTCATCAGGGAAACACCTCAGCATATTTCAGGCAGATGCCAAGTCCTTGCTAGTTGAGAGCATATACTTTCTATTAGCCAATGCTCTCTTGGCCAATGCTGTGGCTAAGGTATTGCATCACCACTCGTCTTAAAAGAAAAAGTTAACATGTGCCACAATTCCTTAGTATAAATATAGACCGACATCACTGAGGAAAGTTATCTAACATCTAACAAATAAACAACTAACCAGATATCATGGGCATGGACAAGAAAACCTGGATAGTAGTACTTATACTATCCCTCAAGAGGACAGTGTGCTGTGCATTACTGAACAAAAGCAAAGAAGTTACCCTGATCTTGTTCCAGACACATGGAGAAGGTGAATGTGGTATCAGTAATGTTTTCCATAAATGGAGTTATTTTACTGTCAACTCTGATAACCTCAAAAATGCAGAAAAATTGAGTGAATTATCCTCCTAATTCAAAATGTACTCCTATGGATTGTCAAGATCAAGCAAAAGGTTCCCTTTCCTGGAGCAATTCCTGTGTTTTGTATCCATCACAATACACTCTAAGAACCAATGCCATATTGTTGTGGTGGTTGTTGCTGTTATTGTCATTATTATTGTTGCTGTTATTACTATTATTATTTGGGACAGACTTCTTAAATAATAATAATAGCTGCAGCAGTATATTTTCATTATTAATATTGAGAATAGTCTTACTTATGACACAAATAAAAACTCTGTTCTTTCCCACAGCAAGTAAAAAAAAAAGAAGTAAAATGGAACCAGAAAACTTGATAGAAAAAAACTATTAACATTTGTAAAATAATTCTAGCCAGAATCAGCAATCTCAATGTAATTAATTATGTTCAATCTTAACACTGATCTTAAATGGATACCATTCAAGGATTACTTAACCTTTTCCCTATGTCATCAGTGTATTCCTAATTACAGAAGTGTCTGCCATTAGATTTTTAGATATCTTATCTTCTTAAATTAGCTTCACTTCAAACCTCAAGGTTTTTTTTTATATCTTTCCAATATGTTCAAGGTCCTAAAGGTTTTCTCCCTCCCCTCCCCCATTTTTGCACACTGGAAGAAAGTGGGATCATTTCTTTTGTTTGTAGTGTTTTTTCCCAGTATATAAACTTTGATTTGAATATATGTTCAGGAATTACAAAATGATTATATTATATACAATAACGTCTAACAAATAGATCAATTACATTAAGAGATAATGTATAAACAAATACTTTTATAAGCAATAACTATGCAGAATAGATTTATTTATGTAAAACTAATATAAAAGATAAATTCATACATGAAGAGATATATAAATGAATGGCTTTTAGACTATAAATATTATACTGCATATCAAATAATATAAAGCGCAATATATGAATTTTACAACAAATATACTCTGCAGTGTATAGCAATACATATGCACCTAAACATCCTACTGGACTTCTTATTGTATAAAAAATGGGTATGAATGATGATACTGCATACTGGAATTATGGGCAGAAAGGTAGGAGAATCTAACTCACATGCTATCAAACTGTATGAGGTCTGAATTTTACTTGGAAAAAATATGGAAAGGAATTAAGCTGATGATTAACAATATTGTATTTATCCATGGGAGTGATCTAAAATATTTGCTGCACAGTAATTTCAATTCCCTAAAGAGATATGAACAAAACATATACCATATAACAGTAAAGTTCCCACTGACTTCGGTGGGACCAGGATTTCAGCCACAAAATTCTCCCTTAGTATGGAGGGAGTCTAAGAGCTGAAGAGCTAAGGCAAATTCTGGTCCCCATGAAATAACTGGGAGGTGATTCACTTGTGATTTGGCACTAATTCTCTAGAACTGAAAGACATTGATTTTCAGACCTGAATGCTGTTGAAAAATTAAGGGAAAAACAATGTTCTGTGTAAATATGGAGATAGAAAAAATAGTCCATGAAATTATGTGACAGTTTCTCTGACCAGCATGATCAACTGTAGATTTCTTTAGTGACTTGTAGTAAAATGAAAGTCTAATGGTGGCATTCAGTTAAATGACTGGAAATAGTATTCAGATAAAACAGAATTAGAAACCATATGCATTACATTTAATCATTTATTGCTGCAAAAACAACAACTACCCAGAGTAATCAATTGTAAACCTCACAAAAGAGAAAACATTTTTCAAATGGGCTTCAATAATAACCTTTTACTGTTATAACAACACATGGAAGAGCACGGCAGTACATCCAGGGCCGAATTCATCATCCATTACTATAGGCTATGACAGGGATTTATCCACAAATTGTTGTGGAGATAAACTGTCATAAGACTGGATTCATGCACTGATAATGCTCCTTTTTATCACTCTACTGGATTTTTATATCACCTCTAATTGATATTTTAAGTTTGGTGTCATTTTTTTGGAGTTGTTTTGGCATTTAATTCCCGCCCCCACCCCAAACCATTATAAATTCTTTAGTTTTTATATAGTAAAGTACATTAAGGCATTCCAAAGAAAGTGAAAGACCTTATTCCTAATGCTTTTTTGCTTAAGCTTATTACATGGATGGTTGAGATAATAGATAGGCCCACAGGGTGGTTCTTCCTTGCCTTTTATAGACAGTGGGTGCATTTACACATTGCCATATGGCAACATTGCTACGGTGCTGTGCTTTAGTACTTCCAAAAGGAAGTACTAAAGCATGGTGTAGTATGGGCTGTTACTGTGCCGTACACACGGCATACAGGTAAATTTCCCAGCTACATTGCCATGGTGGCACACTATACTCGAGGAGCACACTGCTGTGGCATTGTAGCTGGCGATCAAATGTAGACCCATGCGACTGCTATGCTGCCGTAGCGTGCCATACAGTGACAGAGTGCATCGTTGTGTCACTGTAGGGCAATGTGTAGACATACCCAGAGTCTTTCAATAGGTTTAATATAAAAGATTGGAAGGAAAAGGATTGGCTCTTGCAGGCTATGAGCCAAATTCAGAAGTGTTGTAAAAGATTATGTGAGTTAGACACTGGTAACTTGAACATAAGTGAGTACAAGCCATCTCAAAGAGCCAAAAGAAAGGCAGTTTGTCAATGGAAGATACTAACAGGTGTAGTAGTAGTAGAGCAGTAGTACTAAAGCATTTTGGTTTAAAAGCAACACAAACCCAGTCTGTTTTCCATGCACACCCTTCTACATACCTTCACATGAAACTTTCAATTTAGTCCTACTGGCATAACTCAAATCTGTGGTCACGAGTTGCTGAGTGTTTTCTGGGTTATTGCTTGTAGCTGTGTTGGTCTAAGGATATAGGCAGACAAGGGGTGCAGACAGAAGTGCAGCTCCCAGCTGTAACTCAGAACGATTTCTGCAAACTGTTCTGAGTTACAATGATACCCCAGGCCAAACAGAAGTTCATTGCTGGTTCCAGGGGGGAGGGAAATCTAGCTGCCAGCCCAGAGCCTGCAACCAGGTTCCCATAGCAATAGCCAGGGCTCTCTGCCAGTGTTTGCTGTGTTCAGAATGGGAGTGGGGAAAGGCAGCAGAGAGAGCTTGTTTTTGGGGCTCCCCAGCTGGTGCTGAAGGATGGGGTGGGTGAATTGGAGTCCCCTTCTTCCCCCACCTTGGGAGGGGCTGCAATACACCCACTCCACCCTCCAGGGGAGGGCTGAAAAACTCCCAGACTGAACTCCTTCCACTCCCTTTCCCCCTCCCATTCTAAAAACAGTGACAGGCAGGGAGCTCTTCAGACACAAGTTACAAAAGATGCCACATTTTGTAACAGCTTTATCTGATACATCATGCAATGAAGGGTCAGATTTTCACTCAATAGTCATTTTTTAAACTATCTGCAGCTGTACACTTGTGTTTGGTCACACCTATAAACTGCTTTCTTCTGGCCAGTCCAGGCAAAGATTGTCACCTCTGTCTGCACCCAAGGTTATTTGGGTAAATGTGATATCTTTTATCAGATGAACTGAACAGTTGGAAAGATTGTTCTTTACAAGCTTTAGGGCACAAGCTTCAGGCACAGGGAAAGCCTGCTGGTGTTTGTCTACTCTGTGTCTAACACCAGCAGACTCTCCCTCTGCCTGAAGAAGCGTGCTTTTGCCTGAAAGCTTGTAAAGAACAATTTTTTCAACTATTCAGGTGGTTTGATAAAAGATATCACATTTACCCAAACAACCTTATCTGACTCGTTTTGTGAATGGAAGGAGGGGTTAAAAAAAGAAGTATGGTATGAGATAGTCTGGTAATCATCAGTTTTGTGGTTGCTTGGACCTAAACTGTTACTTTGACCATTGTTTTGCCATAATGCAGAGACAGTGCAGTTAATGATGAATTCTGCTGTAAGACAGAAGAAAGCATGCTCCACCCCTCCTACTGAAGCTATGTCAATGCAGCAAAGAATTTAAGATCTGTTGGCACAGAAAGCAAAAGAGCACAAGCCCAAACAGGGAGATGGGAGATGTGGCTTTCATCTCCTCATGCTGAGAAGACATTTGAACCTGGGGCTTTGTAGTGAGTGTCCTAACTACCGGACTATGAATAAAAGCAGGATACCTTTGCTTCCTTCAGCTGTCTTTGTGTGCATCACAATCCAAGAATGCCAAGAGAATTGACTAATTTATGGGTCCTGATGACATTTAGGTATGAGCTAAGTAACTCATTCCTTAGCAAGATTAAGACTGAGGTCTTAGAGCTGAGATTCTGGTAGAAGGGAGGCATGAGTAATTATTTCTGTAGATTAAATCTTGCTCTGTGGACCAGCTAGTTTGAGTGATGAAGTATTCATTGATAATCATACCACAGAATCAGTAAAAATGTGGGGCTGAGAAGGATGTCAAGAGATCATGTAACCCATTTTTGTGTTCTGAGGAAGTATCTCATATACTTAAGAGCATCCCTGATGTATGCTCATCTATTTTGTTCTTAAAAATTTCCAGTGAAAAAGTTTCCACAACCCCTCCACGTAGAGCTGTGTGGGTTAAAGTGATTATGATGCATATTCTTTCATGCTCCCTCTTTTAGTTTTATTTTACTGTCATTGGGAATCTGACCCCAAATCTTTACACAAAGGGTCAGATTCTGTCCTCTGTTCTCTTGTTAAGTGGTCATGGAGTAGCTACAATAAAATCATATGGGGCTGCTTGACGAGTCAGATATTTCTCAACCTAAGGAAAAGTGGCAGCATTTGGCCCATGACTATTTAAACATACCCATTCATACTTAAGGCTTTGATTCACCAAGACACCCCAGAACATGCCTAACTTGAAGGAGCTGACAAGTTTCATTTGATGTCATGGTACTACTCACACTTGCTTGACTGTGCTTAAGTATGCTGCCGAAATAGAGCCTAAGTACAGGATGACAGAAACGTGGTGATGCTGACTGATGAAAAAGCCAACTAATAAAAATGCCAAGAATGGCTAAACAATCCTGAGGTTAGGCTTTGTCAAGTTATAATACTATACACTGCAATCCTATAATTACTTACGAATCCACGTGGTTTTCAAAGGAGAGGAGGATTGGAAAAGGTGATGTCTTAAATGCACATTCAGCAATTGCTTCTATGACTTCCTAAAGAATTAGAACACAGGTGAGTCACACAACCTTGTAGCTAACGTAAATGCATTCTGGTTTCTGATTTAACTTATCTACCTGCAAAGCAAACGTAAGAGACCTGAGTGCCTTTCAAAACCCTGGCCAGATCTTTTATTCAAAGCAACCTGAAAGCTTATTTTTAAAATGACAGAGTAGCCTCAAGAGTTACATTACTCCAGGAACATTTTGGTGCCCGTCTGTGAATGAAAAAATAGCTTAAACATAATTTTGTCTTTGCAGGAAACAATGCCACTCCTAAAGCTATGCCTTTCATGGACTATTTTGCATAATTAAAATAATTCGTGTTCTGTTTGGCAAGCTTGTTGTATTTTTTGAGCAGCATTTTTTTTTTGAGGGGTAAAAGCCTTAGTTACTCTGATCCACAACTTTCAGTATCCCTTTTTTTTGATGTGGGAAATCCCTCCAAGGTATAAAAATGAAAGATTTCTTCATTCAGTTTTAGCAACCTACTGTGTAATAATCATCAAACATCAGTTCAGAAACTGGATTGTTTATAAAAGCTGGTTTTCAACTTTGACTGAATAAGCAATAGTACGTGAACACCGGGGATCCCGGTTTTCCACGATAAAAAAATTGCAAATTCTGACAGAAACCTCAAAATTCGTGATTAAAATGAAAAGCCCTCATTCCCTCCCCCTACAAACCCCTGGCCCTGCTTGTGTCCTGCACTTCCCCCCCATAGCCCCCACAGCTCTGCTGGTGCCCCTTGCCCCCCACCCACAGCCCCCTGCCCCCCCAGACCTGCCAGAGGGGGCCCCCAACTACCAGGGCTATGGGGCCAGGAACCTGGGTCTGCAGCCACCTGCCCCTGGCAGGAGGTGGTGGCTGCTGCAGCGAAACAGAGCCCAGCTCCCCCCTCCTGTGCCTGGCTGCCTGTGGCAGGCTCGGGTGGGGGGGGCAGTTCCCTGCCACTATGCCCCCTTCTGGTGTGGGGTTCGGGGTGGGTGCAGGCTGCCCACTGCAGGCTCAGGCTCCTGCCATGCTGCCCTCCCCTGCATGCAGGGGGCACATCAGCAGGGTGGCACAGAGCTTGCAGCAGCAAACAGCTTCCCCACAAAACCCTGCTCTGCTCCACAGTGCTGGGTCTCACCTGCTGGGCCGCAAGGTGGGAGCACCAGCTCATGCCCAGCCCCGCCCCATGCACAGATCTGGGGGGGGTCACAGATCCCCCTGTCCACCCAGGAGTGCATGTAGCAGCAGGGAGCTGGCCCCTCTCCCCCACACGAGCCACCTGTGCCCCTCTCCCACTCCCCGCAGGGGCCCTGTGGCCATGCATTGCAGCCCTGGGCTGCAAGCCGAATGCAACACCCACTCAGGCAGCATCCCCAGCCCCAACCCTGCTCAACTTCCTCCCTCCCTAGGGGGACCTCAAATCCCTGCCCCCACTTACCTGTGCGAGCGACCCTCCAGGCTCCTTGGCAGCTATGTGTATATACATGCACATTATGCTCCCTTCCTTACCACCCTCCTCCCATTTCCTCTCTGCCCTTTGCAGCCTGGAACTCTGCCAGCCTGCAGAGAGCTGTTTGCAAAATGGAAACAGCAGGTTTCTCTAGTAAAATTAAAAATCCACATTTTCCTGTAAAGGATAAAAATCTCTGGTTTTCTCTATTTTACACACACACACACACACACACACACACACACACACACACACACACACACACACACACACACGTAATCATTTTATGACACTAATTTCAGCTGTAGGCTCATTATACCCTGTAGTAAAATACTTATTGTTAGAAATTATTTACATTTCCCTCTTGGGTTACATGCTTGTTTCACACCAGCATTGGAATTTTTTTCACATGCACTGTTGCCAACCTTTGGTATTTAAGCAAAAATTATGAGTTAGGCCCTTGTAAAATCATGAGATCAGTTTTAAAATAATATTTTAAAAACTGTATTTGGATTACTGTTTGTTTGTTTTCTGGCTTGTGAACTTTTCAGGGTTATATTTTAAAGCTAATTTTTGCAACCATCATGTTTAGAAATGTACTCCTTTTTCCACCAAATTGATATATTTTGGTGTGTTCATATGATAGCCAAGTCTAGGCTTGAAGAAAAATATCCAGTACAGAAAGATTTGGCAACATCAACTATAATTCAGTCTTTACAGTTTTTGTATTATTTCATATCTATGTTGTCTGGAGAAGATCCTCGCCTGGCCTAGGAACAGACATTATACATAAACCAGGTCAGTGATCAGAAACTGGTTTAAACCTGTAACAGAACAGATGTTCAGTGTACATAAACCAGTCTGAAAATGGCTGAAACTGGTTTGAGATAAACCTGGTTCAATGTAGAATCAGACTTAACTGACTTGGGTCAAACCAGTTTATGCAATATCTGTCCCAGACCCCTTGCTGGTTTAAGTTAAGCCAGACACCCCAAGCATCCCAGCATGCTCTCTGGGCTGGGCAGGGCTTTCTGCTCCACAGAAGAGCTGGCCCCTCCCCTCTGCTCCCTGGCAGCAACTCTTGCAGAGATTTGCAGGCTGCTCTTCCCCCTCCCCCTCACCACTCCCTGCTATGCAGGAATTCCCCCCTCCCCTCTGCTTTGCTGAGAGGTATCTGTGTATTAGCTAGCAGACCACATGCTGGCTCTGGTCCGTGCTGTGACAAGGCTTAGACTAACCTGCAAAGACTGAATCAATTCAGGCTCAGGCTTTTTGACTGTCTGTCCCTAGCCCTGAAGTTGAGAGAGCTAGGAAACTGGTTCCTTATCTAGGTGGCTATAAATATATGCTCACTCATGCACACATGTGTACGATATGGTGACACTGTGTGTTAAAGAACAACCATCTAGAATTTTTAACTGCCTCATGTCGACTCTATAAATCCATTTCTACCAGGATTATTTTTAATTTTCCAAACTCTGAGCAGCATCAAAAGCCAAAACTTTATTTTTTTTCTTTTCTTCTGTAAGTAATTTCCCAGTTGAGAGCCTAGCATGGGGTTGGCCATATCAAGCAGTAGCATCATGGTTATTTTTATTTACAGAATTAAAATCACTAAGTAAATCAATATTCAGTAATCACATCTAGTCTGATAATAGATAACCATCAGCAAATGTATTCATGCAATTTATTTATTTATGCAATTTACATGCTGACCTTTCCAACAAAGGTTCACAGCAGCTTAAGAGCAAGAGAAACAGAACAACTTAAAAGGGCAAATAGAAAAAATAAAACAAAATAAAACAAAACAAAGCAGAGACCCACCAGACAACATCTCAGCCTAGTTTTGCCTGCTAAATGACTGCCCAAATAGAAAGGTATTGCCGCATTTCTGAAAGATGTTCAGTCTTGTGCTCTGGAGAGCTTCAAGAGGGAGTTCCAGAGCTGAGGATTGACTGCTGAGAATGACCTCCTATACCTTTTCATCAAAGGACTTGACATATGGATAGTACCTGCAGGACATTGCCCTTGGCTGACTTTAGGGATCATGACAGGGCATAGGGAAGAATCCCTTAAGTATGTAGGGCTCAGGCTGTTTAGGGACTTATAAGTCAAGAGTAGTACCTTGAAATGCACCAAAAAAGCTGTTGGGAGTCAGTGCAGACATTGGAGGACTGGAGTTTTGCACTCCTCATGACCTATCTCCATCAGAAGGTGGGCTACTGTATTATGCACCAGTTGCAGTTTCTGGACAGTTTTCAAGGGCAGCCCTATGTAGAGTACACTACAGTAGTCTAATGTTAAGGTTATGAAGGTGTGGATGATGGTGGCCAGAGCAGACTCTAAAATCAGTCCTCCACAAGTCAAGTGGTCTACCCACCAATGTCAACATCCACATCCACTATATGTCCAATGACATATATTATGCTATTGGACAGCACAAAATACTTCCTTTTGATGGTGTTGATATATCACCAAATAGTTTTGTCACCTTAAATTTGGCACTCTGTTGGATTTATGACAGGAGTTTAAGTGATGTTGGAGCACTTGAAAGTCAGTGGAATTTATACTTGTAAGTCAGTAGGCTCATTTGGACAATCCCTCACCAATATAAGAACAATATGACCTACCAAAAAAGGGCAAACCATCTTTAGAGATTCTAAGAGTTATTCATTACTTTTTTTGGTCTAATTTATCACCCTCAAAACTGAACCACAATTGTACCTGTAAACACAATAAAAACACACATTTTTCAAGCCCTCAGCTGTACTGCATGGAGCTAAATGCTATTTTGTAGTAGATTCTGACAGTCTGCAGGAGCCTGTGACTCATGTTCAGGTAAAGAGCATGTGTTAGCCTTTTAACACCTGCTAGGGACTGAGAGCTCAGTTCTACTCTCAGATCTACACAGCAATACTAAACCTGGATAGTAGTGGGAGTTCTGTGTATGTGAAGGGAGCAGAATATTGCAGTAAAGCACTTCCCTTAGGCATCTGAGGCAGGTTTTATCCTCTAGTTATGGACAAGTTCCATACAGTCATTTTAAAGTGTCGATATTCTCAACTACAACTTAACTGTTTAATACTGACTACAGGAGGAGGCATCAGCTCTATAAGGGTAAAAAGTGTGAATGGTTCTTCTGTATGGTCAAAATCTGTAGATGAGAGACAAGGAAATGGGGTAAATGAAGTGATGTCCCATTTCAAGGTTGTCCTGGGTCTTCATATTTATACCATGATCATCTTCAATGAGTAAAAGATAAAAGGTAGAAGGGAAACTAAGATGCAAGCTTTGCCACAACAGGAGTCAGACTCACTTGAAGTGATCCTCCAAAATACCCTATAAAAGTAATACATACACAGAAAGCACATTCTGATTTTGAGGAGAGAAAACATGTTTGGTTTTGTTGTACAGTCATACACCTCTGCAGTTCTAAGCAGCACATAGAAACCTCACAAATTCCTCCAAATCAAGAGGTGAGGTTAAAAAAAAGCAAAAGAATGAAGTTCTTTCATGGTGAGTTTATATTATTCCTGAAGCTGAGAAAATCTATTTGAGTCAGTATCAACTGGCAGACTGAGCAAAAAAGCATTGCATGTCATAGACATGCCAAAAGAGTGAACTGATTAATGACTCAGCACTCAAGAGCCAGAGTCAGTGATCATTCAGAATTGATTCACACACCATTGACGTGCTATTTCACTGCCACTTTGTTCATTCCAAGTCAAGCAGCATACACTTTAGAAAGGAAGAAAAGCAGCAAGAAATAAATTAAAAACAAAGAAACAATATGAACCTCCACCTTCGGAGTGACTGAAAGTTTGTTTTAGATTCAGAATTTCCTTTTCAGATCCAGGGCTGGATTAACTCATAGGCAAACTAGGCACATACCTAGGGCCCTAAGCGAAGAAGGGGCCCAGTTGTACTTAATTTGCTGCAGCAGTGCCACTGCCATGCTGCTGCAGTGCTGCCCGGCTCCTTTTCCTTTCTAGGGATACATGCTGCAGCTCCAAGCCCTGGCAGCGGCTGCTGCCCTATGCAAAGCAACTAGGTGCCTAGTGTGTTTGCCTAGGGCCCGCTAAAGGGTTAATCTGACCCTGTTCATATCAGTCATACTCCAGTGGTACAGAGACTGAGCTGTATCACAGAATGGGCTAAACTTCCAACGATTTTGGACTTCCTTCTCCAGGAGGCTAAGGCACTTTTATAGGGTCAGGTAGCAGGTTGCTTTATGCTTTTACACGTGGCTGAAAAAATGTTGAGAACAATTTTATTTAATAAAACATCTTTTAGGAACCAAACTCTACACATACCAGTATCAACAAGTTTTTTGCCAATTTAATGGGAGAGTTAGTAGTAATAGTGCAAAAGGATTATATTTTATATTTTCCTGGGAATATATCAATTGGAGCGGAGTTCAAGAAAAACATGGTAAGTATGGAACAGCAGACACGTTGTTGTGTCCACTATGTTTATCTTTAAGAAATTACTATCTAGACAAAAATACACTTGTGCCTCAGAGTAGAAGACATAAAATTTGTAGTTGGAAAAGTAGTAGGACCTGTCACTTGTTCTATTATGATATTTCACAGAAGGATGTTTTTCCCCCCATAAGCCTTCTGCATATAAGTAAGCCTAGAAAGGTAGTCTCATGGAAAAAGAAATACCTAAAATATATAGAAATATCTTTTTTGGAAGTCAAAAATTCTACCTGGATGCAACATTTTAAGCTGAGTACTGTTACTGCTGACTATCTAATGTAGACAAAAAACAAAAGACAGAAACAGCCTACAGATCAAATGCACAATGAAGACTCACAGCTATATACTGTTATTTCCTTGAATCCAAATCAGTATTGGGAGGGGGCAGGGGAAAAGAGTCTCATCTTGGACTCCAGTACTGGCTGGGG
Organism: Gavialis gangeticus; assembly: GCF_001723915.1. Taxonomy (NCBI): domain Eukaryota; kingdom Metazoa; phylum Chordata; order Crocodylia; family Gavialidae; genus Gavialis; species Gavialis gangeticus. The sequence goes on along the minus strand of NW_017729022.1, from coordinate 135,217,945 downwards.
AAGGCAGCAGCTCAGTTCTGGCAATGCACTCAGGGCAAAAGCTGGAGATGAACTGCTGCCTGCCCTGGCAGAAATAGCGTTTTTGGTGGGAAAAGGGCACGCAGCCAGAGGGCGCATAGGGGAGACCATGGGGTGGGGGTGTAGGGGAACCTATAGTCTGCTCTTCCCCTTACCCTCTGTGCCTATGCCTACCCCTCCTACCCTCTGCCCCCCACTGAGGCTTCGCCCCACCCACTGCTCCACTCCCCACAGCATCCCCCCCTGACCTTATGCTCCAGCTCTGGTCCTTCCAGTCCTGAGCTGGCCTGGCAGGGAGCTGCCACTGCTTCTTCCTAGCCAGGCTGGGCTGGGGCCAGGCCTGGGCTGCCACTTCTGCTGACTATCCCAGGGGAGCAGAGCTGCAGCAGAAGATAAGGTAGGGTGGGGGCCTGGAGTGTGGGATTCAGGGAGTGGGGGGCAGGAAAAGGCATAGAGGGGCAGGAGGCAGGGTGGGCATGTGGCAGGGGGGCAGGCACAGGTGGACAAGGTCTGGCCCCTTGCATCACACCACTGCTTTCCCCACCACAGCAGTTGCTTCTACTGCCCCGAATGGGAAAGTTGTATCCATTAGAGTTAACTTTTAAATTTTTTATTATTATTGCTACAAATGCTCAGGTCCAATTGATAATCTTAATATCTCACTTACCTGGATGGAGGGGCCCACTGTTCTCTGCTAACTTGAATTTACAGCTGAATTAATTTCTTCAACTGTGTTTGTGGTCTCACTACTTTCTAAGCTCTGGTATTTTTAGTTTCCTGCTTTCCCTATTTATTCCCTGTTTCCTAAGCCATGTGGTACCAGAGACCAAGGCATCCAGAGCCATGGGACTAAGGAGTACACCTAAAGCACCACTCAAAGCATTGGTATTTTGGCAGCTCTTGGGATCCTGAAGGGGAGGAGGCCTATTTTTTAAGTTTGTGTGGGCTCTGAGCCCACTAAACAGCAATTTATCCTGCAGCCTTGTCAGGGCAAAGGCAGGAGTAGTATTGAACGCCATGGAAAGGAGAGAAAACCCATGGCCGCAAACTTGGGTAGGAGAAAACTGCCTCTTTTGGTATCGAAATCTTCACTCATCTTTCCTTGTTTGGACCCATTTCATCACAATGCAGGTCCCAGCTTTCCAGATTCTGGCATGTAAAGGATTTTCTTGAGCATCTTCTCACTTGTACTAAGGAATGGGACAATATCCCCTCTATCTTCTAACAATCCTACTGGCTCCTGTTCACCTCAAGATCCAATTCCCATTCATCTCCATGTGCATAAAATTAGCTGAGGACTCCATGTTTGTCTTCCTGCTTTGTCTGAAACACAGCACTGGCCTCTTCTCTGTCCTGAAGTGTCCTCCACTTAGAGGAACCTGGAACAGGCGGAGGCCTCCTGGGTCATTCAGCCCAATACACTGGCCCTGCAGGCAACTACCCTATACAGTCCCTTTCCTGACTTCATGATCATTGGTGACCTTTTACTCTTCAGGACCAGAACATTTCAACAGCCTTTCCCTCCTCAGTTTCAACAGCTCTCTATCTATTTTCAATGTCATCTGAAGACATCTCTTTGCCCCTCAAGTCTTTTTCCTTCCACCTTCACTTTACTATATTCCCTGGAGAAATGTACTTAAGTTTGTAAAGCATTCTGGATGCATTTTCCACAAAAAGAAACTATACCAGCTAGAGTGACACTGTACTGTATTATCATACCTTGAAGGAAATTTCAGTTGTCATGGTGAATCCATGTGTAATGACCGGCTCTTCTTCTGCTGTGCGTCCTTTCCAGCAATCCAGCTCCACACAGCGGCAGCCTGACAAAAGCACTTGGCGATACATCTCTACTGAGGAGTTACCAGCCAGCTGTCCAGCTGTGACAAAATAACATGAACAGGTAACAAGGGAACTCATTCGAGGCTTATGGAGCCAGTACAAAGAATCTAATAATAATTAGAGTTAACAGCAGATTTTACCCTCTGGTGACAAGCAAGCTGTCAAAGGCATGTAAAAAGCTTGAGAATTTAATGAAAATGAGTTAAGCCAAGTCAACGAGGTTGTCTGGATTCTGCTCTTAGTTATACTGTGGCAAACAAAGACAGACTTCATTGAAACCAACAGGTGCAAAACAACAGGGAAATGCAGAATCAAGACAGTTAAAATAACAGTATAGCCAGTGTCACCCAATATTACTCTCCATTCTGTGAAATGTTTGCCTAAAATGATAAGACTGTTAAATGTGTACTTTGACAGCAGCAAGATTTTTCATAATTGCAGGACTATAAAAAAAGCTCTGCTGTTTTTGCTGTTCTCGAAGAGTAATGTCTAACTTCCTAAAATAGCTTGAATGTTATACTTTAATAAGTAGCTCTTTCAACCATCTGAAGTCTAAGGGATGCTATACCTTTTGAGCCACACAAGAGCTGAAGGACACCTAATAAAACCAGAACAGCAAAAAACATGTTTTGTCATAGCACATATGACATTTCCATACAATATAAAATCAACTGCTGTACAGTTGCTCTGCCATCTCCCAAATCAGTAGTTAACATGCTAATCCTTATACTGAACTGGTCAGTTAAACTTCCTGATATGATATTGCACTAAGAGGTGCAATGATATTGTCCATTTTCGATAATAACATGTTGCAAATTAAATAGACAAGCAACCAAAACCCAACTTTTGTCAAACAAGGAGACTTTTGGTAGATATCTTCCCCCCATGATTTAAATCAAGGGTAGTAAAGTATCCTGTGCTTTGTGATAGATCCAGGACACTTGGCTCTGTAGGCTGGATCCACAGGGCAAGCAGCAGGTCCAGTAGAAGAAACAGTGGGGCAAGCAGCTGCAGGCCAAATCACTGCTTACTACCACGGAGGTGATACAACTGCAGAGGTGGCAAGGCAAGTGGTTACAGGGCGAGCCAAGCTGTATCAACACAGTCCTTGTTTCCTATTAACAGACACGGTCAACAGGACTCCTACATTCTGTAGCAGGCCCTGTCCCTTGCTAGCCAGGCCCTCAAATAGCCTGGCCCACGAGTAGCCCAGTGGGCTGGATGGAGAAGCTCTGCAGGCTGGATCTGGCCCGTGGGCCATATGCTTGACACCCCTGACTTAAATCAAATGTTCCTGATCATGAAAGATGCTGAACTTACAGGCATAGGAATCTTCAATTTTTCTGACAGGTTCAGCATCAGTAATGGTAGTAAAGACTTTTTGTGACAAAGCCATAAAGATATCAAAAGAATTGTTCAGAGCTAGCTTCAAAGAATGTGATTCCAATTCTTGCCCTACTACACACTTGCTGTATGACATGAGCTAGCTTTCTGCTTTCTGTATGGATCTGTAAAATGGGAATAGAACTTCCCTAACTTTACAAGGGTACTGAGAGGATAAAGAGTGATGGAAGCTCCGATCATATAGAACTGGGGACATATAAATACCTTAAATAGATTGCTATATACTATACTTGTAGATTAATGTACTTCTATTCTGTTACTATTTCTATAGTCATCCAGCTTTTTTCTGCGAACTAAGCACTTCCACTAGTTCCACTAAATTTAGACTTCTATTTTTTCTTTATTTTTACTGTATTTTCAATTCACATTAAAATTAACTAAAGGACCTTTTTGCAAATGCTTATTTAAGGCTTGTCTTTGATATAGTGAATCAAAGACGGAACCACCAAAGCACTAAGTACTGGCAAACCTCTGAAATCAACAGGAATTTTTGCTTCACTGACAGCAGAACTAGACCAAAGCTGAGTGCTTTTGGAAATCCTATCCTGAGAATTCAGCAAAGGTGTTTACATGCAGCTGATTCCTCTCACTTCTTTTTTTGTTTGTTCCTCTATTTTCTTTTCTAATCTACTTTTCTATCCTGTTTTCTTCAATGTTTTCCACTTTGATCCTTTAGCATATGCTTTCAGGTGCAGATAGCTACACAAACAGATAATCTTACTTGAAAACATCTTTTGTGTGCAACCACACCATTCATGGTGCACAGTTATCTATTTTCCTGGAAAAATACATAACCAGCTCAAGCACACATTAATTAGCAGCACACATGCATTTTAAGGGTCTGTTTTTGATCTATATTTGGGATGGACTAGATAACCTCTGGAGGTCCTTTCCAGTCTTACCTCTCTATGATTAACTGAAAAGCTGTATGTCTTTATAGAACTGTTTCCCTTTATGCTGTCTTTGTTTTTCCTCAAAGCATACTGGATTTTGATTAACACTCAGTACTGTATTTCTGAGGAGACTACTGTCCATCATCTACAGGTTTGTAGCAAACATTTTAGACCTAAGAAATCCTTGACCTTCTAAGACTCTAACTAAATCATCACATGCACTACTTGCTCTATGACACTTTTTCATGCTGTGTTGTTAGTAAGATTCACCTCTCTTCGAAAGGATCACAGCTCAGGGCAAGAGGATGTTCATGCTTTGTGAACAGTCAGTCCTCAGCTGGACTGTCATCAGATTACAAAATGGTACCAAAATGGTATTGACGTCTAATTTTTCTGAGATACAGAATACAGACAATATTCCATTAAGGACTTCAATGTACATTATTTAGGACACTGATGGTATTTGAATCTGCATCTACTACAAATTATTCTTTTCAACAAAGTATTAGAAAGCATCCTAATATCAAACACCAATGGTAATACTTCAAAATACCATACAATATATCACAATTTAATAATAAAAACTGAAATTATTAGACATTCTTTTCCTCAATACACACAGTATCTAGTGTAGCATTATAGTACTCTAGCTGTTTCTGTACTACATTGGGCAAGGGAGAGCATATTTTGAAAAACCTACATTTCTGAACTCACTGGATGTAAACTGGAATAGTTCAAGGTCAATGGAGCTATCTGGATTTTGCCAGCCACGATTCTGACCCACTGTCTTCAGGAATGGGCAGATATCCTTCTACTTGTAATGACCAATTTTGTCTACAAATAGCATAGCTTATTGAACATGCACTCAGACCTTCCAAATTTGGGCTACTGATAATGGAGAAGCCACACACTTGTACTTTCTCCCCACACCATAGGCATGTAAAATGTTACACATGTATTTTTTCAACTGCACGACTAAACTGGTAAATACCCAAGAGTCATATACAAACTGGGTATTGCACACATGGGTCAGGCACCTAAGAATGCAAACTTTAAGCTGTATTTATTCAAGTTGAAAATACGATGCATACTGCATGAGGTGACATCTAAACCAAATATTTTAGGAACACCTTTGGAATATGCAGTCTTTCTTATCTGTATTCAATGAGCTGAAACAAATTCAGATTTAACTACATTTTAAGTTTTGTTTTAATGGAAGACTGACTCAAATGTGAAATCCAGAGTTAGATTTCAAAAGCCTCAAAGTGTCTACTTTTCAAAGCTGGGGTTTTGCATCAACCCTTTAAAACACAGCAGAAATAAGTTAAACTATGTTTTTTGATGACCACTTTCTTTATTCTCCTTCCTGCATCAGCTATTTCTTATGGTGTGGAAAGCTAGCTTAGGGAGAAGGCATGGAGAACTTCTTCCCCAAGTGCCATGGTCTCTTAAAAAAGTGCCAGGGAAAATCAGGTGGCATTCCTGCTTGCTTGAAGTTATGGTAGGTAAGTTGGGCAGGAACCCAATGCCATTGAGTTAATGGGAGTTTTTCTGGTGATCTCAATGGGGTCACATGTTAGAGACTGGCTACTATTTTTGAAGTAGTAAACTTAGAGCACATTTCCCCTCCTAAGTGACTCTGCCTTGCACAGGAAGACAGAATTAGAGTCCAAAACACAATGTATTCTTTTCCTTTGTGTACTGAGGCTACAAGTATAGATGTGACTTCTTGGGCACGATATTATTCCATCCATTAAGCACCATGTAGTTTGTTCCCTGTTCAAATGCTGGGAAACAGTTAACACAGAAGGTGGATAGGTTTTCCTCCTGCTTGCTGTTTTCTGCGACTTAGTTGATAACACCAAATTATGGGGAAGTGCGGTCACTCTAGAGGATAAGCTGGCAATTCAGGCTGACCTAGACAGGCTTGCAAGGTGGGCAGATCAAAACCTGATGGTATTCAACACACGGTGCTCAATGCAAGGTGCTCCACGTTGGGAGAAAAAACCCATCATACTTATAAGCTCAACCGTGCTACACTCACTAGCACCATGACCAAAAGGGACTTGGGGGTCATGATCAACTACAAGATGAAAATGAGCTACCAGTGCAAAGCTGCAGCTAGCAAAGCAAATAAAACTCTGGCTTGCATCTACCGATGCACCTCAAGCAAGACCCAAGAAGTCATCCTCCTGCTTTACTCAGCCTTGATGAGGCTGCAGCTGGAGTACTGCATCAAATTCTGGACTCCACACTCCACTTGGGGGTCATGACAGACCACAAGATGAATATGAGCCACCAATGTGATGCTGCAGCTGGCAAAGCTAACAAACCCTGGCTTGCATCTACCAATGCATCTCAAGCAAGACCCAAGAAGTCATCCTCCCACTTTACTAGGCCTTGGTGAGGCCAGAGAGGGAATACTGCATCCAGTTCTGGGCTCCACACTTTAGATGTGGAGAAGCTTGAGACAGTCCAGAGGAGAGCCACACACATGATTAGAGGACAAGAGAACAGGCCTTATGAGGAGAGGCTGAGAGACATGGGACTGTTCAGCCTGGAGAAGCAAAGGCTCAGGGGTGACTTGGTGGAAGCCTATAAGTATATAAGTGGTGTGCATCGGGAACTGGGAAAACATTAGTTCACTAGGGCACCCAAAGGAAGACAAGATCTAACAGTCACAAACTGTGGCAAGACCATTTTAGGCTGGACATAAGGAAAAACTTCTTTACCATCTGAGTCTCCAGAGTCTGGAATAGACTCCCCCCAGAATTGGCACAAGTACCTACTCTGAATGCCTTTATGAAAATCTTGGATGCTTATCTTGCTGGGGTCATCTGACCCCAGCTGACTTCCTTCCCCTTGGGCAGAAGGCTGGACCCAATGATCTTGTGAGGTCCCTTCTAGCCCTAATGGCTATGAAATGCAGGAGTGTGGCACAGATACAGAATGGTGGCAATACAGGAGGAGAGAATGACTTTCTTTTGGGGAGCACTACTTGGTATTTCCTATGAGCTTTATCAAGAGATGCTTGGTGGCACTGTACCATGAATGGAAGCAATGGATACTGGAGGAGTAGAAGTTCCTGAGGTATATTTTGCTATTTGTTAAATAGCATTAAACTGTGCTCTGCTCAGCTTCATGTCCTGAACTGTTTTTTTTCCCTCCCCTCTAACAGGCAAAAAGGCAGATGGCAAAATACATATAAAGGTTAAGTAAGTGTGTGATAATGATCAGGATAGATGGAGATCATTATTCCATGGCTCTCAGTGTTGCAGGAGAGCTGCTCCAGCATCACTTCCCACTGTGACAACAGCAATAACCTCAGGCAATGCTGATGAGAAATCAGTCACAAAGCAAAGCTGCAAATTACAGGTTGAAAGAGTAAGATAAAAAAAGAAAAAGAGAAAAAAAAACGAAAAAAAACCAGTGGTGAAAATGACATTTCTTTAAGTCAGACTAGAATCACTGGAAATCATTTCTTTCTTGGTAGGGTTTACCTTCATTCTTAAAACTTACATTTCCCTAAGGAAAAAAAAAGTAAGCCTCTAAATAAATAATCAGGACTTGATGTACTGCCAAGGGTTTCTACTAAAGGCTAGGAAAATGATCATTATAATTAAAAATAAATTCAGACTGTGCATATGCTTCTCTTTATGGTGTAATATTACTTCGCTGGGGATGTCATTTTCTTAGCTTAAAAACTAACAGAGGGGTTGATAATTAGTAGTGCAATAAATGTAACCATAACAAAAATGCATTGCTAAACTAAATGGTTTTCCTATCTCCCTAATAATTATTACATGATTGGTTGCTATTGCCATTTGCACCACTCAAATGAGTGCACAGATGTTCCTGAAGCTTTCCTTTGCAATACTTTCAACATGCTCTTGGGCAACTACACAAATGAGATAATTCAGCAGCATTTGTTTTACATGTTAAACTGAACTAAGTGCTTGTTGAATGAATGCAAATGGCAACACGATTGTAACTGGTCTAGCTTGGAATTAAAATCTATGGCTGTCAGCTTTTGTAATGAATCTATAAAATCTAATGATTAAATCCCATTCCAGGCCAGCTGTCTCAGAGTTACTAAGCATGAAGAACCCAATAAGAAGTGGAACATGTGTTTTCTGTCTCTTCTCTCCTCCTGTCTCAACCAAAGTTTGTGTACAACTCAAAAGAAAACTGTATTTTTCTTATCTTGTTTATTACAACATTTCTCCACCTGTGCTACAATTGTCTTATAATTATGCCAAACCCTAAAGTGAAGTCAAATGAACACTGAAAGCTACATTTTCAAGAGCAGCTTCTGAAGTTGCTCACAAATGCCAAGTAATCTGCAGGAGCAGCTTGGAAGGACTTTTTGAGAATCTGGACTAATTTAAACCTGGGGAGGCAAAGTGAAACACAAATGCTAGGAACTGTGCTGAGAAGCTAAGATATGTACTATCAGATCACTTATTGTGCTGAAACATTTACAGTATCTATACAAAATGGGCTGGACATGTGATGTTTCTTCCTTAAAAATTCTGCATTTCTTGGTTGCTGTGCTTTTAAGTTGAACAGTTAGGCTTTCACTGTATGCTGCTCAGCCCTAGTAAAAACCTCCACAAAAATCAAGGGAACTACTACATCTTTTTGTGTACATAAATGAGAGCAGAATGTGGCCCCAGCTTCTGCTGCCTCCCCGCCATGTAGGCCGACACCATAATGTGACAGACCTCCTGCATCTCTCCAACAGCATTCCTATTGAAATGAGATATTCCATGGATCAGGAATTCTGCATGATGTGGCAGGATCCTGATTAAATAAGTTCTACCGCTTACCTACTGGGCCTTTTCCACATTACAGACAACGTGCTTACAAAGAATTGCCATAAAAAAAGGAAGCTGCTTTTGCATAGTCATCTGCAATCTTTCAGAGATCATAATTTTCTGTACTGGAATTTTAACTTTAAAGCAGTCCAGCTGGTTTGGTTCCCCCACCCTCCCAGTTTATAGAAACACAGTTGCTCTTGAACTGAGTTGTTACATGTCAAGTTTTAGCACAAAACACATTTTATGGCCAAGTTATGAATCTCTGAAAAATGGGTGTCAAATGGTACCGAGGACAGATCATTAACTATATAACAGAATCAGTGGGCGCTGTGGAAAGTGCTATGACAAACATATAACAAATCCAAGGAACGACCTCTTGGCCTATTTAGAGGAGGCCACACCACTGAATGTCTGTGTTTGAATTACTGCACACTGGTATTCAGCAGAACTAAAAGCATCAGTTGAGGAATATCTGCAAAATTAACAATATTAAAAAGACCATAAATCAATTGTACTAGTCATATGTTAGCACATATTCTAGCCTTGTTTCCTTGTTTGATATGAAGCAAGGTGATACTAAGATGAAATCCAACACAAGAAAACAACTGCCCAAGTAAGCATGCTCAAACTAAAATTTTTAGTTTTTACATGCTATATTAAAAAATAAACTTGTGAATTTATAATTATTTGCAAAAGGACAAATATTTCCAGTGAAAGTTGTAAGAAATGAAAACCAAAATTTAGACTCCTAAACATTACTATAGAGTAATTAACTTGCTCTTACAGTTTTAAGTGAGTCTAAACCCCATTTATTCTAATGCACGAACAGTCGAAGTCAGGTTCTTAATATAATTTAAGTCAATAAGAGCTTCTATGTGTTCATCCTTTTTCAAATAGTACTGCTCCAGAACATGAGCCTGGATGCTACAGGAAGGCAGCAGACCACAGAATCATAGAAATTTGCTTCTCAAAGGGACTTTATGAGGTCATTTAATTCAACTCCCTGTTCGAGACAGGTCCACCACTGCTTAAATTATCCCAGAAAAATGTTTGCCTAACTTGCACTTAGAAATTTCCAGGCTGGAGATCTACAAACTCCCTAGGTAATCTGTCTGTCCCAGTGCTTAATCATCCTTGTAGTTAGAAAACTCTTCCTAATATCTAATCTTAATCTTCCCTGCTGCAACAGGACATTATTTCTTGCCCTGTCTCCCAGTGGCCACAGATTACAACTGATCACCAGTCTCTTCATAACAACCCTTTTTTGACTGGAACACTGTTATGAAACTCCCCTTCTGTCTTCTTTTCTCTACACTCCATAAATTGAGTTCTTTCTGTATTTCCTCAGAGGTCATGTTTTTTAAACTTTTAATCAGACCTCTTTTCTTCAGTAATACACAGTAAAAGGGTCCAAAGTCATAAAAACTACTTTGGAACCCCCCTCTAATCTCTCCAACCACCACACTCTTAAGCTGAAGTTTCATCTCACAAAAATATTGTGGTTCAGTTTGCTGCAGGCCATCTGAAGTACGTTCAGGGTGGTACTTAACAACCTACTGTTGAAAAACTAATTAATCTATCCAAAGCCATTGTCCCAGTGTGGTCTGGGGCACTAAACAATTAACCATCTCTTTTCCAAATATAGGGCCTGTTTCAGAGCCCATTTTAAGTCAATGGGAATCTTTCCACTGATTTCAATGAGCTTTGGATCAGGTCTTAACTGAACAGTATAACTTCTGACATGCATTCAGTAGGGGACATATCTGTGATGCAGTGAGAATATCAGTCAATATTGGTGCTCTCTCTGCTTTGTAGAATAACAGAGTAGAGGATCATTTATTGTTGTGTGTCTAGAGTACAGTACGAGTGCAAACATGCTGCTAGGTCAGTAAAGCAATAAATCAGACCTTTCTAGTACAGTACCTGTGAGGTAGGTGTTGTGTGAGGAGTTGATAAAATAGTGAGACAGTGGTTGAGACATATCTTCATTCAAATCCAGTTTCTCAGGTGCGACAACGCCATTCTCCTCCCCACTCAGATATCGCATAAATCCATCCACTGATATCTGTCCTGGGAAAACACAGACCCAGGGGAGGCATACATTAATTCTAAGTACAGTATCTTCAGGACATACAAACTTTTTTAGTTGATCCATATTTAGAACATGGCGAATGAGGACCGATATGATAACAATGTTTTCTCTATCTAATTATGAACATATCCTAGTTTTATAATATTTACCATGGTATTCTTATCATAATTACTGCTAAGACTTTGAAATGGTGTGTAGAGATCTAAATACATGACACTAAGTGGAATAAGATTGGGTAATCCATTCATTGCTTTGAAAATGAAGGTATTGTACTCAAGCAAACAGATTACTATACACTGCTTTTGTTCTTCTTCCACTCACTGGAGAGAGAAACTAGGATCAAAATTCCCTGTATATGGTCCAAATATAAAATGTTATACTGTTCTATTTCTTCTGGTCTGCTCATTGTCTTCAAGATCATCTCCATTTACTCCATTTCCTTGGGACCAAAGCAGGGACTAACTTAATTTTATTCTATTTCTATTCAGGCAAATTCCCTTGGACAGCAATGGTAGTTTGCCTGAGCAATGACAGAAGAAAAACAGCATTGCTAGAGGAAATAAACACACTGCTAATCTGAGGGCCAGAAATCCCTTAATTGGATGGATTAAGAACAATTCACAAGAACTGGTAATTCTCTGTATTGTGAATATCATAGAAATAATAGAACACAGGACTGGAATGGACCTTGAAAGGTCCTCTAGCCCTTCTCTTTTCCAAGACTTGTCATAGGGTGACCTGTATCAACTTGCCACAGGATGGTCATTTCACCTTAAGAGGAGTCAACCAGCCTGGCTGAAAAGCTGCAGCTGCAGGAAGGCTAGTAGTGAGGGAGTGGCTCGCTGGGAGGGCTACAGAAAGAGTGCAAATGTGGAAGCAATGGTGAGTTGAACTGCTTAAAGGTCAGGACTGCTGTGAAGGTCAGAGTTATAAGGAACCTCTCCAATTGTCTGGGACAGGATATCATTTGCTTTGTTTAAAGACCCCCTTTATTGCTGGCACTGGCTGAGCCACTGCCCAGGGAGCACAAGCCTGCCTGAAGAAACTCACAAACATGGCAACCCGCTTACACAATTACACTTAAATCATTCCTGACAGCTGTCCAATCTGTTCTTAAAAAAACCCTTTGCTAATGGAGAGTCTCAACTTCACTTAATTATCCTTCAACTATCTTGAAGGTGACAAAGTTTCTTAATGTCTCATCTAAATCTTCCTTGCTGCAGTTTGAGCAGCTTACTACCTGTTCTATCCTAGTGGATAAAACAATGATTTTTTTGCAGCAATCTTTTATGCATCTGATGACTGTTACCACATCTCTCCTTGGTCTTTTTTTCTCCAAGCTAAACCAATCCAGTTATCTAAATTCCTCCACCCCCCCCCCCCCCCCC
>NW_017729022.1:135204275-135205293 GCF_001723915.1 Gavialis gangeticus | reverse complement strand
AAATCCCCCCCCCCCCCCCCCCCCCCCGCTTTCTAGACCTTTGATCATTTTTGGCGTTCTTCTTTGGTCTCTCTCCAACTGGTCCACAACTTTCATGAAGTGCAGTGCCCAAAGACACCACATAATCTGCTGGAAGCCAGTGTTGAGCAGGGTGGAAGGATTGCTTCATGTGGTTTTCATACATCACTCCTGTTCATACATGCCAATATGAAGTTTGGGGGTTTTTATTCTTGTAACATTAGTCAACAATAACACACTGTTATGATGCACCATATGATGCATTTACGATGCACCATAACCCCCAGATTATCTTGGCAGAAATGCTGCCTTGTCTTGCCCAACGTTTTTTTGTACAACATTTAAGTTAAATTAAAACAAAATTTCAGTTTGATTAAAACTAAATTTCAGTATGCATATCTAAACCCAGAATATGTTAGAAGTGCTTGACAAACATGAGTTGGTTTTCTTTATGTAATTCTACTTCTGCTTGAAATGGTATTGCACAGGGTGCTGGTGTTGTGTAGTACTTTCATATTAAGAACACAGGAATAGAAGCGTCTCCTGCACCATCAAGTCCAGTCCTCTCTGTTCACAGGCAACCATTCATCCAAGATAATGATTTTAGGAAATGCCCTGTAATTGCCAATTCAAATCCTTACTTGCCTGCACGTGCCTCTTGCAGCGTCTCAAACTCCTTTGAGACGCTGCAAGAGGCATGTACAGGAACGAGAAAATGTTCCCCACGCTGCAAATTTGCAGCATGGGGGCAAAATTAGACCCCTGGATACCCAGGGGTCAAAAAATCCCGCAGACTAAAAAAAAGCTGGGCAGGGCACAGTCCCGGACCATTCCCTGAGGCAATTGGAGGCTGGGTCCAACACAGAGATGCTCTGGCTGCCAGAGCATCTCTATGGTTAGCCCTCACCCTGGTGCTGAAACACACCATGCCAGCTGCAAGGAGCTGGGCCCAGGCTCCACTACAGGTAAGTAATGGGTCGGGGGAGATGAAGGAGGGGGG
>NW_017729022.1:135198829-135199275 GCF_001723915.1 Gavialis gangeticus | reverse complement strand
ATATTGGGGGGTCTGGGGAAGTGGGGCTGGGTGGGGAAGTCATTGAAGGGGGCTGCAGGAGCCGGTGGGGGATGGGGCCAGGTGGGGAAGCAATCCAGGGGGCTGGGGAAGCAAGTAGGGGTGGGGCATGTGGGCCCTGCAGGGTGGGGTGGTAGCCCTTGCAGGGGCCATTTGACCAGTGTAGGGGGTTGTAACCCCTGTTGGGGGGCTGTAGCCCCTGTGGGGGGCAGCAAAACATACATACATGTATTTATGAAACATGTATTTAGAATTAATTTTATTATTATGATAGAGACACTGGTAGGCTTCCAAATTGCTTTAGATATATTAATAAATCATTTCCCAACTGATCGCTGTCTCTCTGTCTCTCACTCTGTCTATCTAGTGGTCTTTTGTTTTAATTATGGAGGAACATGAATTTTGGGGTATTTTACAAAGTGGCTTTG
>NW_017729022.1:135193540-135193829 GCF_001723915.1 Gavialis gangeticus | reverse complement strand
CGCTGCAAGAGGCATGTACAGGAACGAGAAAATGTTCCCCACGCTGCAAATTTGCAGCATGGGGGCAAAATTAGACCCCTGGATACCCAGGGGTCAAAAAATCCCGCAGACTAAAAAAAAGCTGGGCAGGGCACAGTCCCGGACCATTCCCTGAGGCAATTGGAGGCTGGGTCCAACACAGAGATGCTCTGGCTGCCAGAGCATCTCTATGGTTAGCCCTCACCCTGGTGCTGAAACACACCATGCCAGCTGCAAGGAGCTGGGCCCAGGCTCCACTACAGGTAAGTAA
>NW_017729022.1:135184949-135188540 GCF_001723915.1 Gavialis gangeticus | reverse complement strand
AGAATTAATTTTATTATTATGATAGAGACACTGGTAGGCTTCCAAATTGCTTTAGATATATTAATAAATCATTTCCCAACTGATCGCTGTCTCTCTGTCTCTCACTCTGTCTATCTAGTGGTCTTTTGTTTTAATTATGGAGGAACATGAATTTTGGGGTATTTTACAAAGTGGCTTTGGGATTTTTTTATCAGAGATTTTTCAGTTTTCCAATAGGGAACACCAGAATTCCTGCTAGGGAGGCCAGTGGCAGGACCCTGCCTGCTCAGAGCTGGCACCTTGGACCCATCTGGCTGTGGCTGACCTCCTGGCCAACTGGCGCCAGGAGGACATGCTTTGACTGTTTAAAGCAGGCCACCACACTGGGAACATCTTCCGGGCAATAGCTGCCCAGATGGCCAGGCAGCGGGCACACATGGCAGTAGTGCCACACAAAGGCCAACTCTGCAGCCACAGCCCACTGCCAGCTGGCCCAGAAGGGCAGATACCTCTATTGGCTATGCAGTCTCCATCTGGGTCTGGCAGATGCACAGCAGGTCACAGCCAGGCAGCAGCCCCCACTGCCAGACTGCTGCAGTGGATAGAGAGAGCAGGGAACTCTCAGGGCTGCTTCAGCAGTCCAGCTGGCACAAGGGGTAGTGTCCCCGGGTACCAATTGGCTGGGCCCCAGAAGCTCCTAAGAGTGAGTAGCCCTGAGCTACTTGACAGGGCAGCTTTTTGTACTGGTGGGGCCAGGACAGGACAGCTTTTTATACTGCTGGGGCCAGCACAGGTGCTGGCCCCAGGCTCTAGCACCCCCGGATGCAGATCCAGGAGAAGCCAGCAGGGTTATTTTGCCCTAAGTGGCACAATTTGCCTCACACCAAAGTGCATGTCTGGGCACGTGCGCGGAGGCAAAAAGGCCAGGCTCAAATCTGCACCACTTCTATTGGAGCTGCTGCAAATGCACGTGCTTGCATGTGTGGATGCACCCAATGAGGCACAAACCAGGAGCATCCTAATCATGCCACAAGTAAGAGGAGATGAGGGCACTGCCAATGTCCTCCTACTGCAAAGGCAGAAGTAACTGGTTAATATATCCTCAGAGGATCCTATCACAAAGATAAGTTCATCCTTGACAGAAATAGAAACACCATTGTTGACTCAAGCAGAGTTTTACTAACTTACACTGGGGTGTAATTTGACTTACAAGCCACTCTATATTACATAGTAGGTTGAATATTGATTTATAGATCTGGAATTACACTTTTAATCTCAGGTCTCTATTTCATATAATATATTGCAATGCACCAAGTTATAACATTTCCTGTCAAGACTTCTCTCAACCTTTTCTGTTTTTAATTGCCTACTTTTCCTTTATTTTTGACAATTTTTAGTAGCTCAGAGCTTTTTGTTGGTTCCAGACCAGACTCAGTACAAACACTGAATACTCTGTCTTTTGAAGAACCTGTGACAGCAACATCTGCTAGGGGTGTGTGAAGCTTCAGTCGCTGATTCGATTTGGCAGAGATTCGGCCCAATTTGGTGGCCAAATCTCCAAACTTGAGTCAGGAGACCCTTTAATCTGTCCGAATCAAATCAGCACCCTCTGAATTGATTTGGAGAGATTCAGAAAAATTTGGAGATTCGGACATAGACGCAGCTTTAAATGCTTTTTCTATATACCTCAAGATACCAGGGGGCTCGTGCATGTTAAGATGCTGGGGCAGGTGGAGCGTCTCACAGGAGCACAGCGGCCTACCCAGCATGCTTGGCAACAGACCCGGAAGCAGACCAGAAGCACTTCCAGTCCACTTCTGGGTCCGCCAGGCAGCACACTGGGGGGCACCCCACATCCCCCTGGCTCAGCAACTGGTGCCTCCTGGATCTGGGGTGGTACCGGGGGTCCCCCTGTGACTGATCGCTGAGCCAGGGGAGTGCTCCCAGGAGGACCTGAAAGTGGACTGGAAGTACTTTCAGTCCACTTCTGGGTTCACTGCCGAACATGCCACCTGCCCACCGCCACATGCTTCTGTGGGATGCTCCATCCACCCCAGCATTGCAGTGTTCATGAGCTGCACTTGGTACCTCGAGGTATGTAGAAAAAACTTTTAAAGATGTGTGTATGGTTGAATTGCTGATTCTCCAAATCAGCATCGAATCTTCAGATTCGGATTCGGCCAAATTGAATCAGGGACAATGATCCAAATCAACTAATCAAATCACTGTCCCTGACTCGGGCCGAATCCAAATCCAAATCGAATAAGGCCCGTTTCACATACCCCTAACATCTACCCAGGATGATATCTCCCAACAATGCCTGCTTTTTTCTTCTTGGCCTCTCACAACTATCCTGTATAATACCTCTAACTAATAGTTTTTACATTTCCTTTCCCCCTTTTATTGTAAATCACCCCAAAACTTTTTGGAAAGGGAAGCATATAAATCTAATAATGAACTAACTAAATAAAGTTGTTACTGACCCATAGGGATCTTAGCTCTACTTCTAAATCTGCCACCTTCTTTTAGATGACATTAGCAAATGTCATCTGACCAGTAAAAAGGTGTGAGCTTCCCCCCACCCAGTCACCTTTATAAAGTGCTTCATAAACACAGGATGAAAATGGGGTATACAAGTATAAAGTATTTATTCTATCACTAAGCATGGGATTTGGCCCCTGCTCAGAGAGGAAGAAAAGGGCAGCCAAACAAAGTGTTTTAACTCTGCAACACTTCTAAATTTTGATGTCTTGTTCTCATAACAACCAATGATTATGGCACCACACGAATCTCCCACACGAATCCCTTCATGTGACAAAGAGTTTAGTGAGAATACAGAATAGCCCAATTATCATGCATGCTTATGACAACAATTGTAAGGAGGCTGAAAGGAAAAACAATTAAGTCCATCCACTGTTTGAAGACTGCAATCATCTGAGGCTCCCTGGATGCTCTCTCATAGAGTAATTTATCAACAACAGACTGGAGACGACTACACATCATTGTGCAGTGATGTTGCTACAGCGCCATGCTTTAGTACTTAACTGGGGAGTGCGCCGCAATGGCGTTGCAGCTGGTGATCACGTGTAGACCCGTGTGATCACTACATCCTAAGGAGGGCAGTTTTAGTTCCATTTAAGAGATGGGAATCTGAGGTACAGAACTGCAAATAGTATGGGTAACAAGCAGGAGGAACTCACCCTCCTGCTGGCTGACACCAGCCCGGACATAGTGGGGATCACGGAAACATGGTGGGACTCAACGCATGACTGGGCGGTGAATGTCAAGGGCTATAGGCTGTACAGGAGGGACAGGATAGGAAAGAGAGGTGGGGGCGTGGCACTCTATATTAAGGAGGAATACACATCCTCATCAATTAGCAAGGAGTCATATGAGGGGCACGCAGAAGTGTTTTGGGTTAGACTACAAGGCAGTTGAGGGGAAAGAGACTTAACGGTGGGAGTCTGCTACAGACCACCCAACCAGGGAGAAGAGTTTGACCAAGAATTCTTGGGTCAGCTCACAGAGGTAGCGAAGGCTAAGGATGTGGTAGTCATGGGGGACCTGAACTTCCCGGACATCTGCTGGGAAGAGCAGTCAGCCAGGTCTGAA
>NW_017729022.1:135176715-135183952 GCF_001723915.1 Gavialis gangeticus | reverse complement strand
GATCTGGAACCAACTTCCAAGAGAAGTGGTGCAGGCTCCTACCCTGGGGGTTTTTAAGAGGAGGTTAGATGAACACCTTGCTGGGATCATTTGACCCTAGTACTCTTTCCTGCCATGGCAGGGGGTCGGACTAGATGATCTGCTCAGGTCCCTTCCGACCCTAGAAACTATGAAACTATGATTAACATTCATCTCATGAGAAGTTGGTGAGGAAAGGCTGGGAATTCATCCACATGGTCCCCTTCGGGCACAGCCTCATCTCTTATTTACTAGCCCTTTCTGAGGACAAAAGACAGGAACATGATGCCTAGGCTTGATGTCCAAAGAGACTTTCTTCTGTTTTATGAGCCATTTGTCCCTTTGTTCCACTCAAGCTGAAGAAAGGGAAAGGGAACACCAGGTTCTTGAGTGGGCCGTCTGTATTTTATCACTGGAATTATTTTCATAGAGGTCACACAAAACACAGCTACAGAACATTACTTCTTCTCTCCCCCTGCAAACCCATCGCAATTGAGCAGCCAGCATCTTAGAAATGGAAGCAATTTGTGAGCAGAATTACAGCCGATATTACACTGGCAAGAGTTTGTGGAACAGAATAGAGGTACCAGATGTCAAAGATACATTTATTCCTGAATACTAAAGAATAGACTGTGTGAGACCATGCAAATTATATTGCTGAGGCCAGCTGCAATGAGAGGTAATTCTCCATGGATGGAAGTTTATAATAAAATCACTTTAATTTATTGGTAAGGTTAGTTCTCAGTTTTCTTAAGCATATTACAAATTGACGTCAGACTTTTTTTTAAAGTTCATCATCAGTTCTTTCCCTATCAGCTGTCATATTTTATCTCTGTATGAGGAAAAGGAACATCTGTCAGGCAGAAAGCTATAATAAGCAGGGCTGACACTGAAATTATGGTTCTTCAAGCTCTTATCCAGAGAAAAGAATACAGTCCTGGGACTGAAAAGGACAGTTAGTCAGGGACTGACCTGACCATAAAGATGTTACTCAGGCAATAATTCTGCTAGGTTTATGCTATATTTTCAACTTTATTACTCCAAATTTTTTTTCTCCTTTTTGGGTCCAGAGAAGTGCTCATGTTTAATTTCTTTAAAATAGTCAATACTCTATCTCTCTGATGTAAACTGCAATACAGGGACAGTTAAGCTGTTTCATTTCTTCTCATTCCCCATTGACATGAATAAAAATTTAAAAAAAAAAACATTCCCTGTCCGGTTGTGTGGCCCTCAAGGTATGCCCTTAGTGACATCTCTAGGTTCCTCCAATTCTGTCTTCAGTAAGTTTGATTCACTATTATGGATTAAAAGCTAGTGCCTGAACCAAAGCCTTCTGAAGTCATCTGAAAGACTACCATTGACATCAATGGACTCTGGGTGAAACCCTCCTAAATAATCCATTGACAATGCAAAAAAGCCTAGACTCTAGATAACTGTCTTTAAGCTATGTTAGTTCTGGGTTAACATGCTTAGACTCTCCTTTAAGTTATAATCATCCCAGACAGATACATCCAGGTACATTTTGCAAAAATCAGTAAAGTACCTTTCCTTTGCTAGTGCTGTAAATCATTCAGTAGAGTCACCAGTGTCCAGAATACCTTTATCTTTCTCATCAGAATACCCCAGGTGACTGTTACAATGACTGTTCATAGCTTACTTATAAAATTGTTTCATAGCATGACTCAGAAGTGCCCCCTCTGAATGTTCACTCATGATGTGCAAAAAATAACTCTCACTTCCTTCTGTGGCAACTTGCCTTTATCAATGCTTTACTTGGCTCTTTTCTGTCATGCCCTGGATTTTTGCTCTGTTTAAAGATCTGTGTTCCACAGACGAAAAGAAATATGTGCACGTATTCTCCAGCTCTTGTTATCTTTTATACCATTTTCTAAGTCTTTTACTTACATGCTATCAAAACTTACAGTTACCATGAAAATAAGATTGAGGATGTTCTAAGTACCATTTTTCAACTTAAGCCAAACCTGTTTCTGATCAATGTAGGATGCTGGCTTTATAACTCTTTACAAAGGAAATGCATATGGATATATTTTGGTGTCAAAATCATGTAAAAAACCCAGGCTGGTTCAGAATTTTTGGCTTCTGTTTTTCTGTGTTTTTAGTAAAGAGAAAACAGATGGGTCATGGATGTTCTTTATGTTTTTGACAAAGTTGGCTGGTGCTTGATGAGTTTTTGACCTTCCTTGCTACTTCTTGTTCTCAAATTAAACAAACTCAAATAGCATAGTCTGTATTATACTACAGCTGGATTATTTGCAAAGCCTGTTGTAACTATCTTGCTCTTGCACAGAATTTGTATTTGACGATTAGCACATGGATATTCTCATTTTCCCTAGCATGTAGTCATCATCCTGAGAGAGACAGGAGAGGAGTATTAGCTATATGATATTCCATTCCTAAACTATACATACATAAGGCTCCACTTAAGGTTTACTGAAAGCAGCATACTTGGTATGTGGATACAAAGAACTGATTCCAGTATTTTTCCATATAGCACCATGAAACAGGTGGTGAAAAAATAACAGAACAAGTACTGAGAAAAAAACGTGAATGCCTCTAAAAAAAATCATAGATGATAAATGGGCCCATAATTCTACAGACTAGAGAAAGAACATTGGAAAAGTACCTAAATGGTTTAAAAGCCTACGTCCCATTTTGAAATATGACATAAGCATTTAGAAAAACTCAAGGGGAGTTAGACACTTTGGCAAAAGCCATTAGGCATCTATCTGTACCTGTAGGCACCTGAAAACCTTTAGAAATGTGCCCTTTAAGTATCTAGGTCAGTTTTGCCAAGGGAACACAAGGCCTTTAAGTTACTTAAGGCCCTTGAATATTTTCCCCATCCCGTCACAAAATTAAGGGCATATCTATTCTTCTGGTATTTGCAAATTTAGGTTCCTGTTCTTGCTGAAAGCCCCTATGCTTATTTCTAAAGTGAATGTTATCACACTGAGTGTTATTTGCTTCCCTGTGGGCATGTCTACACATGTGCTTTACTGCAGAGTAGATTAATTTGCTCTGCAGAAAAGCATCAGTCTACATATAGACCACTATTAGGCCAGATTAGATTAATTTACTCCACCGCAGGATAATCCCATCACACAGAAGTACTATCTGACAGTGAAGAAAATGAATGCAGTTAAACACATGTATGTGTTGATGGTGATGCGGGTGCAAGTTGTGCCTGGTCAGCAAGCCAGCAGTGGGCCAGCCTGCTGCTGAACCACATGGCTTGGCAGCATCAGGAACTTTGCGGCTCAGGCAGCTACTTCACCATCCAATGCTGCTACCTGCTGCCCAGAGCTCACCCCCTGTGCACCCTGCCAGCCTCAGGCTGCTCCCTGGGCCACACTACCAGCACCAGCTGGAGCCTGGGGCTGACCCCATGCCCCTGCCAGCCCAGGGCTGGCACCCCGGCAGCTGCGGCCAGAGCCTGGAGCTCCCCCTGGCTTCTGAAGAGGGGCAGAGCAGAGCAGAAGCAACCCTGGCTTAAACTACTCCTCCCTGGTTGAATTTGCTGCTGTCCCAGGTGCAGCTTAGATGCTGCACCCAGGAGTAGATTACTGCAGTACAAATTATTCCGCAGTGATTTCAGTTGTAATTAATTCCACATGTAGATGTGCCCTGCATTGCCAATTTTCAATGTGCTTACCATATAGACAAGTCCTCAAGTATAGCTAGTCCTTCACTGGCGTGTGCCCAGTTCTTGTTTCTCAGCCTTCTAGCCCTTCCACAACCTCTCTCTTTGCACTCTGTGCACTGGAAAATGGAAGCTATTTATATCAACTTGTGTAGTGTTTAACTCCTCACTTCCCTCACAGGTTGTTTTGGCCTGTCAATCTGGAGCCTGAAGGAGGCTTTCACTGATAAGCCAGGGATATGCTCCCAACATGCAGCCAAGTAGACAGAGGAATACACATGCTTTTTGGTGTCTATCCAGAGGACAGACTCAGTTGGACATTTACTGAATTGGGTTGCACTGTCCACAATATATCTAGCACTTGAATCAGCTCTGTCAAAGGGAAAAGGACACTAATCACATATCTTGCAATGACCCTGCTTTATTTCCCTACTACATGGAGCTGGATGAGCCTCAGCTTCCTGCAGGTTTCCTTGTTTAATGGTTGAAAAGCACATTTCGCTCTCTGTAAGCAGTCAGCAGGTCTGACTGAGCGGGACTTAAGCTGTTCCTTTTTAGATCTGTGTATTTAATCAAGGTCTGTATCTGTAGTTGTCCACTTAACTCGGCACAACCGTGTTGCACAGTTTCACTGAAGTCTGAAAAACAGCAAGCAAGCTTCCCAAACTAATTAAATGGCACCCCACGTACCCAGACTTGCAGTTACATTTACACAGATATTTTATTCGGCAAGAAATCAGTCCTTACCTGGTGCAATCCATAAAATTAATCAGGCACAATATACCCCATACAGATCAGCAGTCCCCTTGCCCCAGGAGTCTTGAAAAAAATAAGTACAACCAGCACTTCAAATCACTGTAACAGATCAGTACATGCCTTAGACTATTTCACTAGCCACAAAACAGCACATGTATTTATAATTAACTGGGAGCACATATGTCATCCCTAATTTCCCAGGGACTGTCATGGGCCCAGGGGCCACATCATACTCACCTCTAGTCTCAATCATACTATTGATATCAATGCTATTGGTAGGGAGTAAGCGTTGGTTGTTCAAGCATGTAAATGCCTGATCTCAGAACCTCAGTGTCATGTGCCTTGGCAGTGCTTCCTGCATCAGGATTCATGGACCTGCCCCCATGGTCCAGCGAGTCTTACAGTACCAGGGAAGAATGTCCCATATAGTTAACATGTTCATTAGCTTCTTCAGAGGAGAAAACATATGTACTGTCGATAGCCCCAGCATAATTCCGGGAAACAATTCACTGAAAACTAGGGCGGGTATGAATAAGCATCCCTATAGGGCAGTGGTCACCAACCAGTCTATCGGGATTGATTGGTGGACCCCAGAGCCTCTTGCAGTCAATCCTGGGCTGGGGCTGAGTATGCGTGCATATGTGTGCACCTCCCCCCACAGCCCAGCAGGTCAGTCAGTGGGGGAAGGGAAGGGGTGGGGGCCAGATTGAGGCCCCCATGGTGAGAGACAGAGTGCAGGAGCAGCCCAGTGAGTGGGGCCCCAGCCAGGCAGGTGGTTGGGATGGTGGGAGAATCAAGCCCAGGCGGCTCGTCTGGGGGGTGGGGCCTCCTGCCGCTATGTGCACCCCGGTGGAGGTCCCAGGGGGCACATGCCCCCCCATCTGTACCCAGCAGAGGCAGCTGCTGTTGTGGGCTGGGCTTTGTGCTCCGAGCCCCACTGCAGCTGGCCCAGGAGTGGCCTGACACATGTGTCCTGCTCTGGGCTAAGCCTCATCCCTTGCCCACCCGGTGACCAGATGCACATGGTGTCGGGCCACTCCTGGACAAGCTGCAGCGGGGCTCGAGGTGCAAAGCCCAGCCTGCAGTAGGAGCTGCCTCCACAACGCACAGCTCAGGGAGGCACGTGCCCCACCCAAATGAGGGGCAGCGTGGGTGGCTCTAGCAGTGGTGAGGGAGTGGGGCTGGAGCAGGGACAGGCCCTGCATAGCTGGGACAGGCTGGGGTGCAGCCTGGGAGGCACAGGCCAGGCACGTGTCCCTGGAATTGAGCAGGGTGGGACAGGCTGCAGCTGCCCGCTAGGGCCGGGCCATTCCCGTTGTGGGTCGGGCCGGGTAGCGGTGGCACTGGGAGCAGGACTATGGTGGGCTGCAGCCACCCGAAAATTGACTGTAGCCTCCCCAACCCTCTCCCAGCACTGCCACTGCCTGGCCCAAGCACAGTACAGCTCCAGGGCAGCCAAACTGCACTGCATGTGGTGCACATTCTGGCCACTCTGGGATCTGTGCTGCACACCGTGCAGGTCCCAGAGTGGCTGGAGTGGGTGCCAGATCTAGTATACTATGGGAGAAGGAAGAGGAGGGGGACTATGGGCCCAACCTGGCTCACAGACCAGCTTTGTGCAACTCATCACCCCTGGGGTAGAGTTACCTGACTTGATATTTATAGTTTCTATCTACTTCTTTACTTGGTGCAATGGTTGATTACACCAGTGTAAACATGTCACCTGTCCATGCCCATACACATAATCATCATGTTAATGATGTGAACAGCCCCTATTAAATGTGCCCCAAGTTTAGTATGGACCTACATACAGCAGCATCAGGGTCTATGTGGTAATGTTGAGACTGCATGTAAACAAATTCATGTACTGTGCACTCTTCAATACCACAGAAATGTCTACATACTGAAAAAAGGCAACAAGTAAGTTTAATAGAAATATTTTGTACTTGTAAAGCATAGTGCTTTCCATCTGTAGCATTGGTAAACAATGACTAAGTAGAAATAATAATTTTCAAGAAGTGTCTGAAGTGCAAACAATAAAGATGAAAAAGAATTGTTACGGCCGTGAAAGGCAGAGCAGCTAAAAGCATTGAGAGAGGAATAAACAATGGAAAGTTTAGGATGAATATTTGATAAACCTTTGCAATAATGAAATCAAGAGCACTGGGGAACAATTGCGCAATGGAATTCGTGGCAGTCCCATTGCTTAAATCATCTCAAATGAGGCCAGGTACAATATTGGAGAATATACTGTCACACTGGGAGAATGGTGACCATGTATTACATTTTTTTTTTGGAAGACAAAGGCAACAGACCAAATTCTACCCTTAGTTATGCTCATTCAGCAACCCTCAGCGGTTATATGTGTTTTCTGCTGCAAAACAAAAAGGGTTTCTACAATAGGAAAATCTGAAAAAAGAACAAGATTCCTGGTTGTATTTTTGCCTTGAGATAGAACAGGGGAGGGATCTCAGGTATGGCTCATTGGCTGGATCTGGCCTGGGAAGCCCTACCATCCAGCCCCCAGTGCTGTCTGTGGGTCTCAGAGTTGACCCATATGCAGCATGCAGAGTATGCCAGGTGGCCCCATGTGCGGCTCTCTGACCATGCTGGGACTGTGCTACATGTAGTGTCTGCTCTAGCACATGTGACAAAACAACAAAGCGGCCACTATGTTTCATAGTTTCATAGCTTCTAGGGTCGGAAGGGACCCGAGTAGATCATCTAGTCCGACCCCCTGCCATGGCAGGAAAGAGCACTGGGGTCAAATGACCCCAGCAAGATGTACATCTAGCCTCCTCT
>NW_017729022.1:135150361-135171715 GCF_001723915.1 Gavialis gangeticus | reverse complement strand
GAGATGCATCTGTGGATGCATGACAAGGTGCAGTTGGACTTCCTGACTGCATCCCCACACTGCCGACCCATGTTCATCTTGGAATCAATGATGACTCCAAGATCCTTTTCCGCCTCTGCACTGACAAGAATGGAGTTCCCCAGTCTGTAGGTATGGTGCCGGTTGTTCCTCCTCAGATGCACCACTTTCCACTTTTCAGTGTTGAATCCCATCCTATTCTCATCCGCCCACCCTTGTAACCTGTCTAGGTCTGATTGCAGCCTATTCCTCCCTTCTAGCATGCCCACATCCCCCCACACCTTAGTGTCATCAGCAAATTTGAACAGGGTGCTTTTTACCCCCTCGTCCAAGTCACTGATGAAGATGTTGAACAGTGCGGGCCCGAGGACTGAGCCCTGTGGAACCCCACTGGCCACATCCCTCCAAGCCGAAAATGACCCATCCACTGGAGAGATGTGGGCAGCGGAGTTCCACAGGGCTCGGTCCTCGGGCCCGCACTGTTCAACATCTTCATCAATGACTTGGACGAGGGGGTAAAAAGCACCCTGTTTAAATGTGGCACACATTTGGCACATCCCTGGAGTAGCCCCTGCATGCATCACAGCCCCAGAGCAGTTGTGTGCTATTCAGTTGCTCTGGGGCTGGGTTGTGCCCAGGGGCAACTCTGCCGCTCCAGAACTGTGCCGCATGTGGGGGCCGCTCTGCCACTCCAGGACTGGGCTGCACCTGGCAGCTGCTCCAGTGCAATGCAGCACAGTCCTGGGGTGGCGGAGCAGCTGCCACATGCAGCACAACCCCAGAGCAGCTAGAGTAGGACTGTGCTGCACATGGTGCCCCATCTGGCTGCTCCAGGACATGTGCTAGATCAGGCATGCAGGGCCAGTCTGTGGGTCTGATCCAGCCGGCAGACTGGTTCTGAACCACTCATTAAGCCCACAGGGTAATGATAAGCTAATGAGGACATAGGGGAAACATAAATAAAGAATAGTCTCTTCTATGCAATATCCAAAATAAAAATTTGGTGAATGATAAGCAGGAAGGGATAGAAAACGGGAGTTTGGCCAGTAAGTAGAGAACTTGTTTCATATCAGTTCATCCATACACAGAAGTATCAAGTGGCCAAGATCAGTAAGGACTAGTCCTTTTTTGGGTAAGTTAGCAGGACAACTCCTTGAAGATGAAAACCTAGCCAAGAAGATTCACACTTTTATCCAGTCTAGGTGGGACTACCACAAAACACTATTTCTGAGCTTAACTGCAGAAGACACATGAAGCCTGCAACCTGTTCCATCATGAAGTCCAAAGGGAACCTCTCTCACTGGTACTGTGCTTTATTCTAACTCTCTATTTAATTCTACTCCACTTTCAAAATACTGGCTCTGATCCAGAAAGCCTTTAGTGCTGGTAACCTAAGATACTGTTGGGTGTTCTCCCAGTAGAGGCTCCTTGTTTACAGCAAATCATAATGAAACGATGTCTCAAGATTTTCATATCAAGCTGCCTGATAATGCAAGCCCTTTCAGAGCAGCAACATGGGACTCTAAGTAGTCCATTGAAGGTATCTTTTAGGATGTGAGAATGGCAAGAGATTTTGATCTGTTTTGTAGAGATGCCTTCATCTGGTTTTTTTCTGAGAACATGGTGCCTCAACATTTAACAATGGGCATATTAGTAGATGATTAAACAGATTTCTATTAAACAAACAACTGCATAGCAATTCACTGTAGGAAACAAATCTGACCCAGCCAGAGTCTTTCATGAATGACATCATGGGCACATACAGTTATCTTCCCAAACTGTGAACTGCAGCCACTTAGAGGTAAGTCCTGAAAAAAGGGATTGGTCATATACTTCTAGCTATTAAACAGCTGTAGGAGACATATAAAAATAGGCATCGTCTTGGCCCTACCTTGCTTGCTTTGCACATAAGCCAGTGTCTGCACTTACCAAGGGTATCTTCCACAGTATAATGGAAAGGAAAGAGAAGTAACATGTAAGTAGCAAGTATGTAGTTCATTCCATGAAAAAAATTGAGAAACTTTGATCTACTTAGGCATTTTTGAATGTATGTTTACACTTCTTAAAAACCCTCACTGGAGTAAAATCTCCCGCCATTACATTTTTTAAATAATATGGTTAAAATAAAGCATGTTGCCTGATAGATGTTGCCTGACAGTGGGGTGGCCACATTATCTACAATCCTGCATTAGAGTTGCACCAAGATCAGGGTCATCTGACTGCAGAGACTCATACAAAGCAACATAGTCCCTGAACTGGTGATCTTGAAGCAGTCCTAAAACAGGCAAAGCTCATAATTTTGATTCAGAGGTGAGTCACGTTTTTATTTAACACCTGAACATAGTCCTGTGACTATTTTATACTGTCTGAAGGAAACATTACTTAATGATCATCAGCAAAGAATAAATCCTGCACTAAATTCAAATACATCAAAGTGTTCCATAAAAGAGACTGCACTTAAATAAAGCAAATGGAAAAGAAAGAAAAAGTGAAAACTAATGCTAACATCATTTTCATTCAGGAGTAAGCTTCCTGTTTATAAAGTAAGGATCAGATATTGCTGGGCTGAGGCAGATACAGCACAGGCAGGCACAAGAAAAATATTCCCATGTGACTCTTGAAATACTTTGGAATTAACTTCAGACACTCCTGATCCACTCCTGAGGAAAGAGATCAAAACACAGAAAAGGGTGCTCCTTATTGGCTCATATCCCCAACATAGGATGTAAAGAAGACGGGCAACAAAGGCTTTGCTCCAAGGTCAGATGGGAAGATTCCTCTCCCCTCATCACCTGTAGGAGTGTCAGGTTAGAGAAGATAAAAGGTTTTCTCAAGGGAGGGTGTGGGAAGGTTCATAACCAGTGAAGCCTGGGTGCAGGAATTAAGCCTAGGGTCCAGATTCCTCCAAAGTGGGAAAGGTGCAGAGGGGTCCATCCATCAGGTCCTACAGTAGGTATGTCATGTTGGTGAATGAATGTCACTTTCTTATATGGAGCAGAGTAGGGTGGGTGATCTACAGGCAGAAGCCATCATTCTGTCAGGTCATTTGAAACTGTCTAAACAAATAGGTAATGGTCACAGGCAACGTACTAAGGATGTTTTAGTGCAGGATATAGTGTAGTCACTTTTCCAGGAAAGGAAGGAAATGAGCATCATGATTGAAGAACCCTAAAAGGGATAGATAAGAACATTTTCCTTTTCCAGAAAAGCTGCAGAAAGGCTGAAAATTAGAAAGCAGACAGAGCTTGGATAATCCATAGCACTAATATTAAAAAAAACCACAACACAATATGCTGCTGTCCCATGCAATCTAAATAGGAGGAGGAATCTCCCACCAGTTCTACACTCTTGGAACCAGGATGCAAAAATATTTCATACTAGTTTTTCTTCTGTTTAAAATTGTGCAGATTAATTTAGGCAAGCTGCTAAAGAATTTTCCCACCATGACCAGCCTCTTCCACATGAAAATCTTACTGGTGAATTTGAGATATCACTATTGCTTTCAGACTCTGATGGCACATATTCAGTGACATGACTTTCCTAGAAGAAACAGTGGGGACAGGAAAAACTAGATCTTCACAGCTGGACAAAGCTATGAAGAACAAAGACTTGCTTCTGATTTGTTAAACCAGTTTTATGTTAGTTTATGCCTCCAAATGTCAATAGAGTTACCTCATATTTACACCCAAGACCTGAATCAGGACCAGAAAGCTGGTGGACCTTGTTACACATAAATTTTAGGCAGCTCCTGGAGATCTTAACCCCTGGATTGTACACAAATTAACACCTGAAACTAATTTTAAGTACACTTTAGGTGACTTAATGTTATGTTACCCCAAGGCAAGTTTCTCCCTGATTTGTATTACCCAGCTCATGTTTCATTAATTTGTGGCCACTCCCCACAGATGAACCACCCAAGTTGCAGTCCTCCAGCATCCCAGAATGCAGTGTCCCCTTCCCATCCCTCCTGTGTGGACAATTTTTCTACCCTCTGAAGTCTAGTGCACAGGAGTCAGTTCTGGCACCTAGCTAACTTTCCCTCCCACCCCTGGGAGTGTAACCCCATGCAAACAGCCTTCAGAGCACATGCCAACTAGCCAGGTTGCAAGGTACAGACGGGTCCAGGAGTGGGGTCTAGAGGGGGAACCAGGTAGGGGGTTGGATCGCATCCCTTGAGCAGAGACTTAGTTCCTAGGGTAGGTGCAGTAGCTCTGCCAAAGTGCCTTCCCTCACTGCTCCCACCTCCCAACCACCTTGCAAAGCATATCCAGGACCCCCCACATTCCAATCTCAAATCCGAATTTATTAAAACACAAAAACTTCTTTTTTATTTTTATATTCTTTATTTTTGTCACTGTTTATTGTATCCTTCAGTGACTGATTTATTTGATTTCACCAACCTTCCCCACCCCCATTTCCTTTCCACCTCTTATTTCATTACCCACCTCCATCCCATTAATTCTTCTCCTTCCAGCTTCATGTTCCCATCCTCCTCCCCAACCCATCTCTCAGATACCCCTGCCTACAGGGATAGAACCGGCTTACCAGCTCTGAAGTGGCAAATCAGAGCTGCAGCTTATAGTCAGGCCCCTGCTCACTAGCCTTCTAATGGCAAGTCACAGCTGTGCAGGCAGTAAGAGAAGGTTTTTAACCTTAAGGTATGACTGCTCCAACCTTGAGGTAGCACTAACACTAATCAACATTTGAGCACCTCAAAGTGCAATGTGTAACAAGGCCGTGAGTCAAAGACAACTCCTTATTTCTGCGTAAGTATTTAAAATAAACATCAAGGAACAGGTCATTTCCCTAAACTTAATAATTAGGGGTGATGACACAAATTTAAGGTCAATGCACAAAACTTAACATAAACTGTAGAATCTAGGCCAAATCCTACATTTCAAAGTACAACCGGTGATTTAAAAAGCAACAAATAAACAACTCTAGCCACACTGCCAAGCCAAAAAAGGTATGTTTTTTTTTTTACGGCAATGTCTTCACGATAGCAATTACAAAATCCGCTACTGCTAGCCCACATCACTAGTTCACTCTGTATTGTCTATAATTTAGAAAGATGAGGTGCTACAAGTGTAAAATATGTGCAAAGCAGCAGCTACTGAATACAATGTGTAGAGATTGACATTTCAGCTGAAGTACTAGGGGGCAGGGTTTTACCTGCAAGAGAAGCTCATAAGCAACTGAGACACCAAATAAATGAATTTTACAGGTAAACCAAGCACACTCATGAAAATAAGAGATAATACACCGCAATATGTTTATTTTGACAAGTGACCTGTATGTGTAATTATTTTTGTTAATATATAACACACACTAGAATTTGTGACATTATTTGTAAAAAATTACGAAGTCTTGGTAGCAAGCGTTACGAATCATGAGTTCAGCATTGTTGAGATACTTTGAACTGTCCTCAATAAACAAGGGAAACAGAGCCAGAAGATATTCTGTGGTAACATGGTATATAGTATGAAAAAAGTTGAGGACCTCTGAGCTACTATAGTGTCCTTAATTTCTAATGTTAGAATTAGGAGTGTGAAGTCAGGCAGCAGCTTACAGGAGGTGCAAGATCTGTCCTTACATTTGCTTTAGTGACAGGACACCCCATCACTGAAGCTAACGGCCTAAATGTCAAAAGATATGCTGTAAACAGAATTACATCATTAACGTTCCTTAAAAGTGCAACAGCAGGGCCCTGACTTGCTTTGTACTTGTTTGTGGCAGTAAATGCTGTTGCCTAGGAAATGACCCCATCAAGCCATCTCAAAGGACTCTGAAGTACAACTATTCTTAAGCAGTTACTGAAAGGTGATTTAAAGCAGTGGGATGAAATTGTTTAAAATCTGTTGATGTTTAACAGGGGTAAGGTACAATATTAGTATTCAAATGAATACTGCAGGAGACAAACATTGTTCCAGGAAAAATGTGCGTACTGTAAGGTCTACACAAAGAAAATGAATTTTAATTTGTGCCAGCAGGCTTGTTAATTTACCTTATTGTTTAAATAACCAGGACTGCTGATCGGAAGAAAACACAGAATAAATGGTGAAATTCAATTGGAATTAGCCACCTAACCTCAGCAGTTCCTTAGAACATCCTAGGCTAAACCTCTATCAATAGATTTGAAATAGATATACAGTATTTATGGATGGGCTGATCAAGGAGCTGAGGGAATCTTTAGAGAGAAAAGAGAAGTTCTTTACCAGTAATTGGACTCCTTTGAAATTTGCCATTGACCATATACACCAGTGATTCTCAGCCAGGGTTCCACCACAGCCCAGAGTATCACAAGATCCTTTTAAGGGAGATGTAGATTATTAGGTTTGCAAACACCAACACATGATTCACAAGATAGACCCAGAGATTTCAAATAGGAATCCATAATATTACAAACAATTCTGACCTGTTGTGGTCTTTCTCAGTTGTCTGCAACAGAAAAATTGTTCTATTATTTTTCTGTAGTCAAGAAAAAAGCAAAAGCTAAGAGCCAGCACTCTCCAAGGTGGTGCCTTGAGTTCAAAAAAAGGTTGAGAACCATTGACATGCACATTCTACTTTAGGTGTGCATATGTCTCATGCTTTTACCTTTGAAGTATTTTTTTACCTTAGCAGTTCTTGTACAGCATCCATGCACAGTCCCCTCCCCTTGTGCTCTCCATGGAGGGTACAAAGGGTGGTGAACTCTTCCTGCTCCTCTCAACTACAGAATTCTGGAACAACAGGGACTCCAAAGAAGAGGTAGAAATGTGGAAAGTGCATACACATCTCAGGGAACTCCACTAATTAAGTGATTTATCTCTCTTTCAAGTGCTTGTCCATATGCACATTCCACAGTGGGTGACTCTAAAGTAGTGCCTGATTCACATGGCGGCAGGACCAGGATCCTAGGTGAACAATAATGGGTGGACTGCTTTGCCACAGGGAGCATCCACTCTAGATGCCTCTGTGATAGAGTAGTGCTTAGCAAAAGTGTATATGAAGTTCCAGGTGGCTGCGTTGCAGATGTTCAGAATGAATGCCATGGATGGCATCTATATTTCCAGTGGAATGGGCTTTGATCACTGTTGGTAGGTCTACCTTGGTGACCTTGCAGCACACACTGAAGCAATTCAGTTAGATTAGTATTTGGGCAGAAAAAAAATCACTCTGTCTTTTGAGATCACAGCTCAGAATTAAATAAATGAGATACGCACAAAGGCTTAGTCCAGTATCAGTAAAAGAACTAAGTTCTCCTCTTGTCAAGCATGTGTAAGAGAGGGTTAGTCTGAAAGAGTGAGGCTTCAAAAGGAAGTATGGTAAGTGACTATAGTGAAATCCCATGACAACTGTGGGTATAAATTCGGGGTTAGTTCTCTTTTCCATAGGAGGTGGGACCCAACACAATTGCCTGAGTCTTACTTATGGTCCCCACAAAAGGAACAGCCTCCATGAAAGGCAACTTCATGGCCAGAAGGAATAGGAAGCAGGTGCCATCAATTCAAATGGTGGACTCTTAGGGCAGTATGGATTAGATTTAGTTCCTCTAAGAAAAAAAGTCCTTTTACCATGCAAAGGAGACCTGATACCAGAAGCATGGTAACCTCATGCCTAGGGCATGCCTTTTGAGGCACTAGATCAGGGGTGGGCAAAATGGTGGATCCAGAAGTGGCTGGACTCCATTTCCCAGCAGCCCCTGCCTGTGTTGCTGTGGCCAGAGTTTCCATGGAGACCCCTGGAGCAGCAGGACCATGACAATGCGGGGCCAGGGTTTCCATGGAGACTGACCCAAGCAGTGCTGGCAGGGCATGTGGCTGGGTGGGAAGCTGCTCCAGAGCCCAGGCCAGGATTTTGCAGCAGTGATAACATGGTCCAGAGCCATGGCAGAACAGCAATCTACTACCTGCATGCCCTGGCCCCTAAGGCAGAGGCAGCATGATCCACTGCCTACACGCTCCTGCCCAGGGTGTGTGGGCAGCGGATCTCAGCTGTGCCCTGGCTCTAGCGGGTGCTGTCACTGCCACAAGATCCTGGCCCTGGCCCCAGACCTGGAGCAGCTTCCTGCCCAGCTGTGCACCTCGCCAATGCTGCTTGGGCTAGTGTCTATGGAACTGCACTGTCACAGCCCTGCTGCTCCAGCGTTCTCCATGGAAACGGGCCACAGCCACATGGGCAGGGGCTACTGGGAAATGGAATCTGCCCTAGGCCCAGTCCAGCTTGTGGGCCGGACTTTGACTGCCCCTGCACTAGATGGAGACCTTAACTAACTCTAGTTCAGGTTGGATAATTATGACACTTGATGCACTGAGGTGGGGTGATATTGGAACCAGAGGAGAAAACAGGGAGACCAAACACCAAGGATTTGGAATACACTGCAGAAACTCCTTCTGAGAGTCAGGGTGCTTCAGGAGAACCAAGAAGTGAGAAGCACTGCTTGTTATGATCTGAGTACAAAGCACAAGGAGAGGTGGGCACATATGTCCTGTAGGGCAAATCTTATGAGGTCAAGTGTCTGCGTTATATGTATACTACAGTGTAATGTAAATATAGGTTCTCAAAAGGGAAGACTTTTTATTGGCGGAGGAAGGTTTTTTTTCTTTCTCTGAAGATTTAAGGGCTTTGCCCTTGTGGATTTTATAATTAATTTTTGATTTATGTTGAACAGAGCAGTTTCCTTAGGATTTAAGATAGGCAGAGATTATATTTAAACAGGTGTATATCTTTATTCTATTACATCTCTCAAAGATGTCTTTGGGGTGTATAGATTAATCAGCCAGGGATAGAAAAGTAACAAGGTAATTCAAGGTTCCATCTTTAGAGCTCAGGTTATTGCAAAGACAAGGTCCCTAAAAAAAAAGAAAAAAAACACTAGATGCTAACCAACTGAGCCTGTCTCAGCATGCGATAGCTGGGGCACAGAAGACATAATTTACCAAGCTATTACAGAGAAACCCACAATAGGAACTCAGCCCTCTCATTACCTACCCCTGCTAAACAGGTGAGAAGCTGTAGGTCCCACAGGTCCCATGATTGTTCCAAATTATGTGGCCTGTGACTAAAGCACATAGTTTTAGAAGGCCCCAAAACCCAGCCTGAGATTACACATTAGCTAGCAGGTGGTAATTCTAAGGAATGTCAGTCTGCATTAATGTTAACTAGTGCTAGTAATCACTGACACACATTTGGGGTTAATACCCTCAGACCTGCCACTAGAGGGCTGGCGAGCAGGGACATGGCTAGGGTCTGCAAGGCTGTTCCCTGCCTGCCACAATCAGTAGCTTTCTAGCCACAGTATAGGCCAGGGAAGCGGGAGTAGGTGGAGGGGAGGAAGGAGCCCCCCTTGCCACTTTGATCACCCTCTCTACCCCATCAGCTCCTTGTTCCTTCCCACCCCCTCTTTCCCTGCTCTCCCTTCAGTTGCGGGGCCTGGCAGAGGCTGGATCTGGGCACACAGGGGGGCTGTGATCTGCAGGCACTCTGGGAGGAGGCAGGGAGGCAGAACCCTTGACTTTAGGAAAGTCAACTTTCATAAACTCAGGAGGCTGGCTGCCAAGGCCTTGAGAAACCATTATCTGAGAGTGGAGTCCACAATGAGTGGTCACTCCTTAAGAACACAATCCTTTAAGCACAAGGGAAATCCATCCCAGCCCATGGGAAAGGTAGCCAAAAGGCTGAGCAACCCTTGTGGCTAAATAGGGGATTTATGGACCTCCTGTATCTGAAAAAAGAAGCCTATAAAGGGTGGCAGTCAGGTAACATCACCAAGGAGAAGTATTCAGCACTGGCCTGAACATGTAGGGAGCAAAACAGGAAAGTCACAGACAAAACCAAACTTAAACTGGCTACAGGAATCAAGAACAACAAAAAGTCCTTCTTCAGATACGTGGATTGTTGGAAGAAAAACAAGGGCAACCTCGGACCCTTGCTAAACCAAATGGGGCAGCTGACAACCAACATCCAGGAAAAAGCTAATCTCTTTAACAATTACTTTGCATTGGTCTTCCACCAGCCCAAGGGGATCACCCTGCCAAATAAGATGCAGGATTGACAGGGTATGAGGCAAACACACGCCCAGCATCGGCAAAGATCTCATGAGGGAACACCTTGAGAGGCTGGACATCCACAAATCAGCTGGCCCAGATGGAATCCACCCAAGAGTACTAAAGGAACTGGCTGACACCATAGTGCAGCCAATAATGAGGATATTTGAGAACTTGTGGTGCTCAGGAGAGTTTCCTGAAGGCTGGAAGGGGGCCAATGTGGTGTCTATCTTCAAAAAAGGAAGCATGGAAGATCCAGGGAACTACAGGCCAATTAGTTTGACCTCAATCTTTGGTAAGATATTAGAAAAAAATAATCAAATAAATTATTAACAACAGGTTAACAGACTGCAACATTCTAAAAGATAGCCAACTTGGCTTTGTTGTGGGTAGGTCTTGCCTGACTAACCTCATTGCCTTCTATGACCAGGTGTTGCATTACCTGGACAAAGAAAAAGAGGTTGATATAATTTATTTGGACTTCAAAAAAGCCTTTGACTTGGTCTTTCATGAAGTCCTTATGGTTAAACTGGGGAATTGAGGCCACGACAACCTTATAGTCCGACAGCTCAGGAACTGGCTGTGTGGTTGGACAAAGAGAGTGATAGTCAATGGAACCATGTCAAAATGGTGCATGGTGTCCAGCAGTGTCCCCCAGAGCTCCGTACTTGGACCAGTACTTTTTAACATATTTATAAATGATATTAGATTCAGGTATCAGAAGCAGACTGGCTAAATTAGCTGATGACACCAAATTATGGGGAAGTGTGGTCACACTAAAGGATAAGCTGGTGATTCAGGCCTACCTGGACAGGCTGGCAAGGTGGGTGGATCAAAACCTGATGGCATTTAACACGGAGAAATGCAAGGTTCTCCACCTTGGGGAAAAAAATCCACATCATACTTATAGGCTCAGCAGTGCTACACTCACTAGCACCATGACTAAAAGAGACTTGGGGGTCATGACAGACCACAAGATGAATATGAGCCACCAATGTGTTGCCGTAGCTGGCAAAGCCAACAAACCCTGGCTTGCATCTACCAATGCATCTCAAGCAAGACCCAAGAAGTCATCCTCCCGCTTTACTCAGCCTTGGTGAGGCCATAGTGGGAATACTGCATCCAATTCTGGGCTCCACACTTTAGATGTGGAGAAGCTTGAAAGAGTCCAGAGGACAGCCACATGCATGATTAGAGGACAAGAGAACAGGCCTTATGAGGAGATGCTAAGAGGCATGGGGCTCTTCAGCCTGGAGAAGCAAAGGCTCAGGGGGGATTTGGTGGCAGCCTATAAGTATATAAGGGGTGTGCATCAGGAACTGGGAAAACATTAGTTTACTAGGGCACCCAAGGGAAGACAAGGTCCAACAGTCACAAACTGTGGCAAGACCATTTTAGGCTGGATGTAAGGAAAAACTTTTTTACTGTCTGAGTCCCCAGAGCCTGGACTAGACTTTCCCCAGGAGTGGTGCAAGCACCTACTCTGGACACTTTTAAGAAATACTTGAATGTCTATCTTGCTGGGATCATTTGACCCCAGCTGACTTCCTGCTCCTTGGGCAGGGGCCTGGACCCAATGATCTTGCAAGGTCTCTTCCAGCCCTAAAATCTATGAAATCTATGAAACTTTGCCACTACTGGTGCCTCTGCTGCTCTTGGGGAAGCATGGCAGTGTCTTGGAGGTGGAGGGACTAATGGGGTCAGTGGAGGAGACTGGGGTAGCAGGGAAACAATTCAGGGGTGGAGGCAAGGGTGACTGGTGCCTCCTGAGTCTGGGGGGGCACAATTTGTGGGTGGGCGTTAGGCAGGCCAAAAGCCCCATATCCACTCCTATATTTCTGTGCTGAGGCTTAGTGCCCAACTCCCAACACACCACCAGCTTGCATGGCAAAAAAGTTGCCCTGTCCTGAGCAGTGCTGTGTCAGGGGCCAATCTCAGGTGGGGCATGTGTCTCCAGTGCCCCCCCTACCAGTTGCCTGTGTTTGGAAGGACAGCAATCAAGAAGCTCTCCACCCACCCACTCCTCCTACAGCTTTCATTGCTCCTTCCCTATGCTTCCCTCCTGCTTCCAACCTTCACCTCTTTTCCTTCCCTCACTACTCATCCTATCCCAACCCACCTGTGTCTGGTTCACATGTGTCAGTCCAGGGCCATAGAGTGCTGGATATTAACTAGTCCACTTAGGAGCAGTCCTCCTGGGATACTGAAGGACCACAAATTTGGTGGTTTTCTCAGGGAAGCACCCAGAAGTTAGTTTACTTCAAGCTGGGTAGCAGAGCTCAGAGATAATTCTTGCCTGAATAGGTGTAACTTTAAGACATCTAGAGCAGGGGTTCTCAATCCCTGGACTGTGCGGTGCTGGGCTGTGGCAGGTCAGCTGCTGGTCTGCAGGATGGTCAGTGGCTGCAGCCCCCTAGAGCCGGGCAGAGAGGCTGCAGCTCCTTCCACAGGGCCCACAGCAGCGCAGGGTTTGGCCCACCCCACTGCCCAGGGCATGGGGGTATCCTTACCTGTCTTCAGGCTGGAAATTCCAGCTGCGGCCATCTGTGACTGATGGGCCACAGTTTGCCAGGTTGTGGCCATTTCCAGGCTGCAGTTTGCTAGGCCACGGCATAAAAACTTTGGGAACCCCTGATGATCTAGAGGGCACTCAGAACTTGTTAATGAGGCATAATGTGTGATCATTCAAGTTTTAAGCGCTCTTTATATGATATAATTGTAATGTATAATCTTACCATTAGAAGCACAAGTTTAATTGAATATCAACGGGGATTTGTCCTGAAATTCCTCTGCATATTTGATTATCTTCACTTGCTTAGGCACTCCATTTTTTTTGCACTCACTAAGCATCAAAATATCTTAAACACACTTGAAATTCCTATACTAAATGTACTAAAGGCATGGCAATATAGGGGATTAACAGTGATTAGCTGTGGTCTCCACACAGTGCAAACCCTAAACAGCATGTAAACACCTGGTCCTGAGACACTTCTTAGCAGCACTGAATGGCTTCCACTGACAGTGATGGATTGATATGCAACATCAAAAATAACTCCTTCTACCTCTAACTGATGAGGAAATGTAGGACACAACACATTCATCTCCTTCACAGTTTAATATGAAGCATTTATCACAAGCACACGGTGCTTCTGCTGGAGATGCTGATCACATCTATTGTTTAACCTATGTTCAAGTTAGTTCTGAGTATTTGCTGATGTTGCAGAACCTTACTAAGAATTATGTGCAACTCTCCCTTCCTCTTATGGACCATTCAGCACCTCTCCACTGTGCACACAGTGCAAACAGCCTGCCCCCTGCTTTGCTCCCAATAGCACAGGCAGCCTGCCTTCCCCCTGCCACCTGTGTACTACTGGCAGCCTGGCTCTCCACTTCTCCCAGCCACGTGCATGGTATGAGCAGCTCCCTACAATAGCACAGGCAGCCTGGCTCTCCCGTGCTGCATTCAAAGTGCCCCCTACTCCCTCACATGCATCCCCCACCTGCAATGCAGGCAGCCCATCTCCCTTCTTTGCCACACATGCAGCTTGAGCACTCCAGTCCCCTCCCAGCCACTGAGGCTGGACCAACTGGCAGCAGGGAATGGCAGCTGGGCAGGAGCCAACAGGCTGCATGCTAACCCTTTGGGGGCCACATGCAGCTCAGGGATCAGCACTTGGATAGCCCTGATTTAAACTCTTTGATAAGTATTAAAAATAATTTCAAATACTGTTCCCAGTCTTTGTCTGTGTGCCTAATTTTATTTACTGAGAATTGTATGGAACACTCCTTGAAGCTGACTGGCAGCTGTCACTAATACTACCTATGTTCAGAGTTTTACATACCATAGCTCAAAGTTTTAATTTTTCCCTAAATTCTGAAAACAGAAAACTCTGGGAACTAAGCTTGAACACACTTAACATGAGGTGTAGGGAAGTGGAGCTAAGTGGAGAAAAGTACCCCCAGTGCACCCTACACCATCTTATACTCAAACTTAAGTACATCCTTAATGGCTCCAATAGACTAAGCTCAAAGTGGCTACATTGTGCAAATACACTCTCTTATCTTCACAGAATAGGTGCACTGGTAAGCTTGATATCCTGTGCTTTCAACCTGTTTGAACCACAGGTAGCTACTGAAAATCTACATGTTAATGTGCATTATTTCAC
This sequence comes from Gavialis gangeticus, assembly GCF_001723915.1. Lineage (NCBI taxonomy): Eukaryota > Metazoa > Chordata > Crocodylia > Gavialidae > Gavialis > Gavialis gangeticus. The sequence goes on along the minus strand of NW_017729022.1, from coordinate 135,157,503 downwards.
AGAAGAAAAATAATGACCAAGGTATTCCTTCAGTCATCTTTTTAAGAAATGATGAGAAGTCCAGCCCATAGTGGCTTAAAGGGACACCAGAAAAATCAGATCACTTGTCACTGAATTTGATTCCAGCTTCCGCATTTGCCATTTTACATGGCAATTTAAGCAAGGCTAATAATGGCTTTAAGCTTTAAAATGCAATAGTAACACTTGGTTTGGTTTACATGGGTGGTGAATTGGTGCTATTTCCATTAACTTCAATGGGATGTGTATCCACACCTAAAATGCCAACTATTTAAATAAATACACAGAATGATATTCAACCAAGAAAACGCCCAAACCATTTCTATCTAGTTTTGTATTCAATATATATTTTATTCTATTTATTCCTTCAAATACTCAGTTAATCTTAAACAAGGCAACAAGTAAAGCTGATAGGTTCTAATAAAAACAGAAAGGGAAATAACTGAAAACAAAAGCAAACAAACACACAAAAAACCCAGCTGAATATGTTTAAAGTCTTTGGAACAATCTGGGAAAGAAGAGATTTAATTTGCTCTAATAGTGGCAATTTAAATCAACCTAATGCCAGCAAAAAGCCTTTAAAGGCTCTATAAAATCACCACAAAAGCACTTTCAATCACTTTAATACATGCATAAAGTGGCTTAAATCACTTGGTAAAAAAATGCCTTATATTTCTTATGGGTGATCTTTTGTTCTGAGTTTGGACATGATCCAATTCAAATGGTGTTGATTAATTTCAAGCAGACTGCAAGGATGCGTTGGGTTGCAATCAAAACAGTGACACCAACCTGGTTCTGCAGCTCTTGCTGCTCCCCATCTCCAGATAACCAAGTATTTTGATCAGGGACTGAGAAACTACAGCAAGGAGCTCAGTGCAGGTGCCTAGACAGGCTACCTGTGCTTGTTTGCATCTTCTGCTGCTGTTCATGACAATTGGCTCATGTCTCCACCCTTCCCTTGTATCCGTTGTTACGCCACCCAGACCTTCTCACTGCTCTCACTCTCAGTACCCCTTTTATCCAGATAACTGGTTGTGCACCTAGGCTCTTTTCTGGTCTTACCCTATGCTACTGGGGCAGATTTTCTGGTTGGCAGATCTGTGAGAAGCAGAACATGCAACTCCATTTCTTTGTAGTGTTGTCGTTGCCCTGATCCCCGTGAAAGAAAAGAGCAGATCCAAACATGCTACATGAGCACTGCAGCTATAACTCTGCTTATTTCAGTGGATGGTCTAGGGTCCCTGATTGTAGCTGGAAAGCAACTGGGTCCTCCAGACCTTTCTCCAATCTAGTTTTCAATCTGGAACTCAACTGAAACCACTCTTGCAAAGTCTCTCATGACTAGGGACCTACCAAAATTGCAATTTCACAGAAATCTGGCACTTCCCATGAAATTTGCAAGAACAAGAAACACTTACTAAAAATAAAACACTGGCTCCTCAGAGGGTGGCAGGGAGGAGGCGGGCTGCCCACATGAAGGGCAGCCAAAGATGGCTGCTGCCCCCACCCCTCACCACTGGTTAGCTGAGAGGGCTGCCTGTCATGTCATGCATGATGGCCAGCCCTGGTAACCAATCAGTGGTGATGGGCAGGGCCACTGAGGCATGGTGGGGGCCCACCACAATCAACCCTTGAATATGGTAGCTGGCCCTACAATCTCGCCATGAAACTGGCTGGCCACCTCCTCGAGTTAGTTAGACCCCCTACTCATGACTTGTCAATTCATTTTGGCATCCCCTCCTCTGCAGTGAGTGGGATTGGAAGATACCTCTACAAATGCAGTGAAACCAACAAGATATTTAAGCCACACAGCAAGAAACCCAAGGCAAGTAGGGATCATTGGTGCATTGTAGAAGGGGAACCCAAACAGTACATATAATTATAATCTGAACAGTTGCAACAGCTAGCAGCAACATTTCCATCTCATATTTAAAGTGGGTTGAGCTTATTTTATAGGTGGGGCTTAGAAAAGTATCATTACTTTAACACAATTTGTAGCTTTACAAAGAGAGGTTAAAGTCTGAAATTATTTTTACAGTTCAATAAAAACAAAACAAAAACAGTGGGATGCTTAAATCAGGGATGTCTTAATTTCAAAGTGACCAGGGGTGACATGCCCACAGGCTACATCTGCGGGAGCCACACACTGAAGGGGCAGCACTAGTGGGGGGAACAGGCCCCCACAGCTGCATGTCATACATGTGCAGATTGCAGTTCCTCCCTGCCCCATGCTGCACAACATGTGCAGGTGGGCACATAGCCTCACCTTCAGCTCTCTGTGGTTCCCCTGTGACACCACATGACACCACATCATTCTGGGTTGTCAGCATTCAGGCACCTTAGGCTGTGCCTCGTTATGCCATGCTGCCCTGCTCCCTGGGGTAGGAGTATGGAACAGAAGTCAAAGGAGCAAGTGGGAGCCCAAAGTCCCTGGCTGCTACAGCAGCCAGAGCAATAGGGGTAGTGGCAGCCTGGTGGGAGCCCAGAGGCTACATGTGGTCCACAGGGCACCAGCTGGACAGCCCTGGCTTACATCATTAAACCAATTCCTGCTTTTAATAACATGGCTACATTTTGCAGATGTCTGTGGCTTTCTTGCAACTACTACGGGTGTACTTAATGTAGACAGTGCTCTAAAAACATCAGCTCAGTGTGCAGCAGCAAGCAAAAAAAATAAGATGTTGAGTGTCTTTAAAAAGGGAATTGAAAACAAAACAGAACATTACAAGCCATTATTCAAACCCATGCTGCATGTAGTTCTTGAATACAGTGTGCAGTTCTGGTCTCCACATTTCAAAAAGGATGGAGTAGAATTAGAAAAGATATAGAAAAGGGCAACCAAAAAGATCAGGGATATGGAGCAGAGTGTTCATGTTGAACAGAATGGCTGGAGATGTTTCTTCTGGCATCTCTAAACCAATAATGATGGATGCCAGGAAGGGTAGTTAATAAAAGACAGATCACTGAATAAATTTGGTTCAGTACTCTCCTTGTAAAGTATCTACTCCAGCCACTGCTGAAGACAAGACAGTGGACTAGATAGACCATTGGCCTGACTCAGTATGGCACTTCTTATGTTCTTAATTTACTCTCTGGGGAATTCTTACATATTTATATGCAACAGGCAGAAATAATTGGCATGTTTACACATGCTCCAGGTGTGGGGAGTGGGGGGAAGGGGCAGCTCTCCTGCTCTAATTAAAACACAGCAGGCAGCATCTTGGATATTAGTGTCCCTGCACTTCAAAATGATGAGAGCGCTTGAACTAAAGCTTGTTGAATAAGCTTTAGTTCAAGCACCCCCACCACCATTTTGAAGCTCAGGGACGCTGAGACACGAGATGATGGAGGCTGTTCAAGCATGCTCCAGCAGACTTAATTAACTGAGTCTGCTCTGGTGCTTGGTACCTGTACACAAGTAGCTTCACACTCATGTACAGGCACTGTTAACAACTTGGAGCAAACATACAAAACAATGATGTGCCCCACAAACCCCATCCCAATAGCTTATTCCTAATTATCACACAACTATACATAGTGCCTGTCAACTGATTAGCAAAATCTTCATAGAACTATACCCTGAATGAAACTGGCTCATTATATTTAAGAAGTGTATTGGCACTGTAGTAGGGGATAAAAAGAAAAGCAAACAAGATTTTACAGCTTCCCCAGTCTACTGCTGCAAAATGTAGGGTTTTTTTTTGTTTTTTAACTCAATGACTGGTTTATGTTTCCAAGGCTATCTTTGAAGCAAAAGCTAGAAATTGATTAAAACATAAGATTTTGTTTTTATGCTGCTAGTTCACTCTACTGAACAGGCTCTTGTTTTTGCCAGTGAATTTTGGAAGACAGGCCCAAATGTTAGCTTGGAAAATGAGATGAAATTTGCTAGAGAAAAAATTTAACTAGAAATCTGAGGGTTTTTAAAATGTTATTATTATTTGGGTTTCATGGCTATATGGTTATAGCTCTTATTTTTCATAAAATAATTAAAGTAAATATGAAGACGGCCTGATTGCCAGGGTTTGTCTACACACTGCACTGAACACTTAAGATGATAATGGAAGACAATCATCCTCGATTGTAAGGGATTGCTGAAAAGGAAGACAGGTTTAATTAAAGCTATTATTTTAAAGCAGGTTATTTAAACTAGTGCAAAAGGCTGCTTATATACTCTATCTTTCATTTAAAACAGGCTTATATCATTTAGCTACAGCTGTGTAGGGACAGGTTTAAATTACATTTATGTAAGGGTGTCCACACAGGGCTTGTGTCAATTTAACAAAATAGTTCAGCAAAACCTATTCAAATTTGTCAGAAAGAGTAATAATGGTATGGGCACATGAATAAGACACTACAAGGAAGCCAGGGCATGAACTCATAGCTCATAAGCTACTCCACAGTAATATCCATGTGCATGCTCTTACCCCGCAGTGACTGAGGTAGCTTATTCATCAGTGACTGTGGGATATAGCTAATGCACTGTGGCCAAGTACAGTCAAAAACCCTGAGGCTGAATCTATTCAGTCTTTGCAGGTTAGTCTAAGATGCACCGATTAAATTGAAACAGAAATAAACAGACATCTACCTCTGATACAGGAAATGCAGCCACATGCCTGCAGTGGCTCAGAAGCTGTGTGTTCAATTCCTCTTCTTGCTGCCCTAAGGTCTCTGGGATTTATAGTCCAGAATTACAGCAGCAGGACTCTGCAGGGCTGTTCATCATTTCTTCTTCCTGCTTCCTGGTACCTCTGGGATTTGTAGCCCACAGTTGCAGCCAGCAGTAAGTTTGAGCAGGGGAAGGGGGGGTTAACTCCCCTCCCTGGCCCCAGACCCCAGCCAGGGTTTGCCCCCCCTGTAGACTGGGAAGTCCCCACCCTAGACTGGGCTGCATCCCCAGTCGGGCTTGCCCCCTCCCTACCCCTTTGTCAGCCAGTCCTCACTGCTCCAGCTCAGGAGCAGGGTGGGGCCAGCCCTATCTCTGGAGCAGACAGCACAGCCCAGCCCAGCCCAGCCCAGCCCAGGGCTGGAAAGCATGCTGGGATGCTGAGGGACTGTGATTTAACTTGAACCAGGAACGATTTGGGACAGAAATTTCATAAACTGGTTTGACCTAAATCAGTTAAGTCTGATACTACATTCAACCAGGTTTATTTTAAACCAGTTTTGGCCATTTTGAAACTGGCTTATGTGCACTGAACTTCTATTCTGTTATAGCTTTAAACCAGTTTTTGATCACTTAAACCAGTTTGTGTGTACTTTCTGTTCCTAGCCTGTAAGTTTTCAGCATAGCTTACCTCATGGCACCTTGTTTAGGTAGCCTTATTCTAACCCTGGATGTTATTACACATTACCTTTAGGATATGCTAAGAGTTCTGAATTGCCCATAAGTTAAGATGCGAAAACTAGTGCTAAGTGCTTTCTAAAAATCTTAAAGTTCCACCACTTCAGGTGAAGTTTATCTTTGAGCTGTTATCCAGCTTGTGTCACAGTAATGTGTGACCACTCTGGAGAGATCAAACAACCAAATTCCAGTCCTTTAGCATCCCGGGATGCACCGTCCCCTCCCTCTGCCTCTTGCTCAATGTGGATATACATTCCAACCGGCAATCTCTACCTCACCAGGGGGTATGAATTTCTGCCTCCAAGGGTGTGATCGCATGCAATCAGTGCAAGCAGCCATAAGTGGAAACCAGCTATTACGTACCTGTGTCAGACAAACAGAGGCAGAGCATGAGCCAAAGGATGTCTAACCAAACCCAATCAGGAAAGCAACAAACTGGAGTTATGATGAGGTGCTGGACCTCATCACAATGTGGGACAAGGGGAGGACCACTGCCAATGGCATGAAGGGAAACAGGCAGAACCAGACATTTTATGAGCAGATTGCAGCTCAGATCATGGCATGGGGGCACCATCAGGACTGGCTGCATATCCAGACCAAAAATTACATCCCTGAAGTCACAGTACATAAGAGGCAGGGATGCCAACAAGGTGTTGGGCACAGGGCACAGTGAGGACCATCAACTCCTACTGCAAGACCAGATTGTCAAGAAGGACCATGTCATCATTACCCACTATAAGGAACTGGGGTGTAGGTGACCTGGCCTAATGGTTAGTCCACTGATGGAAAGCAGGGTCTAGGGCTGGGTCAAAGGGCAGGACCCATATATCAAAGCCAAAGGGAGGTCCAGAAGCAGCACACAGGAGCAGAAGGATGCAGCTCATAGACACACCCTTGATGCCAGCCCTCTAGCGGCAAGTCAGAGATGTGCAGGACAGAGATGGCATGAAGCCCTAATGCGCGACTGCTCCAAGCTCGTTCTAACGTTGACACTGCCTAACATTCCACAGCACTTAGTGTGGCCTAAGGACAATGTGTAACAACACCCTCTCTCTGACTAGACCTTGCAGTCTTTACTCAGGCTGAGTTCTTACTGGTTTTTGTGTGAGCTAAGGGTGGTATTTCAATTTGCAATTAAACCTTGTCATGGGTATTTAAAATATGAAGGATCATACATTCATGCTCATTAAAAATGCAAAGTGCTCTCTAGGGCATCTTAAAATCACGCCATTTGAAGTGAGGTTTATCTTTGACCTATGCTAACCAGCTTGATTTATCCTACTTTCTAACTGTGATCAAATGCTCAAGTCACAGTCCTCCATTATCCCAGGAGACACTGCTCCCAGGTGGGCTAGTTATCCTCCTGGTTTCTGAAGCAAACCCGACCCCCATCCCAGTCTGGACAGTGGAACAGCAACTGGGGATTAGGGACGGAGTTGCCAAGCAGCACAAGGGGGTGGCGGGGAATGGGACAAGTGGGCCAAGCAGGGGAGGGATGCAGGGCGTTGCTGGGGTGGAGGGTGTGCACACACATTGCAGCACACACACACAACACGGAAAAACACACACATTGAAGCACCACACACACAAGTGGCAGTGGGAAAGTGTGTGCTCACACAGAAGCTCGGGCTACTGCCTATGGGGGGAGCTCCCTGTGTACTACTGGGCTCCACCAGCTCCACGCAGTCACAGATGGCACCTCCCTCACCGCTGCCCTGGCTGTGCTGTTCTTTGCAAGTGGCTAAAGGCAAGTCTGGGGAGGGCACGTGTGTGTGCTGTG
>NW_017729022.1:135131299-135145361 GCF_001723915.1 Gavialis gangeticus | reverse complement strand
CCTGGCAAGCTAATTTCCCTTTTCTGACAGGATACTTGGCCTAGTGACTAAGGGAAAAGCAGTAGGTGTGATATACCTTGACTTAGTAAGTTTTTTGACGCTTTACCATGTGACAGTTTTATAAATTTCACAAGTAAATTAGAGAAATATTGCACAGATGCCATAAAATTAGGGTACAAGTGGTTGAAAGGCTGTGCTGTGCTGGGGGTGTATGCTGTGCATGTCGTGTCTATACTGGGGGTTGTGCATGTTGCTGCTAGGGAGCTGGCAAATGGGGCAGACACAGAGCAGACTTGTCAGCTTCTAGCCATGCCCCTGCTCTCCAGCCAGCTCAAGAATTGTGCACGTTACAGAGTATTAATCCCAAATGTGTCACTGTTCCAGCACATGGAACTCACTTTAACAGCGACCTAACATTCCTTAAAGTTAGCAGGTGCCAACTGTAATCTGTAAGCACACCCCAAGTCTGAGTGAGTACTGAAAAATCAGGCACTGAGATCTGATTTTGCAAGAACAATATAAATAGTATCCAAGTGGAGGGCCTCAAAGACAATGGTTCTCAACCCTTTTAGATTCAAGGTACCCTTCATTAAATTCAAGGCACCCCTTGTTAGACCCAAGGCACCTCTTAAAAATGTCAGATCTTAGTTTCCACTCATATTTTGACTATGAAAAAATAAAAGAGCATTTCAGCAGCTGCAAAAATCTTAGAAAAATTCACATTGGGTCAAAATGTTTTCGACACTATGGATTCCTATTTGAAATCTCTGGATTTATCTTGTGAATTATGTTAGCACATTTAACAGTACTAATATTGTGTTGCACCCTGGGGTTCCCTTAAAATGATCTCAAGGTGCTCCATATTGCCATGGTATCCTGGTTGAGAAGCACTGCCCTAAGATGACAAGTGTTCAATCCGCATTATAGTTTCATAGTTTCATAGTTTCTAGGGTCGGAAGGGACCTGAGCAGATCATCTAGTCCGACCCCCTGCCATGGCAGGAAGAGCACTGGGGTCAAATGACCCCAATAAGGTGGTCATCCAACCTCCTCTTAAAAACCCCCAGGGTGGGAGCCTGCACCACCTCACTTGGAAGCTGGTTCCAGACTCTAGCCACCCTGACCGTGAAGTAGCGCCTCCTGATGTCCAACTTAAACCTTCCCTCCGCCAGCTTGTGACCATTGTTCCTGGTCACTCCTTGCAGCGCTCGGGGGAACAGGGACTCCCCCAGCGCCTGCTGATCCCCCCTGACCAGTTTATAACAGGCCACAAGATCCCCCCTCAGCCTTCTCTTTTGAAGGCTGAACAAATTATGATGTTGTTTGCTAGCAATGAAGTTTCTGAGATTTGCTTCACACCTTCTCCATGTTGTTAGCTGCAACAATTTAATTTGATTTTAGATTTATTTGTGCTAGCACACCTTCATCCTAATAAAATCCTGTATTTGGTCTACCTTAAGTTCCAATATTTGAGTAATAAGAATGATCTTTCTAGACTTTTCTGAAGCTGATGTGGAATATGGTAAGCACAGAGCAGTACTCTAATATTTACAATGATGAAGTACAAGGCCACATCTTCCTTGTATTATGCTAATATTCCCACTAAAATCAAAGAAGCTACATCCACAAGCAGGGGATACCAGCAGGATTTGACTCTTGTTCAGTACTTGATTTGAAAAGACAAAATGGACACGACTAATAAACTGAGCAAACTTTAGAGGGGAAAAAAGCAGAGAACCCTTCTGAAATAATGATAAGGGATAACTGACCTTAGGTTGAGCAGGTACAGATCATAACACCAGCTGCAAAGACAGCATAATGATGCAAGACTGGCAGAAGGAAGCAAGCAGTGTTGCTAGGAACTGAGGTGCAAGGATTCTTTTCCTTCTGCACAAGAGCTACAAATGCTTACAGTACCTGCTCATCAGATATCTCCCATCTAGAAGGTGCAAACCAGTTGAAAGGGGATGGCACCATGCCCCCAACTCTGCATTGGTCCACAGAGCTCTGGGAAGGCAGCTGTGCTGCACTAGCTAGAGAGATGGTACAGTGTACAGAGAAGAAAGCTCACAGAGGGAATGTGCCTTCTGATGCACAGCCATTTCTGTTTCTCACCATCCAGATTGTGCAGCATTTGCAAACATCCCTTACCAGAGGCAGTGACTATGTGCCACAATCCATCCCATAATCTAGCATGTTCAAATACTGATTGGCTCACCTTGGATAACTAATCTGTGGCTCTGATTCTTTGTGATACAATTTTAGCATGAACTTTCTATCCCTTAATAATAGTAAGGCTATTTTCCTATCCATACATTATGTACCTATCACATTACTGAGGTATATGCATGGCTAGGGAGAGCAGATTTCTACTACAACCCATCTACAAGTAAGCATGAAGATTACACATGTCAGAGTACTCTATTTCCCACTGGCAAGATAGGCAAAGGAGCTCTGAAGCAATTGTTATGGTCTACTATATAAATTACACATTAGCTTAATGGATTTTCTTCTCTTCTACATCAGTGCACACTTCTAGGGAGTTATTTCGGAGGTACACTGGTGTAACAGAGCACAAACTGCCTGTTAGGGTCTCTGACCATATTTTTTTCACGAAATAATGTTCGATGAGACCAAAACAGAATGTTTTTCCGTCAGCACCGGATTGTGCGCTCATCTCACATACATCCATTAAGATTTATTTGACTCTTTTTGACAATCTTTCCTTCCTTTTTCTCAAACAGTCAGTATAGTGAACACACAATAACAAGGAAATTAGGATAAGAACCTGATTTCAGCTGGAAGGTGTTGCATCATCTACAGTTGTCCAATGTTACCCTATTGTGTGGCACAGGCTATATATACATGGTAATAACACTGCATAAAAGACTGCTATTTACAATTGTACAAGATACCCAGGTTCCTGAGGAGGAGGGGAAGAATGAGACCTCTCCACCCTAAGACTGATAAAAGCATGAAACTCAAGATTTGAGGAAGGGCTGCCTTTAGAGAGACCCCAAGGGGACCCAAGACACAGTTAGCCCCTTATCTGGGCCAGCGATACTTACTACAAGCTCAAAAGGCTCTTTATACTTATTTTGGGGCAACACCTGCAACTCATATTTAATCAAACTCTCACTGAAACCAATGGGGAAGGATTCATATTTACATAAATGCCCCTTTACACCCCTCTGCCAACATAAGCAGACATTAACATTGGCACAAATGTACTGGCCTTATTGTACATGAGAATCAGGCTCTGCAAGTAGTATTTAACTGAGAATCCAAGGACTTTGTCTCTGGTGTTATTTTGGACCTGATCATTCATGTTGCTGATGGAATGGAGCTCAAGGTATTCAGCATCCTGAACTGAGTCCCATATCTCTGAATCGAAATATGTTTTCATGTCAATCTGTGTTTCAGGATATTCCCACACCCCTAGGATTTCCAAGGAATAAACACTTTAAAAAGCAGGGTAGTCATTAGAATATATGAATCAGAATGAAATAAGAGGTACCATGGAAATTCAGTGTTATTTTAAGATTTGGGGAAGTAGTAAAAAATCTATTTGCAGAGGGTCTGAATAGGATTTCTCACTGTTTTTGGCTGATTGCCCAGCTAAGCCTGGACAATGTTCACGATTTTTGAAAGAGTTTTCTTTTGCAATTATGGCAAAGAAAGGCATTTAGCTATTCCAAAAGCTTTCTTTGTATGGCTACCTTACCAAGAAATAGATGGCTGGGCTCATATTATTATTGCTATTAACAAGTGATAGAATTTTTTTTTTCAGATTCAATATCACTGATTGTTTTGTAATGTTTTGTATTCATAAACATTTCAGAAGCAAGTAAATAGTTATTGTCATAGCGCAGCTTATGCTGAAATTTACGTGTCAGAGCAACTGCTCTGAACTATCAATTATACATACTGAAAAGCAAACAGAAAAACCAGTCCAGCCTCCCTCATGCTGGTTCCAGCAAAATGTATTTGATTTGAATATTAACTACATCAAGTCTCGTAAGTCTGCAAAATCCAAAATCAGCTAGTTGGAAATGATTTGATTCCTAACCACTGTCTGCTTCACTGTGCTGCTCCAGTACAATGTGTTCATTGTCTCAAACCAGAAACTGAGGATAGTGAAAATATGAAAATTACTGACCTTTCTTTGCTAGAGTATTATTGGGTTCATATTTCTCAATCAACTGCTGGACTTGCTCCTGTTTCAACGGTGGATAAAGGATTTCATTTAACCGTGGATCACGTTGCTTCAAATTTATGAAATCCATCATCTGATCAACAGTAAGGTATGGTCTGCTCTTGGCACCACTAGGGAAAAATTAAGTTGAGGAAAAAAAAAAAAGACAACAGCAACACTGAGTAATTAGATTATTTTTCCTTGCATTTTTGTGAAATGTTCTGTAATTTCTCATGAAAATGGAAACAAGATTCCAACTGTTGCACAATAATACTCTAAACTAATTTATGTTACCAGTAGGTATGGCAGATACGCTTCATTAAACATGTAGGAGTCAGATTTCAAAAGTGCCCAGCATTTTTTACATCAATGGGAGAAGAGTAAGGACAATGCCAAGAACATCTGAAAATCCCATTCCCAGATACCTGTTAACAGAGATTTTTTTTAGTTGAAAACAAAAGGAAATGAAATCCTGAGTCTTTCAAAGTTTCACTGGCATTCCAGGTCTAACCATTAGGCATCACTACCAGAAAGTAGCAACCCTGACTTTATTATCCTATTACTTGCTTGTTTTATAGAGCCTCAAAAAATGTGAGGCACTTTGCAAAACATGCAAAAAGATCCCTGCCCACACAGCTTGCCATCTGAGGCCACGATACTAAACAGGCTCTCTGTGGGTTTAGCACCCCTGGGTGCACCCAGACAGTGTGCATGTGTGTTTCTGCAGGGCCAAATAGCAATGGCACATACCTGTGCTGCAGGAACACACCTGCATGCGCACTCTGGTACATGGCAAATTAACCCGGGTCGGGTAGGGGAGGCTGGGCCAGCACCCGGGTTAGCCCCAGCAGCCTTACCTGGGGTCATGGGAGCCTCCTGGGGTTGCAGCACCAGCAATCCCGGCACACAGAGCCAGGCTGGCAGCCAGAGCATGGCTCTGGCCAGCCAAGCTCCAGTTTTTTTTAAGATAATTTTTTTTTTTAGATACCAAGATTTCCCAGTATCTAATTCTGGCTCCACACTACAGCATGGAGAAACTTTTCCCATGTGCCACATGCTTTTTGTGGAACCTCAAAAGCCTCTGAGGTGCTGCAAAGCACACATGCGTGCTTTTCTGGATGTTCCCCTTGTGGGAAAACAGTGGAGTCCTTTGGCTTTATAGAGCACCAAGGTATGCCTGCAAAGAGGTAGGATTGGGGGTTTTAAAAGGATTTAGCATCTCCTTCTACTGAAGGCAATCAGTAAGTCCACATGGAGCAAAGTTAGGCTCAGGTTGAGATTTTCCTTTTTTTTTTTTTTTTTTTTACAGTTATTGGGTTGTGCCTTTGAAGCATCACTGCTCAGGGGAATTAATATCTCCTGTACTGTCACTTGCCTGGCCAGTCCCCCCAGGATTTGCCACTGGATGTGTAGATGGTGCAGCCAGTGATGCAATGGTGAGTGACAGGTGCTGATTAACAAACCTGTCTCTCTTTGGGACGCCCCAGAGAAGTGCCTAAGGGTGGGGTAGTGGAACCTCTTGGGTGAAGGAAATGTCCCCAGAAAAGCCGATGAACCAGAAACGTGTTGGCCAACAGTGCCCATGCTACTGGGACCCCACCCATTCAGAAAAGGCAAAGTTACAAGCTCAATAGGACAGACACTTCCTTCAACTCAGAGTGCTGCTCTGACTTGAAGCTGCAGCAGGTCTCTGCCAATTGTCATGACATTTGTCTTGCCATTGGAACTCTATAGATCCTGCTGAGAGAGAAGGTGGAGGGCCCATGGCAACTCCTTCCTTCTTTGTTCTGCCTAGGCATACATATCGAAGGTCTGTGCTTGACATGGTCACTCGTCCTGGTGGGGAAGGACTCAGGCGTTCAACAGTGGCTCCACCAGAAAGCCCAGGCTGAGGCCTACAGGTGAGCCAGGAAACAGCATGTGTTTCAACCACCATCTAGTGAGTGGACCTGTACCATGGGCAATTGGTGCCTCCTGAGTCTGAGAAGCTGGTGGGGGCATTGGCGGCAGGGACGGGGTTGGCAAGCACCTGCAGAAGCTGGCAGCAGCATCAGTGGTGGAGACAGGGCTGGCGAGCACCCACAGAAGCCACCAGCAGTGTTGATAGCAGGAATGGTGCTGTCATGTGGGGGGCACGTGCCCCCCCCATATCCTCTCTACCAGTTGCCTATGACCTGTAGTTACTACGGAAACCTATGCTGCTTGCACTCCGGGCTCTTCTCCCATACCACTACCAAGCACAACTGACTAACTAAGTGACTTTTTCCACAACTTTCATCTGTCAAGATGCTGGACAGGCACAACTGTCCATTCATCTTGTCCCATTTTCTGATTCCCCTGGTAATAATGAAGAAGCTATAATGGGGCTGAGAAATTAGGAAGTGTACTTAGGAAGAGTAGCCACTACTTGTCATTACCTGTTTGCTCACGAGGGGCCAAATTCAGCTCTGGAGAAAGCAGGTATAACTAAGTGAAACCCACTTAGTTCAGTTTTGTGTTTGGCTCTCACACTGGTACAAAGCAGGTTGCTCTAGAAGCCATTATCAATAACTTGTGGCAGACAAATATGTAAATAGTAGCATCCATGAAATCAAAGCAAGTATTTTATAGCTGAAAGGTCTGATATTGGTGAAAGAAATAGAAAATGATCTACTTGTACTGATCAAATACCAGAGAAAAGGGGTCATGAACCCAAACAACTAAAGCTTTACAGTTTCAGGTGTTTAAGAAACTAAAAACATGAAACTGACTGAAGCAAAGATGACTGGTAATTTCATTTACACAATGCTGCTACATATGAGTTCTAATTGCATCATGAATGAATCCTCATCACCACTCTTTTCTTTTTGCAGCTCTCAGTTGGTCTTCTTGGGCATGTCCAGATGAGCATGGTCATGTGGTATGTGGCACTGCAAACGTGTTTGCAGTGCCACAGACTGCACAGTCCAGTGTTCTCCGTGCTGCAAGAATGTGCTGCCCAGGTATCGGCTGCTCCAGTTTTTTTTCTGCAGGCTTTTTTGACCCCTGGACCCAGGGGTAAAAAAAAACGAGGAAAAAAAATGAAGCAGTGCACACTCAGGCAGCATGTGCTGCTGGAAAGCAGAGCCGGGTTGCCTACAGCCGTGCTGCAGATGCTGGCCAGGTTCTGCCTGAAGGATTGCTATGGCTGCAGCCCCAGAAGTTCCCCAGGTAAGGCTGCTGGGGCTAGCACAGTGCTGGCCCCAGCCTCCCCTACTATCCCCGGGGGTAACTTGCCACACACCAAATCGTGCCTGGCACTGGCATTCCCTGGGGACAAGTAGCTGTGGTGCAAGGTGCACCGCTGCTACTTGTCCCCAAGGAACCAAATGTCCACACACATCTGGATGCACCCCTTGTGGTTTAAATGAGCCTGTCTCAAATGTATATTCTCATTTTTATCACTTTACTTTCACTGTAGCCTAAACTAGCATCATCCACACTTAAAAACAAGGCCTGGCCAGTCTGTTCCTGTAGAAATAAGCTACCGTGAAAGTTTGCCCATTCCAAATGACTGCTAGAGCTTTGAGAGAGGAACAGTGTATCTACATTCACATCCTAGGTTAAACAGGAGTCCTGGCTGACATGGGAATCTGTTCTTGGCAATCACTTTGTGATGCTGTAGGCCAATTAACCTACTTTGCCATCAGTTGCAGACAGAAAGTCAGTGAAGGAAAAACAATAAATTTGTGTCTTTTCTTACAACTCAGAGAAGATGTGGTCAATTTCAGGCCGAGGGCAAAGGTTGTTTAGGAATATTCTGTATACTTCTGGTGTGAAGTCTTCTTGGGGGATTGAATCATTCTGTGAAATGGAAAAAAAATAAAGTAAAGAAACAGCGTTTTTTGTTCTCTTTTATAAACAGGTTGCTACCGTGTTTCCTTTGATTTCCTTCCTACTGTCTACAAGGTCACTGCCTTTTCAGGATAATAAATTCTCTTGAATAACAGATCCGTTTAAAGCATGCATCTTCCTTCAAAAAATAAATAAATTCATCATCACATTTTTAATAATTTGGAGATTGGTTGTATGATTGTGTCCTCCCTAAAAACAAGTTCCTCTGTGGTTCTTTGCAGAAGCATAAAAGGGCACAAAATAGCTCCTTATTCTCTGATATAGGTTATCCACAGTAACTTTCACAGTGGGCTGCTAACCCCAGACCCATATAGCTTTATAAATGGGGTGGAACCCAGCATTCAGTTTAGCCAATGGAATTAAACTAGCACAAAGGAATAAAAAAATGATAATGACATGGAGCAATAGCAAACTACTTATCTCTTTGGAACACACAAGTGAACCAGATCAGAATTTATATAACCTTGTTTCTATGTGGTACTTTCCAGTATCCCTATTATATTCTACAGAACTTTTCTATGAAGATAGCATTGCTAATTTTTGCTCTCATGCAAAGTAGACTGTTTTATTGGAGTAGATAAAATTATTTGGGCCTCCTTGTGGTTGGCCTTTTGCTGGGACTCAATGGCCATGTCCAGACGAGCATGGCCATGTAGTATGTGGCGCCACAGACATGTCTGCGGCACCACATACCGCATGTTCAGTTGTTCTCTATGCTGCAAGGGAGCAGCACAGGGGGGTTTTTTTTGGCTCCTGGATATCCAGGGATGAAAAAGCCCTGCAAAAAAAAAGCAGAGTGGCGCATACAGGGGCAGTGTGTCCCACTCAAAACCGGAGCCTAGCTGGCCAGAGACACACTCTGGCTGCCAGCCAGGCTCTGCGTGGCAGGATCACTTCTGCTGCAGCCCCAGGAGTACCTTAGAACCCCAGGTAAAGCTGCTGGCCCCAGCCTGCCTTACCCTACCCGGGGTAACCTGCTGCATGCCAGAGGGCATGTGGCACAAGCATTCCCTCGGGACAACTAGTGATGGCACAAGGTGCACCGCTGCTAGTTGTCTCTGGGGAACCAAATGTCCACGCATGTGTGGAAGCAGCCAATGGCATCCTACCTACTCACATACCTATGTAAAGAGCTCTGATTGTAGTCTTCCAAACCAGGGAAAAGCATGGCCTGTGCTTTCCACAGGCCTGGAAAAAGGCAGGGAGGAGGCCTTGAAGATGGTGTAAGCAAGTGCAAGTCAATAACCAAGTGACCTTTGACTTCTGCCTTTGGAGGGGTCTATTAAAATATTCTGAGAAAGGAAGATGACATACAAAGCAGTCATCATGCACAGGAAACCTCATAAGAAACTCTCTCTCCCCTAAGCCTTCCACCCCTAAAAACGTGAAAAAATAGAATATACATATCAAAGTCTCAGATCCTGCATTTCTATCTTGTGAGCATGTACCATGTGGAAGAACAACAGAATAAGGCAATGCCGCTCTGTGGTTGCAAGCTAATGCATGGCTCTGATCAACTGGAAGCAGTGAGGTGGGGGTGAGAGGGACATACAAAAAGTAATTTTATGGTTTGTACACAAAGCTATTTCCCTTTAAAAGCTGCTGAGACTGCTGCTGAGCCTACTTGTGTCAGAAGAAAGCCACTGATAGAGGAAATCATTGCTATTATTTATTCTGCTGTTTAGCACAGTTGCCAAGGGAACCGGAAGCATCTATTCAAACCTTTGTTGCAGGGAAAAGAAGTTTTCGGTATCTTTCCTGTTTTAAGAGAAAATATGCCGTGGGCATGACTGTATCTCACCCTTCCTGGCTGAGCCCGGAGGGGTGTTTCAGCAACAATCATCCCGTGATATTCTTGCTAGGAGGCAGCACGTCCAAGGTACCCTTCATATAAGATACGCTTCATATAAGGTATATGAAGGTATACGTCATATAAGCCATGTCAAGCATGTGCTAATCCAGTGCATTCTTCAATTTTAATAGCCATGTAGCCCCTCCCTGCTCTCCTTCACAAGGTACCCACTTTGGAGGGGGTAACTTTATGCCATTAAAAGCCCTGCTTCCTCTACATACAAAAGCACTTTCCTTAAAGTTTCTAGGCTTTGTGGCATGGTGAAAACTAATAATGAGACTCTGCTTTCCCCAGCACTGGCTGGGTGAACAGTTTATTCATCAGAAATGGCAGTGTTGATCAACCTGAAAGGACCTGGCCCATTTTGTGAGGAGTCTGACAGAAGAAGCAATCTTTGCCTAGGGGTATATTTGGAAAGCTGAGGAACAGGTTCCCCAGTTAATCCAACAGACAGTCATTATATCACTCACCCAGGAAGTCAGGGACTTGGGTATATATATGAACATGAATCCATATTACCTACCCCCCAGGAAAATGCTCTAACCACTGTGCTAAGGGTTATCCTGGGACAGATGTGTCCTCAGATGCTCTTGTTGACACTGCTTTTCTTTAAATAAAATACTTAAATATACATTAGAGCACTGGCTGCCACTCAGACACCCTATCTCCCAGGTGACCAACATACCCACTAACAACTCCCTTCCTCTTTTACTCAATGAATATTTTGTTCCATGAAGTATCAATTTGTTTCTAATTTATTTTCACCAGGATAAAAAGAACAATCCAAACCTATTTGACTTCATTTAATTCATTTTATTTGGCCGCTGACCCAAAGAATTATTTGCCAAGCCCTGTGCAACGCATGTTTGCCAGGCACCACTAACTTTTGTTTGCTTCAGACCATGGACTGCTCCAGTTGGTTCTGCTTACATGAGAAGCCAAAACCCCTCTCAACAAACCAATTATATAGCGTACCCATACACACACAAAAACCCTTGCTTTTACACGCATTCAGTCACAGAGGAAGGTAGAAGTGTATTTTTGAAAAATACGGACATGGACAAAACACTATTTTGACTGTGTTGACAGACTGTGGGGTTTTTTCAGCTAATTTTTTTAATTTTACTTCCTTTGATTTCCAGGACTATTTTTCTCCTTCCTTCCAGAAGCCAAGGCAGCCACTTTCCATTCATTTTTCCATTATAAACATCTAACTTGGGTGTATTCAGTGGCTGTTAGCATATATATTGTAATTTCAGGGAAGCTGAAGGCAATTGCTGGACTACCATCTGCTTCTGGAGGGGCAGGCTTAGATTTTTGAGGGATGGGATGATTTCAAACCATCAATGTTCCTCATTACTGCCAACAAAGGCCTCCTCTATTGAACACTCCCCTCCCTCTCCCTGCCTCTCCTGGCTGGAAGGCATTTTGGTATTTGAGCTATAGTAGCCATCGGATGCTACCCTCTTCCAGAGGACATTTGTAAGCTACTGAACAGTATGTATTACATATCTGCTTCTGTGCTTGGCTGATAGGCACAGATGCATGTGTTACTATGTAAAAAGCTGACTTGGAGGGCAAACTGGCTTCTCTTGTTCTTGACTCTCTTTTTCTTCCCTCTTTTATCCACGTAACCCTTCAAAGTGATTAGTTCCCACCTTTGCTGTTTAGGTGCGTTGACATGTACTGCTCAACTGCCCAAACACGGTGTAGGTTTGGACAATCAGCTGTGCTCTAATGTGGACTGATGGGATATAAATCTGGAATGTGCAAAAATAAGCAAAACTAGTAAAGAAACTAAGGTGCAACTAATTTGTAGTCAGTACATTTGTGGTGGTGGGTGAAAAGTAGCTGAAATCAAATTTGCTGCCTCTCCTAACACAGGGAAGTAAGCAGAGGCCTAACTAACCCCCAGGATAAGCTATAGCAACCATGCAACTTCTCTAAGTTTTGCTGGCTGGAGCAGTCCAATGGTCTCCTAGGAGCTCAATACATTTTTTTCATGGTACACCCTTGATTCCTGCTGTCCCAGAAGGACCCTTACGCAGAGCGGTTGAAAAGCAGCTTTATGCTATTAGGACAACAGTTCTCTCAGCCTGGGTGCTGAGCACACTGGGGTGCTGAAAGACCCTTCCAGTGGTGCTGAAGCACACGACACAGCAGCCAGGTGGAACTGTCCTATGCCCTTATGTTTCCAGCAGGACATTCAGGGTTGGATCAGGAAGGGCTGCATCAAAACTGCAGAGTCCAGCCACAACCCTGTGCAATGGCTGGCTGGGGAAGCCAGGCTGGGTTGGAGCTGCCTCTTCTACTGCCTGGCTGAAGGAGACAGGGTGGGCTGAGCAAATCAGAGTATCTAGGTGTGGGGACACCCACCCTCCTTCCTCCTCACCCATTGCTTTCCAGCACTCAGAGCACGCTCCCACCCCTCAGGGGCACAGGAAAGATCTGCCCAGAGTGCAAAACTCATTAGTTAGGCCTCTGCTCCTGCTTGCTTTATGTTTATCACACAACCCTAATATAGGCAGGAGGTAAGCAGAGGTAGTGCATCAGTGGTTCTCAACTGGGGATGTTGCCAAATTCAGAATTTTTTTGGAGGGCTGTGCTGAATCTAAAAAAGGTTGAGAACCACTGCAATTAGGAGATTTCTGTAAGACAGGGAAAGTGCCAGTGTGGAATAAAGGGACTTAGACTGAAGCAAAGATTTGGCCTATTGTCTATGTATGAAACACTGTTTATATGTTAAAAACAACCAAAGCATATGTGATCCGGTGGACCAGAGCAAGCATTTGAGTCAGCAGATGAAGCCAGATCAGCATCAGAAGTTGTACCAAGGAGCCAGGAATCAGGCAAAGACCAGCCTGGGGCCAAGACCCAAAACTGTAGTCAAGACAGAGCCAGATATTAGAACAAAGGAAGTCTAGGATACCAGGCAGAAACAGAATAGGGGTAGAAACAAAGCTAAGACAGAAACTAGAAAACGGAGATGAGGCTGAGGCAGGATCCAGGTCAGGTCTCAGAAGATAGGTTGAAGCATGTATGAAGCAACAGATTGGCAACCAGGCTAAGGAAGAGTCCAGGGCAAGAGCCAAGAGACAAGCCTTAAAGGCAAACAAGGACAAAGTAGAGTGACAGGCTGGTGCAGCACAGGGCAGCCAAAACTCTTCTGTTGGCTGTTGGATGTGATTCTGCTGGCTCTGGCAGACCCATCAAGTTGCATGATGATGTCAAGTCCCTTAGCTCCGGTTCAAATAAGCCTCATGATGGTGGCTCCTTACACCTACACACATTCTATTCTGTTCTTTTTTTGTGCACCTTCTGTCATGTGTTATCTTCAACTCTTGTATCATGCTGATCACTACAGATCTGAACACCTTGCAGAAGGGCACTGAGCAATGTGACCAACATCTGCCTTGCGTCTGTTCAAAGCTGTACCAATGAATTATGCGAACAGGTGTCTAGGAATGAACCTTCTCAGCCTCAAATTGGGTGATCATAAAAATATATATATTAAAAACTAACCATCTTGCAAGAATTAGGCTTGGGCACTGGTGAAAGAGGAGAGAACCATCTAGTGATCAACCTGCAGTGGTACTTGCAATCATTTAGACTTCTGTCTCCTGGGCACTTTTACACATGCTCCACAGGTGCAGGCCAGCACTCTACTTGAAGTGCCACAGCATCTCGTGTATCAGCATCCCTGTGTTTCCAAATGGCGATGGGGGTGCTTGAACTAAAGCAATGAGCTAGTTCAAGTACTCCCCACCACCATTTTGAAGCACAGGGTCGCTGATACTTGAGACGCAGGAGACTGCTGGAGCACGGCAATTGTCATGCTCAAGCAGACCTGACTAATCAAGTCTGCTCCAACGTGCTGTAATTCCTGCTTCTATGCTTGTGTTCAGGCACCCAAAGAGTTGAACCAGGCCAAACCCGCATTCCTGATCACAGACTGAAGTGCAAGGGGAAGAGGGAGGACCCGGGCAACTATAGGCCCGTCAGTCTTACCTCAATCCTGGGGAAACTCTTTGAGAAGATCATCAAGGAGCACATTTGTGATGGGCCGGCATCAGAAATGATGCTCAGGGGCAATCAGCATGGATTTATTAGGGGGAGATCATGTCAGACCAACCTGATTGCCTT
>NW_017729022.1:135123626-135130433 GCF_001723915.1 Gavialis gangeticus | reverse complement strand
AGTCCCGTTTCTCTTTTTGGGGTTTTTTGTTGTTCTCCCGCCCTGGCGGGGGGTCGGGCTAGAAGATCTACTAGGTCCCTTCCGACCCTTAATCTATGAATTTATGAATCTATGAAACTGCTTGGGGAATGGGGTGCATGTTTACAAAACGGGAAGGCATCTGGATGACATTGTTTTTCATTTTTTTAATCCAAAATAAAAAAATATCAGTGCATTAAGTGGAACCCATTTGGACTTTCTCAGGTGTCTGCTTAAGCGGTAGGTGGACAATGGAGATGAGTTTTCTTTATTTATGTATCTTTGAGAACTCAATGGAGAAAGTGTTTCCAAAGAATTAATGCCGTCTTTAGATGTAGTTACTACAATGTAAGGCCAAACTTAAGCAACATGTTAAATATTTTGGGGCTCAACACAGAACAAATAGTAACAATTCTGGAAAAGAATTTTGTACAATTGAGTAGTAGCTGTGAAATTTACTTGCTTGTGTGGGCATAATCTATAGGCAGCAGCTTCATATAAGACTGTTCCATAGAATTAGGCAGAAAAGACTTTATTTGTGATGTGCTCAGCATCTAAAGGTACTATACCACAGCTGAAAACAGGCATTTTTCTAAAATTAACTGCTATCCAATCTTAAAAACAAAGCAAAGCAAAGCCACCTGCAGTAGCAAAGGATAACTTCTGGTAATTTTACAATACCTAACATTTTCCTTTGTAATCTGACATTAAAACCATTTTTAAAAGATTTTAGCCATTAGGAATGATCACATAGGAACAGGCAAAACAACTGACTTACTTCACACCATAGCGAACTGCTAAATTTAGACAAACCTTAGCTGTGTCAGTTAGATGAACCTTGGCCGTGTCAACTTAGCTTCAGTTTAGCTCAGCACTGTTGTATGTTTCCTGAGCAGAGCTTGATTAGTAAAACATTTATATTACTCAGTGAAGCATGCATGCCAATTTGCATAGCATCTAAAGTCTGTGTAACCAATACGCAGTTAATTAACATATACCATTGTTTTCCTAAATGAGTATTTCTCATATGGACAATTTTAACCTCAAAGCTGCAATCACTGAGGATCTTTAAGTTCCCATAAACTTAAAATTGTATTTGCTTTAATGGGAGTTTGAAGACTCTCAGTAGCTGGCAAGATGAGGGCCTTTCCTGGAGACCAGAGATCAAGGTTTCTGTCTTCTTTTCTATGCAGTGTGCTTCAAATTCAGAGAGGCATTTGAATTCCCATTCATTCATGAACTGAACTATACAAAAGATAATCAATGTAAGCTTTCGGCCAGAAATAAGCATGAGAAATTTTATAGCCCTTTTTATAATTATTTATTGACTTCTGACAATGTGCAAGCTGCCCTACAAAACAGAAAGACAAAGACTTAAGATGAAAGCTTGGCCCTAAACACTTACAATCCAAAGTGCAACTTCAGACAATCACTATATTTAGATTACAACATCTTGACTGCCAAAAGTGATTAAAATATGCCTTCATTTTCAATATCCTGGCCTGCAAGGCAGCCATATATGAGTTCAGCAATCCATACACTTTCTGTACCTGCGTTCTTTTGGTGACTTATGAATAAACTGCACAACTTTCTGCACGGCATGAAAACATCTCTCATTTCTAGCTTTGCTGAATCTTTGGCATTCTCTATTATTTTGTCATTAAGGCTCTTGATTAATTTCAGGCACTGGTGATTTATGATTTGTCTGGTGTTCCACTTGTTTTCGTAGCATCTGTATCTCTCTGTTGTTTATTTAATGGCACAACACATACCATGACAATCTGCACTGGTAGAATTTAATATGCAGTTATTTTATTTTCAAGCTAACATTCAGACTTCCTTGCTGTTTTTCAAGGGTGTCTATATGAATTGTTGTGCAGAAAACAATCTACACAGACAACATTTATGAAACAGGGTATGTAAAATAAAACTCTGAAGTTCATATTGCACTTTATTTTCCATATGTTGAGTGCCTTATGCCTCTCGTTCACTTCTAACTATCTGAGATTTTCAGAAATG
Source organism: Gavialis gangeticus (assembly GCF_001723915.1). Taxonomy (NCBI): domain Eukaryota; kingdom Metazoa; phylum Chordata; order Crocodylia; family Gavialidae; genus Gavialis; species Gavialis gangeticus. Next base: position 135,128,396 of record NW_017729022.1, on the reverse strand, counting down.
CCCAAGGTCTTGGGCATTTTTGAGAATTTCCCTACCCCTTTCTTCATCTCCATTTCAATGGTTGCTCAACACTTTGGAAAATCAGATTGCTTAGGTCTTGATCCTGCAAGGTGTTAAGTGCTCTAGTCTGCTAACCCCAATCCTGCAAGGCTCTTAATTATGTGCTTAATTTGAGGCATGTGAGTCATCCTATTAAAGTCAATAGGAAGATTCCTGCACTTAAAGCAACATGGGTCAGAGTGATCAATATCTTGTAGAAATAAACTGTCAATAAGGTGCCTAAATGAGTGTTGAATTTTAGGTGTTCAGGGAAAGTTTCTTCCCTGCTGTTTTTTTGCAGCATTGTACAAAGGCTATAGAAACCTTGCTTCTAGTTGTGGGGAGAATATTCCCCATTTTGGAACTGAAGTCACTACAAGTTGCCTTTGGCCAGCTGCAACATTGGGAACATACCAGGGGTTGAGGTTGGAAGCACTGGGTCAGTGGCAAGCATCACTGCAGCAATTCTGTAAGTAACATCACTCATAGTCAGCTCAGCTCAAGGCTACTATAATTTAGGTATGCATGGCAGGAGGCATGACTGTGAGATTGAGCATCAGATCCTATCATGCCTTATTGCTGGGGCAGGGGAAGCCTGGGATCACAATACTGAGCTCCCCCTGCACCAGCAAATAGCAAACTCCTAGGCCTGGGAGCCCTATCTGCTATTCTGGGCTCCCAGTCATAGGGGCACACCATCCACCCCCATAGCTGGGAGTCCTGTCAGTTGATCCAAGCCTGCCAAAGTCATGGTGTACCCTCTGCAGCTGGAAGCCCCATCAGCTGATGAGGCTTCAGTACAGGACTGCATAGTGCTTCTCCATGGCTGGGAGTCCCATCAGATGACATGGCTCAGAACCACATCGAGTCACCTGGCCAGGGGTTCAGTTAATGGCATTATAGAAACCAGCTCAAAGTGATTACACATTTTTGTGGCACATCTTTGTGGCATATTCTTTGTTGTATGGTATCATTCATTGCTTTAACATGTGAATTGGTTAATCATGTCTTAAGTGTAACATGCGGCAGGCACTTAAGCTACTCAAGCTTGTGCTTAACATATTTTTATCTCACATGAAAAATTTGGCCCATGAGTCCTAAACTTTCTTAGTGAATATTTTTAATGACTTTCCTATGCACATTAGAAAAAATATTTGGATTTTCAGAAGGCATAATTTAAAACAAAATAAAAAGCACCCAGCAAACGAGATGGGTGCACTGAATGAACTATCAAATAATGCCCTGAATACCCTCTTTCTGAAATGGACTCTATGATATCCATACATCTTATTGAGAGCTAGTACCTTGTCTGGGTTTGAATTTGCTGTTTCATCAAAGATTTGGCCACATAGCAGTGGAATGCAAACTTGTGACTTTTAAAAGGTTTTATTTCCAGGATAATCAGATGAGTTTTCTTTATTGGCCAAAATGTACCTTTTTTTTGTCCACAATGTATAAGAGCTTTCTCAGACTATTAATACTTTTCATACTGGTATCCCAGCAACACATATAGAGCAATGTCTAGATACTACTGGTATCCCAGCAACACATATAGAGCAATGTCTAGATACTACTGGTATCCCAGCAACACATATAGAGCAATGTCTAGATACTACTGGTATCCCAGCAACACATATAGAGCAATGTCTAGATAATACTGACTACTGACTTAAATAAAAAAACCAGAAAGGTTGTGGTTTCTCTCAAGGACACTAAAGATGTTTATGTATCTCTCAGTGAGATTTAAGAAATATTTTTTATTCTTATTACTACTCAGTAAACAGATGCATTAATTCAAATGAGCTAAAAAGCATGCCTGAATGACTTTTGAATAGCTCATCCTAAATGCTAAGTTTGTTACTATTTCAATGAAAAACAAGTCTTAAAATAAGTATCTTCTTGTTTCTAACCTACTAACATTTTTAAAGAAAGGTAGTTAAGTCTTCTTAATCTTAAATCAGGGAGAATGCAGGGCAGGGTGACACCTTATAGACAAACTCTTTCAGAAAGGCCTGAGCTTGCATAGGCTACAGCCAGCTTTGTCAAATGCTATGAATCCATCCATTGCAAAGTTTATGTCTTTCTGAATGAGTTTGTCTTTAAGGTGCCACCATTTTGAAAGGAATAAATGAATAGGTAGAGAAGCAATCAAGTGTCTGCTGTTCATGGTATTATGCAGTGCATTATTTCCACAATCACTTTAGATTTTCATAATCTTTATCTATGCCTGGCAAATATTTCCATAAATTATTTGGGGTTGGGAGAGCTCCTATGTTTCTTTCTATCTCCTTATTTTCATTTCCCTCCCCCTCAATTTCTGAAATAGCTGCTGGTTGGACTGAACAGGCTCTATTTGTGAAGATTTGGCCCAATTGCTATATTGCCTCACCTTGTATCTGACTCACTTTAATGAACCACCCATGAAACATCCTGTGAGGTTTGTGAGAGGCCAGGACCCTGCACCTCTGCAGAAGAGTTCTGTCTTATATCCACTGGGACTATGCTGAAAAGGACTACCTGGTGGCAGCTGTTACTGGATCTCTCCAAAACTGGATACAGCAGAAAGACAGAAGGCTTACTTTTCACTGCAGCGTTATCCGGAGTTAACTACACTTGAATGAGCGTTGCTGGAACAAGAGCAATCACCTTTGCCAAACGCCACTCAAGCTGCACAGAGCGCTTGGATTAGCTGTACAGAGGGACTGGATTAGCAGCACAGAGTGATTGGATTAGCAGCATAGAGTAGCTGCATCCCCACTGTATTATTAGCTCCAGTATCAAGGCCCTTGAGTTCTTAACCCAGTTCACTTGGGAGTGAGCTAGGCAGAGAGTAAACCACTTCACTCAAATTAGAGATATTTGTCTCTGAACAGGAGTCAGGTGAGGGGCAGCATTCAAACACAGCTAATGTTGCAGTGGTGTCAAGTGAAATGAAATGGGGACACTGACTATATTAGAGTCTCAGGTGGTATCCACAGGGGAAGACATATGACTCTCTGTCCTTCCCTCCAGTCTGTTCACACTTCCTTCAAGCTCAACCAGCCTCAAAACAAAAATGCTCAGTTGTGCAGATAGATGCCTTTGGAGTCTGGGGGGGTATAACTTTTGTGCAGGAGAGAAAGATGAACTGGCTGAAGACCTGCTGCATAAGCACATCTTATGAAGGAATAATCAACCCTTGAGAAGTCACAACTGGAATCAGCAGTGGACTACAATGGAACTTCAGAGTGGACCAGGAAGAAACTCAAAATGCTTACCCTGGCAGAGGGAAGATTGCAAGCTTCTAATGCAGTCTCCACTCGTTTTCTGTCAGTGGAAAATAGGCGGTATATGCTGCCAAATGGAAATCAACAGAGGAATTAATTCAGTGGCACATCACATGGTCCTGTGTTATACAACTACAAGCTGTGCAAAAAATACAAGGCTAAATAGATTGCACAGCACAGTGACATTTTTGAAAGACCTGTGTGTTTATCGTTTGCTTCATAGCCAGTTATTAAAATAGAAATGCTATTTTTTAACTTTTTAAAAATTACAATGGTAACAATATGGAAAAAAATCCATGCTTGTCCTGTAGACCACGGCTAAGAGGGAGGGGGAGGGAGGATGAAGGAGAAGTAGCTATACCACATGTGGACAGAGTGAGCCTAGGAGGGAGACACCTCTGATTCCTTTCACCTCTAGGTTACCAGTTCAACTCATGCCCCAAGTGGCTACACGCTTGTGTATATGACTTCTGTGGTATCTCCACACTACTGCCTCAACAGGTATCTAGGTACTCTAGTCATTATGGCTTCTTTCATCAAAGTATCTTAGTGATCTCTAACATGCTTAACTTTCCACACCCTGCATGAGGGATTTTGATAACATCTCTATTTTCACAGGCATGGGAAGGCCAAGTGATTTGAGCCAAATGAAATGTCTGGCAAAGAAGAGACTTAAGCACAGGCATCCTGTGCACAAACCACAAGGCTCTTCTTCCTTTTGAACAGCTTGGATGGTAGTCCTGTCACAAAGGACATCAGGAATGAGGCCCAATTCTACCCTTCTGGAGACAGAACTGGTTTCCAACTCTGAAGTTCAGGGTGCAGCATTTAGGCACAACAGTGGGGGGACACCCCATGTTACCGCTTGCACTGGAGACATACTGCAAGTACAAGCAGGTGATTTCATGCAAAGGCATGACAGCCCAGCCCCTGTCCAAACCCCAGCTTCATAGCTTCAAGCTGAAAGATCCAGTAACAAAGGAGACAAGAACTTACTTCTTCAGAGGAATACGTCCTTCTGGTGTGACTTGCAGCTTCAGTTTTGTGTAACTGTGGAGGGAAAACAAGTTTAAATTTATTTTTCCTCCACATTAAAAAAAAATATTTCGCAAACAGTCTTTTAGCTGAGCTCCATTATTTCTGTCAGCCTGCAAGTTTGACTTGCTTATTTTGAACTATCTGAAAAATTTGGCAGAAGAGCATAAATATTTGAGTGTCAGGACAGTAATGCAGTCACAGTCAAAAGCAGTCGGGTGGGACAGTACAAACATGGTCAGGACACTAGGATCTGATACAAAATTTTTCAGTGCTGACACTGCTGCGCAAAAGCACAGAGAGGAGAAATGGACTGACCAACTGTGGAGAGTTGCTCCTTGCTGCTATGTCCATGGAGACATAGCTGAAATTTTGAAATCAAGTAGAAGGCAGAGTAGATTTGCACCTTACAGTCTTATCAAAGTGTGAA
>NW_017729022.1:135101791-135118626 GCF_001723915.1 Gavialis gangeticus | reverse complement strand
GCGCAAAAGCACAGAGAGGAGAAATGGACTGACCAACTGTGGAGAGTTGCTCCTTGCTGCTATGTCCATGGAGACATAGCTGAAATTTTGAAATCAAGTAGAAGGCAGAGTAGATTTGCACCTTACAGTCTTATCAAAGTGTGAAGTGTGTGTGTGTGTGTGTGTGTGTGTGTGTGCACGCGTGTGCATGCGTGTGCGCATATATGTGTGTGCGTGCGTGCGTGCGTGCGTGTGTGTGTGTGTGTGTGTGTGTATATATATATATATATAGTATCCTATTCAATACTTTATATATACAATATATATATTGTATCATATTCAGGTTTGTCATAGAGCCATCCATCACCCTTGGAAACGTCTTCCACAGCCCAAAGGACTGGTAGGAACATTTCCTTGCTATCAGTGTACATTTTCTTTTGCTTAGTCCTATTTCCATTACTCAGATCACCCTTTAAAAAGAAAAAGAAACCTTCTCTCCTTCCTTGACACAAAATATAGGCACATCACAGCATTTGGAATTGGACAGAGATCATCTACTCATTCTTTTGCCCTAGAGAGCACAAGATCTACTCCCTGAACAAGAAGCCTTACTCCTGGATGCAGAGCAGTCTGCTTCCTATGCTCTGCTAGACCAGATACATGGGCTGCTAAGGGGTGCACTCTCCAGAAAGTGGGGACTCTCAGTGTTCCTGATTCTTGTGTACAACTTTCCCTCTCCACCGGTGGGAGTGTGAACACATTTTAGCAGGCAGGGACAGGCTCAAAAACTTAGAATCACTGGTTCAAATGAGTCTGAGCACCATTCAGGACCCTCCACATGCGCCAGGTTCAAAGTCCTCTCTGGTGGTTAAAGGGGCTAGGAGAGCATTAGAGTTTTTTTAGTAAGCAAATCTCCTAATCACCTACTAAAGCCACCTACATTCTGGCATCTAAGCACAGCACCTGGACTCAATCTAGCCTTGATCTCTATACCCCCAGCTTTACCTATCTGCTGTCCATTAATGCCTCAGGACAGAATACATCTCTTTTGTCCAAGACTTGCAAAACCATAATCACACAGAAGAGCCTGAGTCAAAGCCCGTTGAAATGGGAGCTGTTCCATTGATTTCAACAGGCATTAGAACAGGCCTATGGGCATTTACTGGGGATTGTATTTGTAAGGATTTACAGCATCTTTTTTCTTTGTTTTGTTTTTTGTTCACAGAAGATTAAAACTAGAAATGTATGGATTTTTTTCAACCAGAAGTTTTTGTCAAAAAAAATGCAGATTTATTAACATTGAGACATTTGCTACTTATGTCTCCTTTTTGTTGAACTGTTCATATTTACAAAAAAATAAAACTTACAAACAAAAAGAAAAAATGATATATTTTGTGTTGATATTTTTAGTTTTAATTTTATGTACATGTTTGTCTCAAAATATCCTATAATTTGATGTAAAAAATTAAAAAGGATCCCCACTGAATCTGAAAGGATGCATTTCATTTCCACTTAAACAAAATATTTTATCTGAACCAAAACTAATTTTATTGCAACTTTCTGATTTGGCATTTTTTCAAAATTAAAGTATAGATATCTGCATGGTTCACATGACTTTCACCCCTCCAAAAAGATAATACTTCCAGGAAAAGAACATTTGTAGCACTGTCAAAAACAGTGATTTCTAACACTATAGTCTGTAATGTGTAATCATTGCTAAAAATGTCATTTTCACAAATCATTCTTTGTCTCCCTGTACATTTATATGTACACACGTGTGCATATGCCTATGAGGAAGCATATTTATTTATTTATCTATTTGTTTGTGATACTTATATTTTCCAAAGAGGGCACTTCTGTACTACAATTTTGCCAATCCCAAACATTAAACAATACACCATTAAATTGACTTAAATATCAGGATAATTTTGTTTTTTTTAAAGTACATTTTGAGTTTTATTTGCTTTCCTGAAGCAAACTGTTCTCTGTAACAGAGGGCTAAAAACTTATTTTTTTCAAAGAGAAGTTGAGATTCTCAGCTATGTATTTTTGTAAGCTTTCAAATGTCATGATACTTGTGACGGAACAGCAAGGGTTGGCATCCCTGCTGATCTGCCTTTTTCTTCAGAATTCTTTGATACCTTCTAGGGAACCCTGAAAATGTGCTGTTTTATCTTCTCCTGAAGAAATCTGATGGGGTCTGGATGTTATTTTTTTCTCCACAGCTGACTATAGGTGCTGTTACTGAAAATACTACCACCGTCAGTGGCTAAACATATTGTTCCAATAGCAAACTGGTGGCTACGATTGACATTGGACTTAATGATCTCATGTTAGCCCTGCTTAAACCTTTGCTGTCTATTCCAGGAATGTGTGAAAAATCTGCTTCACAATGAAAGAAAAGGGCAATTTAAATGTAAAGTGCCTATTTTGTGAAATGCACTCTAACTTCCTCATGTAACCTGACCAGAGGAAAACTTTCAATCTTTTTATTAATACACTTCCAGATATGAGAAAAGTTTGGATGCCAAAAGAAGAAAATGTCTTCATAATTTGGCTCTAATGCAATCATTTTTCTATTAGATGAAAGGGTTCTAACTGGATTGGGATGGCCATTACTCCATACAGTAATTAAATTGGGACAAGACATTTAATCTTCAAAGTTAAAGATTCCTTGAGTAACTTTGATTTGGTATCATTGCAAAGGCCCCTGGAAATGCTGTGGTACCTGAGTTATTAATTAGTGGGAAAGAAAGAGACATGAGAATACCGTGCTTGCTGTTTACTTTATTGTGACTTTATTTCTATGAATTGAACTAAATAACCATAGTAAAGGGATCTAAAAGGGTGGACTGCGACAGAGGCCACTGTTATTACTACACAGTAGGCATGTCTATACATGCACTTAAATGCACATTAACTTATTTTAATGCACATTAAAGCATCACTAAAACACTGTGATATTTAGCTAGTGTGCATTAAAATAGGCTAATGCACATTAAGCATCACTTAAAAACCATGGGCACCTATATACAAGTGTGTTGGAGCAGAGTAGATTAGTAGAGTCTGCTGGAGCATGGCAATTGCTGTGCTCCAGCAGCCTCCTACGTTTCATGTATCAGCATCCCTGCACTTAAAAATGGTGGCAGGGGTGCTTTATCTAAAGTTCATCAAATGAGCTTTAGTTCATGTGCCCCCACCTTCATTTTTAAGTGTGGGGATGCTGGTACATGAGACGCAGCAGTGCTTTAATTAGAATGACTCTTGGAGCCACTCTAAATAAAGTGCTGCCCCCTCCCCACCTTCTCTGGAGCACGTGTAAAAGTGACCCATGCTCTTTAGTTAATGCACATTAAGACAGGCTAATGTGTATTTTCCTAGTATCTCACAATGGAGGAACTAGATTTAATTCATATAAACTAAAGTTCATTAATGCATGTGTAAACGCACCCCGTTTAATGGAACACTTATCACAGGTACTTAACAGAAGAGTATATATCAGACTGAACAGCAGCTCTTTTCTATTACATACCCTGGGCAGAGCTGACTGGACACATGAAGGTACAGGTGGCAAAAGGGGACACAATATTAAATATCCAAATAAAATTTGCACACCCCCACAAGCACCCCCCCAAAGAAACACAGGCAGGTATCCTTGGCTTCCAGTGTACCTTGGGCAGCATACCTGTCACCTATCCCTAGAGCTGTGTTTGCTGTGTTCAGTCTAGTTCAGGCTTACCTTCCAAGTTGAGAGAAGGAATCAAAATCTCAGTGTTTTAAGGTTTAAAAAGGCAACTATTCCAGTAAAGGAATTATGAGGTACTTGGGGACAAGTTCTGAAAAGCAAAGGAGCTAGATTTCACAAGGGACGTGTGAGGCTGAATGTGAATACCATTTTCCTCATAACGAGTTGAGGCCAGCAAGGTAACACCCGCCAGGATACTTCATCTTTATCTGGCAGGTTTTATCCTCAACACTGCTGTTTAAACAAAACTATCTCTGTCTGTGCATTCATCATCCATATGACACCTACTAATCTTGGATTTATTCAGCTATTTCTCTTTAATTTGCGAGGTGCCTGCTATTTTTATCCCTAAAATGTCTCATAAACAGCCCTTTATATTTTGTTGTACAAGTACTCAAAATCTATGCATTGTGCCAATCAGTCTAGATGAACAGATTTACAATTTCACTCTACTGAGTGCCGAGACCTGTGGGATTAAACTGAGGAAAATGGAAATCTTGTACTTTTCATTCTTTGACTAATAACAGATAACAAAGAAAAAAATAGAGAAGCGAGCCAGTTTGAAATTTATTGTTTTTAACCCAGAGCAGCAGTGCCAAGAGCTGGAGACATTCCCTCTGTGTGCAACAGGAAGATTGCATTGAAAAACATAATCCAGCTGTGACTTCTCGGTAGTAGTTTGTGAAAAGAACCTTATTTCCCTGATTTTTTTTAACATTACAGTTTAGATATTAGGTTTTTGAACTCAATAAGAGAGGAGAATCTGTGTTTACAAAAATGACAACCTTTCAAAATATAAACAATAGATGGCAATCTGACTAACATAAAGAAAAATGGGGAATGACTCAGAAAAAAGAGTAACACCCTTTGCAATAAATATTACTGTTACTTACGCTTTTTCCAAACATGCATCTCTTGACATATTGTGTGCCAACAGGTTTGTTGCCAAACTGAAAACTTCATCTGTCCACTCCTAAAGAGAGATAAATTAAATTTGACCTTGCTCAAATGAAGAGTTGTTTAGATCTTTACTTTCATGACTTCAAATAATTTCAACGTGAATATTATTGGAAAAAAAACTGATTAATGAAAGCCTGAACCTTCTCTTTCCCAATAGAACTCCATTTCTAGATTACTAGCCTGTCTTTTTCATTCTGCATGAAACACAGCTTGCTATGAATAGGATTTTCTTTTTATAAAAAAAAAAAAAAAAGTAACAAACACCTGTGCATTTCAAAAGAAAGATTAAATATGATTATTCAGGGCCTAATTCAAAGCCCACAGAAGTCAATGGGAGTAAATTCATTGACGTCAGTAGGCTGAGGCTCAGAGTCACAAAAAAATTTATGATAGTGTGACTGTGTGAATATTCACTATTTTAGGGTGGGGGTGTTACAAAGGCTTAAAAAATATTAAATGGAGCAGAGAAAGAGAAAATAAATAGGGTTTTCTTATTTACTGTCTCTCACCATGCTAGAACTAGGGTACATACAATTAAACTATTGAGTAATAGTTTTAAAACTAAAAAAAGGGAAGTCTTTTTCACAGAGTAATTAATTTGCAGAACTTATTGCCACAAGAAGTTATGGAAGTTAGCATAACCCAATTCAAAGGAGGACTGGATCATTTCTTAGAGGAAAATCCATCTGCAGGTATTGATTATGGTAGATAGTGATGTAGCCTCTGAATCAAAACTTCCTAAACCTCTGAATGCTGGAATTTGCAATGGGAGAGAAGCAAGCTTGGAAACTGTTGATGCCCTTGTCATTCTCTCCCTCAGTGTGGATACTTGGCTTGATGGACCTATGGTCTGACCCAGTAAACAGCAGTTTTTATGTTCCTATTTTTTATGAGACCCTAAGGACTGAAATACGCAGAAGTGACCAGCATGGGCTTGCTATGACTTGAAACTAATGAGCCAAGGCTTCTAGCTTGGGGCTGGAATGGACTCAGTTCCTCTCTGGAGTGGCACCAAGGAAAACCTGCAACCTTGCTAGTGGGTAACACTGCTCTTATCTAAATTTATGTGTCCTAAAGCATGAGTGTGGTTTTTTTTGGAAGATCTCAATATAATATCGCTGATAGATCAATTCCTGTACAGGGAAATAACCCAAGCAGGCAACCTTTCCTTTATTGGATGTGATCAATATGCCTTCATCACCCAGCTCTGAGTTTAGGTTAGATCAGAAAGCCATGCAAAAATGTGCAGTATATCAGAGTGCACTGTTCTCAACTCTCAAAGCGCACATTTGCAATTCTCAAAGTCAGAGGGGAAGGAATCATGGAAAGAGTTATTAAATTTGTCTCAAACAGTCCTTCTTGATGAGGTGTGAGGTGGCAGTCCCACCTCCTGGCTCTTCCAGGTACTGGAGAAATTTTTCTCAGAGACCCCAAGCACCTTGCCTACAAGGAAACCCTTCAAATCCAGGGGCAGTAGGTACAAATTCCTTATGCAGTGCCCCAAGATTACATGCACAAGAGAACATGACAGTAGGGAACTGCAGTAGCTCAATTATTTGACTATCCGGGGGGAAAAAGGAACAAGTTCAGCTAATGGAGCTTTTCCATTAGACCACTTTATTGCAATTAATTGATGTTGGCAGATAGGGCTACAATTTGGATAATCAAAATTTAGGCACATGCATTTGGATTGTGTAATCTCAGTCACACGAGTAATCGCTCAGTCTAGAATGCCACATGCCCTCTTTGCTCCTGGAGATTCTACCTGCTGCTTGCTACTAGGGCTGTGCAAAGCTTTGGTTGCTGATTCAATTTGGCTGAGATTCGGTCCAATTCAGAGGCCAAACCTCCGAATCCAAATTGAATTAGGAGACCCATTAATCTCTTCAAATTGAATCAGAAGCCTCCATTTTGATTCAGAGAGATTCAATGATTTGGACACAGACCCAGTTTTAGATGTTTTTTCTACGTACCTCAAGGTACCAGGCGGCTGGTGTATGCTGAGATGGCAGGGCAGATGGAGCGTCCCATGGGAGTGCAGAGCGGTCTCCAGTGTGCTCGGCAGTGGACCTGGAAGTAGACTAGAAGCACTTCCGGTCCACTTCTGCGTCTGCTACGGAGTGCATGGGGGGCCCCCCACCCCCTGGATAGGGGACTGGTGCCTCCTGGTTCTGGGGGGGCACCTAGGGTCCCCCTAAGGCTGTTTTTTCCAACAGAAAAACTTACTTAAAAAAAAACAAAAAAAAAAGTACTTCCGGTCTGCTTCCAGGTCTGCTGCTGAGCACACAGGGGCACCCACCCCAGGCTCTTGTGGGACACTCCATGAACCCCACCATCTCAGCATTCACGAGCCATGCCTGGTATCTCAAGGTATGTAGAAAAAACATCTAAAGCTGTGTCTATGGCCAAATCACTGATTCTCCGAATCAAAATCGAATCTTCAGATTGGCCAAATCAAATCAGGACAGTAATCCAAATCAACTAATTGAATCACTGTCCCCTGAATCCAGCCAAATCCTAATCCAAATTGAATATGGCCTGCTTTGCACAACCCTACTTGCTACCATTGACTGGCATTGTCAGAAGTGTAACTGAGGTTTGGGGGGAGGAGGAAGAGGGCACCAGCCCCAGGAGCTGATTTTGTGGGGGTTAAGTGGGGGGAGAGGGTGGGGTAGGAGACAAAAACAGCAGCTGCCACTTCTGCCTATCCAGTAATACAAGTAGTGGTGGCTCAGGCACTGCCCTCTCCTGCCCAGGGCACAAAACTGTCAACTGTGCCCCTCATACTGTCTCATCCTCTGCTCTCCTACAACACCTCAGTCCTTACTTACAAGCTTTCACTAAAAGTTTTTCCAACAGAGTGTGTTTTACTTAAAAAACAAACAAACAAAGCAGCTTTTTAAACAAGTGTTTTTGTAGCTTTTGCACTGCTTTCTGATTTTTCATTGCAATCAAAAACTGCATTTTGCTTCAGTTCAAATGGAAACTCCCCCCATCTCCCAACTTGGCTGCTTTCTTCCTCTTTTATCTTTCTTTATCTCCTCCCCTATGGAAAAAATATGAGAAAAGAAAATTCTGTTTCAGCCAAAAAACCTAAAAATTACATGACAGTATTTTGAAAATGTTCATTCCGACTTTCACTGGGGCTTCATGCCTAAAGTGTTTTTGAAAATGTGACTTTTAGTACAAACAGAACAATTTACCTCAGTGCAAAAGTTGGGGGGAGGTATCTGGACTATAAATCAGCTACTCTCGCCTCATAAAGACATTCAGTTTCTTCTGAGAGAGAGACTGCCGCGATCTGTCACCAGGCAGACTAAAGAAGCCAGTTGAAATGTGTGCACAGGGACCCCCACTGGCTGCACAGTGTCAGCTGCTCCACACTTCAGGGCCTCAGCACTCGAATGTCTGTACATGCAGCTCTGAATAAATTTCTCTACCCAGAGAGCAAACCTGGGAGAATTCTCCCAGATTATTTCAATGTGTGTATGCAGCCTCTGTAGTAACTGCCCAGACGGACACTCTTCTGTTTTGGTAAGAGAAAGCTAACCTATAGTAACTTTCACTGAGCAGTCACAGGGACAATTACCAGAGCAGCTGATATATATTAAAATTCCAACCCTTTTGATCCACAGTACTGTAAATTGTTTGTATGTCCAACTTGGCAAGCCATTCTGGTGGTTATGAAATTTTTTTCTCAATAAAACCTTTGTTTGCAAAAGTGACTAGCAATGTCTAAGTGCTCAACTTGAGACATCTTAAAGAAGTTCTAGGTTTCAGGAAGTGCTATTCCTTAACTATATAATGCCACTCTGCAGTGATCCAAGGTAGGTACCTAGAAACTGAGCATCCAAAATCTCTTGAGAATTTAGGCTGCTGTATTACAGCCTGTTTCTCAAAGCACCAGTGCTCTCACTAACAAACTAGAGCTCATGTTATTCAGCAGTTCTGAAAATGCACCCTTGGATGACACTGGGGGCTATAGAGAATACACAAGTCTGCCAAGTCAAAACATTACTGAAGGTTATCTTTTTATTTAATAAGATACTAAGAAACTTCTGCATGCATATACATTACTTTTGAGACAGGGCTGACAGATCTTTTCATGATTCCTTTTCCTCTGCTTGGATACAAAGAATGGCAAAGTATTCTGATATTGCACATTTTTGCATGGCTTTCTGATCTAATCTAAATTCAGAGGTGTTTCAGTTTCCTAGAACCATTCAGCTCACTATAGTTTCATAGTTAATAGGGTCAGAAGGGACCTGAACAGATCATCAAGTCGGACCCCCTGCCATGGGCAGGAAAGAATGCTGGGGTCAAACGACCCCAGCAAGGTGTCTATCTATCCTCCTTTTGAAGACCCCCAGGGTAGGAGCAAGTACCACTTCCCTTGGAAGTTGGTTCCAGATCCTAGCTGCCCTGACTGTGAAGTAGTGCCTCCTAATATCTAGCCTGAGTCTACTCTCCATCAACTTATGGTCGTTACTCCCAGTAGTGCTCAGGGGAACAGGAACTCTCCCAATGCCTGCTGGTCCCCCTGGGCAAGTTTGTAGATGGCCACCAGATCCCCTCTCAGCCTTCTCTTGTGGAAGCTGAACAGGTTTATATCCAATAGCCTCCGCTTGTAGGGCCTGCCTTGCCCTCTGACCATGCGAGTGGCCCTCTTCTGGACCCTCTTGATGCTATCCACATCCCTCCTGAAGTGCGACGCCCAGAACTGGACGCAGTACTCCAGCTGCGGCCTGACCAGTGTCGCATAGAGGGGGAGGATCACCTTCTCAGACCTGCTCAAGATGCATCTGTGGATGCGTGACAAGGTGTGGTTAGCCTGTCTATAATGACTCCAAGATCCTTTTCTGCCTCCGTGCTGACAAGAAGGGAGTTCCCCAGCCTGTAGGTATGGTGCCGGTTGTTCCTCCTCAGGTTCACCACTTTCCACTTGTTGGTGTTGAATCCCATCCTGTTCTCATCTGACCACCCTTGTAACCTGTCTAGGTCCAATTGCAGCCTATTCCTCCCTTCTAGCGTGCCCACATCCCCCCGCGTCTTACTGTCATCAGCAAATTTGAACACACTAAAGAGCTGCCTATGAAGGAGACTAAAGAGCTGCCATTCTTCAGCCCCTGCAAATCAGCCAACCATGTTCTCACTGGGCTTTTTCACACATGCTCCAAGGGTGGGCAAGGGGGGCACTTTAATTGGAGCAGCTCTGAGGCCACTCTAATTAACATACTGCAGCACTCATGTATCAGTGTCCCCACGCTTCAAAATGGCGGGTGCTTTAAGCTCGTTCAATGAGCTTCAGTTAAAGTGTCCCCACTGCCATTTTGAAGTGTGGGGATGGTGATACAAGATGCGGAAGCCGCTGGAGGTGTGCTAATTAGCACGCTCCAGCAGACTCAATTAATTACAGCACATCAGAGCAGTCTCTGTGCAATTCTACAGGCACCCATGAGGACTGCGTTCTCTGGTCAACACAACAATGACCACACACACCAGGGCTAGATTTCAAGGGGACAGCTGTAACCCTGCTCATCTCAAAGGGCATCTTTAGATGTGCTCTGGGCTAGGTTTGGGGAGGGGAAGGGAAGCACTTTAATTAGAGTGGCTTTTAGGAGCCACTCTAAATAAAGTGCTTCATGAATTCAGCGTCCTGCACTTCAAAATGGCAGCACGGATGCTTTAACTAAAGCTCGTTCAATGAGCTTTAATTAAAGCACCCCCACCGCCATTTTGAAGCATGGGGATGCTCAATACATGAGATGTTGAGTCTGCTCCAACACGTGCTAATTAGCATACATCGGAGAAGACATCGGGTACATCTTGAGTTCTCTGAAGCTCTTTTGGAATTCGACACTGTTGCTGGGCAATTCTGGCCCTTAATCTTCTGTGACACACACTATTATGTTATACTTTTAACAATAATTTTAACTTTATAAGATATTTCAAGACACAATATATGTGAGACAGACAGGCAAAATAATAGGGCTCTTTAGCATCATCTTCACTTTCCTTGAACTGTTTTGAACAGAAGCACGTTAAAGACAGAATTTTATTTCATCCTGGCGTCTCACTTCTCCAGCCTCAAAATAGCTACATTTTGTAAACACTGTTTCTGTTTATACATAGAATAAGAACAGTTAAAAAATCTCTTTGTGACACTAACTGCTGGAAAGATTAATGGTAGCCTAATATATTACTTAAGAAACTTAAAATACATTTGTTTAGAATAAAACCCAATAGCTTTGTGTGCCTCTCACTGGCTGTGTCTACCCATGCACTTTAATGGAATAGACTAATTAGCTGCAGAGTAAAGTGTTGCTATCTACACATGCAACAATATTAGCCTGCAGTAAACTAATGAACGCTGCAATAAGATACTACTGTCAGGGACAGTACTATTTTATGACAGGATAATTTACCTGAAACTCATATGTAGCTGCTGACTGCAGGCATAAATTGTGTCTGGTCAGCCCAGCCAGCTGGGGGCCAGACTTCTGCCTGCCTCCTAGCCACCCAGCTCCACACTTTCAGCATCCTTGTGCCCCAGCCAGCCCTGACACCAC
This sequence comes from Gavialis gangeticus, assembly GCF_001723915.1. Taxonomy (NCBI): domain Eukaryota; kingdom Metazoa; phylum Chordata; order Crocodylia; family Gavialidae; genus Gavialis; species Gavialis gangeticus. The sequence continues at coordinate 135,107,373 of NW_017729022.1, read as the reverse complement.
TGGACGCCACTACCTGGAGCCCAGGGCTGACCTCCTGTGCCTGCTGCCAGCCTGGGCCTACTCTATCCCAGCTCACATTTGTGCTGGCATGGGTGCATGTGCCCAGGAATAGTGTATTAGAGCTCAAATTGCTCCAGAGTTTATTGCTGTGTATTAATTGCACATGTAGATGCACCCACTGAGGTATTTAATATGGCAGTCTTTGCAATGAAATCACTTTGTAGCAAACCAATTTATGTCACTTCCACACCATCCTGTATCTCAGTTGTTCTTTGTATTGCCTGCTCCAAGTCCTGATTCTCAAGAATTTTTGGCAGAAATGTAATTATAGTGTATCTGTTGCAAATATTATTTACATGCAATCAAGCCATTTTCCTTTTTATTTTTCCCATAGGACTTGTGAGAGGAGGAACATCGCAGACAAGTAAACTAAAAGACTACCCTGACACTGAGTAATACCTGAGACTCCATCTGCACCAAGTCAATGAATCTATTTTCCCTCTCTTTTGAGGACCTTCAGTCTAATCTTCCAAAGCTCCAGCAAAGCCAAGGTTAGGAAAGCTGCCAAAGGTCATATCCTCTTTCTGGTCATTGGTTTGAATCCTCAGAAGGATGTAAACTGGTGGCATTGAGTCTTGACCCAGAGCTCACTGAAATCAATGGGAGGCTTCTTAGTGACTTTGATGTGCTTTGGATCAAGCTGAGAAGAAAGACATCCTTGTTGCTTTAGCTACGAAATGGCATTCTGTCTCTCTAGTTAAGCTATTCAGTATAGTAGTCAATGCTTTAATTACAGCTGAAATTAGAAGTCACCGTATAACACACTGTGGAAGTCCATGTTACTAGTATCATAGATACCAGAATGCAAAGTATGATGAGCATAGGACTCAAAGTACTGATACATGGAAAGAACAGAGCTAGTTGATGACTATGGAAAGTTTATAACAGACTTCGAATCACTACTGTTAATTATGTGTGTGGATGCAATACAAATAGCAATGATAAATCTAGGGCTTTTGAAATAAGGTTTTGCTAGTGACAACAAAGTTCGTTCCTAGCTTGGAAGCCTCTGATCCATTTGTTTAAATGGAATGGTCCAGCCATGCAACAAATTTTAATTCTAAGCGAATCACATCCATCATGATAAAAGAGCCCTATGTTCCTGCTTTCTTTTTGGCTGAGTCCTATTACTTCAATTCATATTTATGTCATTCCTGTTAACTTTACTAACACATTATGTAGCTGTTCTGTGCTCTGGTAAGTAAGTAGTGTACTATTTGCAGTACATTTTGAGAGCTGTTGCTCAATGGATTCATTCATTTCATCCATTACATGCATCAGAATATATACCTAAATGCATTTATCTCAATATAAGAGATGAGAGCTTTTTTTCATAAGAAAAGACAGCACCTAAGTGGTACAAATTCTTGAAAACATTTCATTCAAATCAGAACTGACTGTGTGTGTGAACACAATGTTTTTCGCATAGTCTGGTGATGAGCATTCTAAGTTAGTAAAGTCACATTTTTTAACAGCAATATCTTAGGCTTTTCATTTTTTAACACTAGCCTTGTATTTATAAGTATTTTGGAAAAAATAGCACAGCATTAATATAAGAGACATAACATGATGTAACCGATTCATTTTATTAAAGGAGAAATTAATAATTGTTAGCTATAGGCCTGGTCCAGAACACAATGAAATAAAGGGAATTTTACTACTGGATTCACTGGTCTTTGGACTGGGCCATCTATAATCTTTCCCTGATTCATTTTAAGTAGGATGAACAATCAGTGGATAAGCAGAGCTCCACAACTGGCTTAGTTATGAAATAAAATGAAAGCAGCTGGGATAAGTTTATGGAGGAGATACAGAAAGGGGAGTTCTGGCTCTTTATTTAGAGGGTATGATGTGTAGACTTATGTTTGTTGTTCCCAGGTTGCAAAGCAGAATAAAAGGTGTTTGGTTTTTCCCATGCTTCTGAGCTTTGCTGGCTGCCACATGAGGCTGAGAAGGATTTTTTCCCCTTTCTGTTGCTACAGATGTCAGGTTATTTTTTTGTTTGTGGAGTTTTTTTCCACCTTCCCCAGTTTGCTGGGGATTTTGACTGACTGGGCTATATTAATGCTCCTGCTGGGACAAAAATCGGAAGTTTCCTGGCTAAAGGAAACTGATCCCTCCCCAGGGTCAGATTGATAGCCACAGTTGGGATCAGGAAGAAATTTGGCCTCATAGTCAAATTGTATGGACCATGGGGGATTTTACCTTCTCCTACAGCTGCGGGGCATGGGCCTCTTCCTTGCATCTCTTGAGAACCTTTTAAGAAACATTCTGGCAGCAGGATAGTGACAGTCCTCATCCCCCAGTTTTACTTGTGTCAGGTTTCGGTGTTTTTGGTGCCTTATGGGCAATATGCCTCATAGTTGTGCCAGTGTGGACTGATTATGTAGTTTTAGAAATATGTTAGGAAACGACTTGTATTGGGATAGTGTGGATAGGGGACTGGACTAGATCAGTGGTTCTCCACTTTTTTTGTACCAGGACCTATTTGTAAACACTGATGGCCAGTCCCGACCTAGTGCCCTTCATTCCTGACCCTCTGCCCCCTGCCCCTAGGTCCCAGCCCCGCAGTGTCTGGGGCAGAGGTGGGTGTCTAAGGTGGGAGGGTTATGGGTCTTGGGGGGGGACCCACATAGCCCCTTGCAGGCATTAGCTCTGCCAGTCTGTGAGAGAAAACCCACTATTTCTCATGCTTTTCTCCTTTAAAGGAAAATCCATGTTTAAAGTTTTTTGATTCATTTTTTAAGCTTGTTTCTGATCCTTTCATATATTCTTGTGGCCCACTTTTGAGTTGAGGAATGCTGGATGACTTCTGGGGGTCCATTTCAGCCATACTTTTCTGTTTGTAAATACCAGATCAGACTGAGGAAAAAGAAGGGAGAGATGTAGACACCTAAATTAGGCACAGGCTATATAGAGAAATGTTATTAGCTCTTGGTAGATGTTAAATTTAAAGTGAGATTAACATATTAATGGAGCAATAAATTGTAACATGCCACACATTCAAGCAATTTATTACTAGATAAGCTGCAAAAATGGTGATTCAGCCTCAAAGATGTTACTTGTTAAATACATGATATCTTTGTATCTTGTTTGTATCAGGCTCTAATTTTAATGTGTAGCTTATTACACATAGGGTGATAGTTTCCGGCCAGGTCCTCCAACATTTCTGCATAGACTACTTTCTCCTCACTCCCCTCCTTCCTGCAAAGGGACTTCTCTGTGACTCATCATGATGAACTCTGTTGCACCAGGGTGCCTCAGCAGGAGATGTAATGACTCACTGCCCCACTTCCCTTTCTCCAACCATCCTTCAAGGCTGCTTTTTTAAGGAGCCACTTAGCACCTCTTCCCTGTAACAGCCAGAGTATATACAAACACTCAGCCCAATGTGTTTTACTTGCACACAGTAAAAGTGTGTAGGGGAGAGAGGAAGAGCACATACAAGAAAGCATCTAAAAAAGTGTCCCAGGACAGTATACGCACTGCTGTTCCTCCCCACTCTCCACCTTTCCCCCACAACCCACACCCTTGCCCTGGTCTGCATTAGGGTTAGGGGGAAGCAGCTCCATCACCCAAGGGAGGCTCAGCTGTTGTGTTGAGGGCTCACTTCTTATTAGCAGCACAAATGAAGATGGGGCAGAGAAAGGGAGACGGGAGGGAATTACAGGTCCTGCCAGCTGCTCTTCAGGTCCCCTTGCTGGCCAGTGATGGCAGGACAAGTTCCTAGGACATATTCCCCCCTGCCCCTATGGATAGCTTGCCCTGTGAATGTCAAACATGTCAGATCCAGCAATAGTTTCCATCAAGAATGATGCCTGTTGCTTAGTGGAAATGTTTGCCAGGGACTATTGTTAAAAAAGCCCCCGGTTCTCTGTTGAGGACAGGTCTCTCTATGTGACAGCTTAGGAGGGTACCCGAGGTGGAATTGAATAAGATATTGAAGGAGTTATTTTGGGGAAATGAGGCTGAATATTTTCTGCATCATATGTTCATATTAGTCTGAGATATAAACAAGGAGAAGGCAACATAAGTCAGTCTGAGACTTGATGACACATCAGAGGACATGTGATGGGCCAGGTCTCTACACATGCAGGATCCTTTTAAATACAAGCAAAGCAGAGAGCCTTAGGGTAGAAGTGAACTAGAGCTTCTCCACTAGTATCAGTGGAGCCAGGATTTCACCCACAACAACTATGAAAGGCAGAATAGATATGCAGTATAACGGATGAAGTATAACAAAACACAGCAACACAACACAATGCAGAATAGAACAGGCATCTTTGGAGGGTTTCATAAGTGAAAATGGAATTCATGTAGAGATTTGATGGAACAGATGGAAGGCATATATAGTTGGAGACTTGTTCCAAACAGAAAAAATGGCATGGAAGATATAAAGTGAAGAGTGGCAAGATGATAGGAAGTTCACAGTTTAGACTGAAAACACAGAGCAAGATACAAGGTGGGTGAAGGATTGTGACATCCATCCATCTATCTATATAGGCTGAGAAGCACTTTAGAGGAAAAATAAAGCAGAGAAGAATCAAGCTAAGAACTGACCCCAAATTCTGCATTGAGATATGCCTATTGAAGCCCCTCTGAAATAAACATAGGTTGCACCCATTGGTATCTGCCTTCATCATTAGGACATATCCACCATCCATCTTTTGGAGTTTTAATAGCAGAGTTTCAAACAGGCACCTTAAGTATAACCCAGTAGATGTATATCCTTCACAGACCCCTAGAGTATGTTTACTTATGTTCCCTGTAGGAATGTGAGCAAAACAGTGTATTATTACTTCATTTTAGTTTTCTAATTCTTTACTCAGTTCACTTAAAGCAAGGTCAGTGGTAAATGTTTAGCCTTAGGCTCTGATCCTCATTAATTCTACCACAGACCCAAAAGCGGATATGATGACCTGAACTTTTTAAACAGAATGACCTGCAAACAGTTCAGAACTGTACTAGGCTCAAAAGTTGAATAATAAGAAGCTAAAATCCTAAAGAAAAAAAACTCACCCCAATTTTTTAAGGGGAAAAATACAATTTTATTAATTTTATGAAGATCATTTTTATATCATTCTAATTTAACTTTTACGAAGTGAAAGTTTAGGGATGAGTATAGCATAGTCTGAAAAATAATATATGGGATATGAAAGGTAAAGCAGCAAAGTATGTATGCCAGTGACTGGCAAGAGATTTTCAAAGGCACACATGAGAGTTAGGCACCCACTTCCTATTGAGGGTCAATCAGACTTCAGTGTATATATCTGATTTTGAAAATCTCCCCTTAAAAGTGAGGAGACCCCAGTCCAATAATGGATACCACATGATCAGACTGCTGTGCCTGTGTAGAAATTGACTTCACAGGGCTTTGTATGGGTGGAGAAACATTAGATTTTCTCAGTTCAACTCTTCCATGTCTTTACATTTCCTTTCAAATTTCCCTTTAGATTCTTAGCTACATTTCTGTATCTCCATTTCCCTTCATTTTTTTAAATCTCCACTACTTATCTCTATTT
>NW_017729022.1:135098997-135101774 GCF_001723915.1 Gavialis gangeticus | reverse complement strand
CATGGAGACTAACACTGAGTTGGATTTCTGAGCAGCCCAGCTGTATAGTTGGGATAACTACTCTGCATGTTTTAACTTTCTTGACAGGGTGCTAGTCCATGAACTACTGCATCTTTGTGTTATTTATCCTTCTACTTTTCCAGGAAGTTATATGCAGAAGTATAAAAGGGATACCAAAACAGATTTTTAGTTGGGCTCAAAGGACAAACTAACCAACCAACCAGAGAGATTTAGACTGGCAAAAACTGAAGCATGGCCCAGCAGGAAGGATATAAGCCTTGCAGGAATAAAGAGATTTCTCTTCATACCTCTCAATGTCTGGTTGGTGTTCCCCACAGATACTGGACTTCTGGCTCCAAGGGTGACTTTCTCAGAAAGGAAATGGATGAAGGACCAGCTGGTACTGGCATAGGCAGATTAGGATTTTGAAAAGGTGGGTGCAGATGATATGGTGCATCATCATATCTAAACACAGCACCCATTTTTCTCCAGTTAAAAAGAAACTAAAAGTTTACTAGCGTGCCACATGCCAAAGTACATTATTCAGCTTAAGAACAAAGCAAAAACAAATATAACTTCATTGGAATGTTCATTAATTTGCTAGCTCATACATTATATATTAAGAACACAACAGACTAGGCAAAAATATTCAAAAGATGTTGTTTCATTATAGTTATGAGAATTAAATGTACATCTTCTAATTTCTAAAATAAAACCTAGCCTTTTTGAGCATCTTGACAGTGAATCCAATGTTTCATTGAAAGTTATTTCCACATCTGACTTAATGTTCACCTGAGTTTATGTTTCCACTTATGAGGTAATGTTTGTAGTTAAGTATTAAAAACAATCTGCAGGGCTGTGAAATAGAAGCTATTACGATGAGCAGCTAACAGACAACAAAATTGGAGAAGAAAGGATGGCATGATTGATGTAACATTAAGACCATTGAAAAACGAGAGAGAAAGAGTTGTTAACACCTGTGGAATATAGGGCTCCTACACACGTGCATGGACGCTACTCCAGTGCACTGTAATTACAGCATGTTGGAGCAGACTCCTTAATCTGTGCTTCAGCAGACTCCAGTGTCACGTGTATCAGCATCCCCATGCTGAAAAATAGTGGTGGGGTGCTTTAAAGTAAAGCTGGTTTGACGAGCTTTAGTTCAAAGTGCCCTGCTGCCATTTTCAGCGTAGGGACGCTTATCCACGTGACACTGGGCACTTTAATTAATGCAGCTCTTGGAGCTGTGCTAATTAAAGTGCCCCCCACAGAGCACATCTATAATTACTTGAAGAGTCAAGAAGAAATCAGGTAGATTATAATGAGCCATGAATTCAAGTGACTGTCTTACTGATGCCTGAATTGGAATACGGCTGCCACTGCCAGGCAGTTGGTTTAAACTTTGGGTAGAGCAGGAAACAAACAGGATGGCAATGAGAAGAAAATGTTGTCACATAGCTTGATGCTGCTCTCTGATTGATAGGCTTTAGTTAAACTATACAGAAAATAAAAATGTTGATGTATGATAATGACCTCTATTTAAAGGTTGCAGTTAACTGCTATTAGTGGACAAGAGATAGGTGTGACACTATACAAGACTGATTCATGAACATTATAATTAAAGGTTAGGTTAGGTTAAGGGTCTTGTTGCTGGCCTAACAGTGTATAGATAGGCATGGTTAGATTAATAAACACACAAACCTCATTTCTTTAGTTTGATATAGGTCAACATTAAAATGTCAATAGTCTCCATACTGCAGTATCGTAGATACACCAGAATACTCATATACTTAGAACAGGTATTAAATGTTGATAAATATTGACTTGTTACTGGAGATTCACAATGTGTCTTTTGAAGCTGCAACCTCTTTTTTTTTTTTACTTTGTGTGTGTTTTCACAACATGCATTTGGGCCATACAGGGAGAAGAGCTAGAAACATTTTCACAATGACAACACTGATAGCTTATAATTACCTGTGAATACTCCCAGAAAACAATTATTACAATTTTTGTCTGTTACATAGTATGTCATATTTCTATAACAGCAGGCTAATTTTATTTGAAAATGCAATTTAGTAGTTGTCTCCTTAGCTCAGTTTCAGCCACATCCTAAACCCATACTTAAAGATTTTTTAAATGATAAAACTGAGTGCACAATACCTTTGCTATTTCCTCTTGGAAAGCTACTAAATTCAGGTACGATATGTTGGTCAGGTCTGGACCATAGACGACTGTTATCATTCGATTCTCAAGTCTACCTCCTAGGTTCCCTGCATCCAAGAGTTCACGCAGCTTTGGATCCTGCAAATAAATATATTTCAAGAAAATATATCAGACTTTAGCACTTTGTAAACTATTTTAAGTGTTGAGAAACATTAACACTTTAGGTACCATCTACATTTCTGGCCAGGTTAATCCTTCATTGCAGAAGTGATGAAATCCAAAAACAATGAAAGATACTGGCCGATCTTCTGCAGAGTATCCAAGCTCTGCGTAGGGGCAGTGAGGAGGCACATAGCTGGATGCTGCTCTCTGATTCCTTGTAACTTGTACAAGTACAAACTTAAGGGTTTTGTGGAATCAGGATCATAGGGCTTGATCCAAAGTCCATTTAAGCCACTTAAAAAAAATTAGTTATAGACAGCAACTGAGGTTTGGCACCAGTAACAAGGTCTAGTGATATGTTATAATTATGTTGGCTTCTACCAATTTACATCACAAAAGTGCTAATTAGCATGCCACAATACAAAAAAAAAAAAAAAATGCCTGGTCCTAGC
>NW_017729022.1:135097845-135098986 GCF_001723915.1 Gavialis gangeticus | reverse complement strand
CCAAAAAAAAAAAAAAAAAAAAAAAATGCCTGGTCCTAGCCCTGAAGAGCTTCCAAGGTGGAAAAGTCAGATAAGAATTTTCAAGAAAGTATCACGCAGGGAAATCCCTCCTTTGCAGAGTGCTAGCCCAGTTTGGAAATTCTGGCTTCTAAGAAAGGCAATGTTTCACAGCATAGTAAAAATGTAAAAAAATTACCTAGCAAATTGGATCCTCATGGGGTTAACTAACTACACTGTTTCTAAAACAAAAACTCTAAGTCCTTCAGTAAACTTAACACATGATGAAATCTCTGGAGTGAAATAAATAATTTGTGAACTGTAAAGGACTGGCATAATCATCACCATTTAAAACTCATGCAAACTTTTTTTAAAACCTGTTAAGCAAGCGTATTCATTATTCATGCTACAGTTCTTCAAATTTAATACCATCTGTGTAATAATCTAAGCTTTGTCCGATATAAATGTTTTTATTACTGCAGGACAACAAATTCAAGATTGTGAAAACGACCATCTATTCCAGAAAAGGGAACATCTGAGAGGAGGGGGTACTTTAACTTGCTAATAAGCTTCAATCTAACAGGGATGTCTCATGATCACTATAATACGCATTTGCCAGCAAAAAGCTTGTGGGTATCTACACCAAACACTTAAACAGTTTCAAAGGAAAGTTTTGTAGCACTGCATATTAATTGCAAGGAAATGAAGGATGGCCTATCATTAACGCTGAGCTTCACTAAATATCAGGTACAATGGTAAGCTGTGTAGGGAACATGACAATATAATGAGCCTATTCAAAGGTGTTGTAAATGAGGAATATTATCATTTGTACTCTTAGGCAAAACTGCTGTCATGGATAAACACATTAATGACAGGTTTTCACACCTCAGATTAAAATAGCAAACAGCAAAAATAGAAACAGAAGGCCTGTTCCTGGGATGAGAGAGGTCAAGAAAAGAGATACAGAGATGATGTTAGCTTGCTACTGAGTGAGGAGCAATCATCAATGTGAGCAGTATATGCAGAATATATTTTCTGAGTGTAAATTTTCTTTTTTTCTGTGCACAAAATATTGTCATTCTTGCTTTAAGAAGATTTAGAAATACAGGCTGGCTGTTATTCTGAACTTTTTCAAACAAAAATG
>NW_017729022.1:135043183-135092845 GCF_001723915.1 Gavialis gangeticus | reverse complement strand
TGTAAATTTTCTTTTTTTCTGTGCACAAAATATTGTCATTCTTGCTTTAAGAAGATTTAGAAATACAGGCTGGCTGTTATTCTGAACTTTTTCAAACAAAAATGGGGCAGGTAAAGACGATTTCCAGACTGGGACTGTATCTGTACTTCCGCCCCATCCAAAAGTGAACTTGGAAAGTATTCATTTTATTTGTGCTTTAACCAAAATATCTTTAAACCTTAGATTCAACATTAGAACTGGCTGAAATTATATGTTAGCCAAAATTGCCCTTCTGGTGAAGCAAAAACAATCCACTTTTCAGTTATGAAGTTTTTGATTTTTTTCCATAGAAATAGCAGGTGCAACTGACTGCAAAAACAAAACAGTTTTCCATGAGAAACAAAATTAATTCAGTTTAGCTCACTACAGCTTGTTTAAAGCAAATATGCGGTATATGTTGCTTACTACATATTTGCCCATGGTCTTTTTTTCCCCCTTTCCTCCCACAGTCTCAGGAAGGCCTATCCTACAAAGTTTTGATGTCACAGCTGTCAGTCACAGATGACTCATTCCTACCCCACTAGAGAAGCACAACTTATATAGGAGGTCACCTTATAAACACATATACATGCATCCTTTGCAACTATAACTTGTCAGCTGGGGAAGTCGTTATACCGGCAAAGGAACTCCTTTTGCCCATAATAGCCATGTCACCACTAGAGGGCTTTGCTAGCCCACCATTAACAGTATAGGCTAGACATCTGTGTCATAATTTTTGTTGCCCCCCCACAAGGTATCTTTTCTTTCCTTATTTTTCCACCACCTTATTTTATTTTAATCATCTGCATTTTCTCTCTTACAATCATTTCTTCCTATCTTAACTGCCCCAACATTTTTCTCATCTCCACATTCTTCTAATTTATACTGCTATAGAGCCTAAGGTCACATCTTCACTATGCTGTGTGCTTTACCACGTGGCAATATAACCACGATTTAAATGTGGTTAAATATTGAACTAAATTATATTTTGTTAGTAATTCTATCATTCTAGTAACCGTTACTATACATAGTAATGGTTACTCTCTCTCTATATATACATACACTATACATAGTAACTGTTACTATACATAATAATTCTATGATTCTAGTAACTGTTACTATAACCCACAACTGTATATGAAATGAAATGGAAGTTTATTTGATTTCTCTTCACTGATAGTGAACATACCTGGGACTTCTGGGACAGGGTTTTTAAGACGTGCATACCTAGCAATGAATCAGGAGATACACTGATATATGAAGTCCAATCTTTTACATCATGAGGACAAGTCAAGACCAAAAATCAGACAGGGCATCCATTCTGGGTTTATTTTGCAAAGAATGAATAAAATGAGGTTAAGTATTGCCTGCAAGTAGCTGTCTGTGATGCTAATCTAATAAACTTATTGTCACTTTGAACAGAACACTAATATGGTACCTGGCCACTCCACAGCAGCTAGGCATAAATGCGTGGAAATTGGACATCTTGAAATATAGCATGATATCGTACAAAGAGTTTGGGAGTGCTTGAGTCTTTATAAATCTGAGCCAATCTAACTTTAGAAAAAGATACTTCCAAGAACTATGCAAGAATATACAGCCAGCATATGCAAAAAAGTGGTTCTTCAGCTGCACGTATCATGTTGCAAGGACACAGTACCACATCTGAAGAAACACATTTCAAATGTGCATTTTTACTTTGGGCAACACCAAGGAACAGAACTGCCCCAGTACCAGTAGCCCTCCCACAGGTTTCTTCCTAAAAAATGTATATATGGATTACATGACGAAACGTGGCCACAAATGATAATTTTGATAAGTGGCAAAATACTATCCCCTTTTAAGCCACTGTCAAACTTGGCCTGGCTTTGCCACTACTTGTGTTGAAAAACTGCTTCCTCACAGGATGGCCCTGAGGACAGGGGCACTTAAAGGGCCAACAAACAGTTCTGTGGGAAGAAAGACCCTCAAGAAACCCTGGCTTGGGTAAAGGGGCCAGGCAAAAAGACCTGCTTTATCTCTTTAAATTACGTTGGACTTCACTGATTTTAATAAATAGGCTCATCCTTGAAGAATGGGACTGAAACCCTACTGTCGTCTGGAGCTTTATTTTCTCCTCCAGCTGGCAAGTATGCCAACCAGTTTACAGACTTCATCAAGCAGAACTTTCAAACTTTGCTGGTTGTAACTTAATGAATACAGGTGTATATATATATATAAAAAAATAAAAATACCACCCAGCTCTTTCAGAGGTAGACAAAAAAAATCAGCTAGATGTTTTGTTTTAAATATAGATATGTTTGTGCTACAGTTGAGGTTTTTCTATGCTAACACTAGGGAACCACTGTTCAAGAAGTATCTCGGGGCATACTAAACAAAATAATTGACTGCTGAAGATAGTGACCATATATATAACTCTTATGGGCTACATTTATAGTTGATTCAAAACGTTGTGATCAGATGAAATTCCACTTCCAGCATTTTTGATGTTTACTGACCTCTTTTATTTATGAGGTCGGTGTGTCAACCTGCTGGCTCTTTCCCAAAGGAGTCCTCAGAAACTATAATTTTAAGCCCTGGGACTGTCTTAAGACTTAACTCCTGAGATCAGCTGAGACAAAGCCAGCTTATCTGTGATGGCACCTCTGTGGCTCAAGTGCTGACAGATACGTATTATAAAACAGATAAGTGCAGAAAAGATGACAAAGGATGGTGTTGGCAGTACAAATGATTTTAGACTCCATTTCAAAGTGGTTTGTTCATGTAGAATTGCAACACAGATAGGGCAGATGCCAGCACAGAGATCCCCTCCTTTAAAAACTGCCTGTAGAAACTACTGAAGGAAAATATGCCCCACAGCTAAGAGCTATACAAATGCAGAGCAGAAGATGATATTGGCCAGCAATGAGGAAAAACATTCAGAATAGTTCTATACAGGTGGAAAGGATGGGAGAAGTTTATTGACTGAATTTGGTGACACTTGTGACAACGTATTGAATATGGAGTATTTATTAGGGCTGTACAACGCTTCAGTCGCTGATTCAATTTGGAGGAGATTTGGCCCGATTCAGTGGCCAAATCTGAATCAAATCAGGGACCATTAATCTCTCGGAATCGAATCGGAAGCTTCTGATTCAATTCAGAGAGATTTGATGATTCGGACATAGGTACAGCTTTATATGTTTTTTCTACACACCTCAAGGTACCAGGCAGTTCGTAAATGCTGAGATGGTGGGGCAGATGGAGCATTCCATGGGAGTGTGGGAGGGTCCCCAGCACACTCAACGGTGGAGTGCATGGGGGACCCCCCTTGCCCCGGCAACTGGTTCTTCCTGGGTCTGGGGGGGGGCAACTGGGGTCCCCTTGTGACCGATTGTTGAGCTGTGGGGCATGGGGGGGGGGCACGTGCTCTACAGTGGACCCAGAAGTGGACCAGAAGTACTTGTGAGAGTATGTTGGCCAGGGCGTTCATATTCCATTCTCTGGAACTGACACAATAGAAGTTGTCATCTTTACTTGTGTGGTCAATTGAAATTTGTAGCTAAGCCTTCAGTTCACCATCAGCTATAATGTACAATCCCTGATTTCCCCCTGCCCCCAACACACACCTATCTACACACCCACCAGCACACCAATACACTTAAACATGGGCAGGAACCATAACGTTGTGCAGCAATGTTAGCTTTGCATGGATCCCAAACATTTTGGACAGGAATCCATCACCAGCTTGCACAGTTCCATCACCTATCTTGACACTGATTATAATCAGCAGTCGCTTGCTGTAGATGGCTAAGTACAGACAGTCAAAAAGCCTGAGGCTGAATTGAGTCAGTCTTTGCAGGTTAGTCTAAGCTGCAAAGATTGAACCAATAAGCAAATGAACGGATATTCACTTGTGATTCAGGAAATGCAACCACATGCCTACAGTGGCTCAAGTCAGAAGCCAGATGGCATTAAAGCATGGCTCTCTGGCGCACAGCCAGCATGGGCTGTGTGTTTGTTTCCTCTTCCTGGTGCCCCCAATGTCTCTGGGATTTGAAGTCCACAATCACAGCAGCAGCACTCTACAGAGTTGTTTATTACTTCCTCTTCCTGCTTCCAGGTGCCTCTAGGATTTGTAGTCCACAATCACAGACAGCACTAAGCCAGCCAGCAGGGCAGGGCAGCTCTGTACTTGAGGGAAGTTGAGTTTAACCCCCCTCCCTGGTGCCAGACCCCAGCCAGGGTTTGTTTGTGGGGGCCAGTGAGTCAGCTGTCATTGCTTCAGCTAGGAAGCAGAGGGACAGGGACAGCCCTGCTCTCTGGAGCAGACAGCACAGTCCAGTCCAGGGCTGAAAAGCAAGCTGGGGGACTGTGATTTAACTTGAACCAGGAAGGGGTCTGGGATGGAAATTTCATAAACCATTTTGACCTAAATCAGTTAAGTCTAATACTACATTCAACCAGGTTTATTTCAAATTAGTTTTAGCCATTTTGAAACTGGTTTATATGCACTGAACTTCTGTTCTGTTACAGGTTTAAACTGGTTTCTGATCACTTAAACTGGTGTACGCATAACTTCTGCCCCAGCTGGTATGATGTACACCCTTACTTCACTCAGAGGGGCTGTGTGTAACACACTATATTTCATCAAACTGACTCTCTTTCTCCTCTCTCTCCAAACCACAAGGATTAATGATTAAATTACCCTGTGTCTGCAGAACAAAAAACAGATTTGTGTTTATTAAAGCTCAAGCACTGATTTACTTTTACATGCAAACAGCGAACAACAGGTCAGGCCAGGTTTCACCTTAACTGTAATGTAACACTGTCCTTACAATAGCTTGCCAGTGCTTCAGTACCATTTTTGTGCTCTTGACTCTCCTCTGTGATACACTGCAAACACTAAGAGAATTTAACAGATGTCAAAGAGTTTCTCAAACTTTACTGTCCCTCATCCCCCGCAAAAAAACAGAGGCCAAATAAAGATCAGAAAAGCCACCTTAGTGGTTAGAAACAGGTACACAATTCAAGTTTTGCCACAAGTTCCCTAAGTGTATAAAGTCATTTGAATACAAAGTAATTGCTAAACTAAAGAGGCAACCATAAAAAGATTTGCACATCATGTTGTTTCACATATGATGGGTAGGTTTGTGCTCATACATGTGTCTTCTTTAAGTTGGTTCCAAAGAAAAGTTAGTTGCATGGGCACCTGGTGCCTCCTGAGTCTCAGGGGGCACCAGATTGCTGTTGGGGGGTCTCCCAGAGGCCCATCGCTGATTGGGGGAGGGGTGGGGAGGGCCCCCCCAGTGGCTGATTGCCGAGGTAGCACTTCTGGTGGCACTTCTGGTTTCACAGCTGGTGCTTCCGGAGTGCGCATGGCCAACCTCAGGGGGTACAGGTGCACCCATGTGTGCCCCCTATGCATTGCCAATGGTTAGTTGGGCCAGAAAGGTGCAAGTACATTCACAAAGAAAAAACATAAGGAACTCAGGACATTTTTACACATGCAAGCACCACAGCACCAAACAGTTTGAAAAGCGCCAGGCGCTGCAATACTTGCAGTTGTATAAGTGGCAAAATGTGCATCAGCGCTAAGAAAATGGCAGTGGCGCACTTTTGAATTAAAACACATAGAAGGTGCTTTAGTTCAAAAGCACACGGCCACCATTTTCTGCACACTGATGTGTATTTTGCCTCTTATACAACTGCACATGACGCAGTGCAGTGCATGTCAGGTCATGTATGGAGCAGACTCAATTACTGAGTCTGCTTCAAAGTGGTGGATCTCCGGCGTGTCATAGGACCAAACAGTATGGGTATAAATGCCCTTATTTTTGATCCTTTTAATCTAGTGAAAAAAAGGCACAAGAAAAATAAACGGATGGAAGCTGAAACCAGATAAAATCAAATTAGAAATAAAAGTGTGAAGGGCATTGACCATTGTAACAAATTACCAAGGGAATAAATGCATTCTTCATATCTGCAAGCATTATGAGCAAGACTAGATGTTTTCTGGCTGAAATGCTTTCCTAAAAAACAACTTTTAAGGACCACTGCAAAAGTAACTGTGCAATTGTGTGGCCTGTTATTCAGGATTTGGGACTGGATCGGGGCGCTCAACCTCCGGTCCTTGTGGAGACTTGGAATCCAGCCTGTGGGCCTCCCCACTGGTTGGCAAATTTGGCGGTGGGGGAGCAGTGACAGTTAATGCTGCCCCCCTCCCCGCTGCCAAAATTCCAAATCCCACAGGAGGGGTTGGAGCTGGGCCATGCCCCGCCCCTTGCATGGCCCGATTGGAGCCATGGCCACACCCCCTTCCTTCCATGTGGCTAGGTTGGGGCCAGGTTGTGCCCTTTCTCCCCACAAGGCCATGCCATGCCCCCCACTTCCTGCCACAGGGCCAGGCAACAACATTACCCCCTACACGGCTGGTTTGGGGCGGGGCCACACCATGGGGCCTCTCCCCACCATGAGGCCAACCCAAGCCCCGTTCCCTAGATCCAGCCAGGTTGAGGCCGGGTCATGGACCCTCTCCCCAGGTTGGGACCAGACCAAGCCTCCTTCCACAATGCAGCTGGACCAGGGCTGGGCTGCCACCCTCCCCGCTCTGCCGGGGGGCCCCACCAAACTCAGTCTGCAGCAGAATGATTAGGCACTGCTCATTCAGCCTGCTGGCCAAAAAGGCTGAGCAACACTAGATAATCTAATGATCCCCGCTGGACTTGCAATCTGTGAATATATGAATAACTGAATCTATCAGCTTAACAGAATTTTGCCCTGAGACAATCTTAGTAAAAAAATGAAACTCCTGTTCCTGTATTTATCCAGCAGCAATTTGAATCTGTAAATATCCTCATACATTTGAACTATACTTTACTGAATCATATTCCTGTATCTGAAAAATTGGTAGAGCTGGTCAGTGTAAAATACACAGTTACAGTGAAATGAAAACAATTCACAAAATTAGGTTCATTTTGCCCAAATTTGCTTTTGTAAAATTACCAGAAAAATTCCAACTATTACTTGCTTTTCAAAAGACCACAAAAACCCCCATGCTTTTGCCAGGCCAAACACAGGCATAACAGTTTGCAGAAAGACCTTTTCATGGAGAAAGTCCTCTTGCCCCTACTCCCTACACCAGTAGTCAGAAATCCTCTGTGCCCCATGTCATATTATGCCAGAGCAGTCACCGAAATATGTAAGAAAGACTCTTATCTTTCTTGTGTCAGATACCTTTGAGTTTGCAAGTTTAGTAAGCATGAAAACAAACAGGAGGCATGACATGGTATGTGGAACCATAGCAATGCATGTGGAAAAGATTTATTTGATCGTGAAATCACTTGTCTTGGAAAGGTACCTATCCTTTTCTTGAAAAAGTAAGAATTGGTTATGAAACAAATAATGTTTCAACTTTTTCTGAACATTGTAATTTTCCCTTTTGCAGTGTTTGTTTAATGAAGGCGTGAGTATAAGCAAGTGCCATAAAATGCAGAAGATATAATGTTAACTACTTCATTGTACTTCTCAGTGTATTGGATCCTATGATAAAACACCATGAGAATATTAAAAACATAAGTCAGAACTTTATTGCAGGCAGGCTTAGCATATGCAGAGACTATTAATAAATTCTAGCCCTTTCTCTTAATGGCCTACCATTTTGCAGCATCAATTCCCTAATTTGAACCTTTCAGTCTCTCAGAATAATTCCAAAAAAGGAACTACATCCCTTTGTATAAAGGGAAGTCTACAGTGAATAACATTTTGACATAAACATTCCTTAAAGTTCTTAGATACATAAATATTACAACAGGGTGTGTTACAATAATGATTGTAAAGGGCATATAAAACATTAAAGATGCTGGACTGTTGGAATGGCCATGTTCAAAGACAGTACAAGGCCTTAACATCTCTTGGGTTCTTTGCTGTTATAAAAATTGAAGTGTTGCATGAGAGCACCGTGATATTTATGGAGCGAAAATCCACCTAGAGTACACACCTGAATCTTTATGTGGAGTGATATGAAAACACCACCTCAGACTGACACTGAATTCACACAGATTAACATATCACAAGGCATCCTGATTCAAGAACACAACCTTTATTGAGGATAGTAAAGCATGTACTTAAGTCCATTGCAGCCAAAGCCATATACAGTGTACCCAAAGACAAAAGCAAAGAAAAAAAATCCCTAAGTGTATTTTAAAAAGCAAACAAGCAAAACCACAAACCAAAAAAACCCCCAGACCCATTATTTTAACATCACTCTCACATTTTTTTTCAGCATGACTCAAAAAGTTTTGAATGCTTGGCACTGGCAAATCTGAAAAAAAAAATGCAACTCATATAATGAAGAACTCTTCTGAATACTTTCTCTGTCATATTTGTAACACTTAGAGAGACCAAAGTGCAGCAACTTCTTTTGGCAGAAAGGGTCTGGTTGAGATTTTTTAAAAATATCTCCATAACAATTCAGTCTTCATTTGATCCAGGTCTAATCACTTAACTTCTCCTCTGTCCTTAGGAACAGGGATAATAATACGCACCTATTTCACAGGAGTGTGTTAGAATAAATTCTCTAGGGCCCTAAACCTATGCTATGGTAGAATCATAGGAAAGTAGGGCTGGAAGGGACCTCGTGAGGTCATCTAATCCAGCCACCTGCTCAACAAAGGATCATCCTAGCCTGACTAAACCACCCCTGCCAGGTGTCTGTCTAACCTACTCTTGAAATTTTCCAGGGATGGAGATTTTGCCACTGCTGACTCGGATGGGCTCAAGATTATTTAAAGCATGATTGTAGTAAAATTGGAAACAAGGATTAAAAACA
The DNA here is from genome assembly GCF_001723915.1 of Gavialis gangeticus. Classification (NCBI taxonomy): domain Eukaryota; kingdom Metazoa; phylum Chordata; order Crocodylia; family Gavialidae; genus Gavialis; species Gavialis gangeticus. The sequence continues at coordinate 135,084,018 of NW_017729022.1, read as the reverse complement.
AATTTAAAAAGTTAACTGGTTTCTGTAGGCAAACAGCAAGTGTCTGAAAAGTAAGTGACCCTTAACAGTCATTGTAGTTCCAAGCATTTGTTGTTACCTTGAACACGAGGAAGGTTGTATTTTGGGGTGAACCAAAGAAAATATTCTACAGCAGCAGCAGCAAAATTAGAAGTGAATTGCTGAGGAGATGAAATCGGGCTTAGTGGCATGTAGTGTGTGATTGTTACATAGTATCAAAGGAAGGTACGCAAAATGGACAGCACATGCTTTTAAAATATAAGCAAGAGGTGCATGCACGGGCGACTGGTGCCTCCTGAGTCTGGGAGGGCACCTGCAGAAACTGGCGGCAGAGGAGGGGACGGGGCTGGCGAGCACCCACAGAAGCCACTGGCGGTGTCAGCAGTGGGGGGGGCAGCCCTGTTGGGGGGCACGTGCCCCCCCACCCCTGTAGCCTATGGGCACATAACATTTCCAGTTCAGAAGAGAAGATGAAAAAAGAGCAACTAAGCTTCTGAGAGTCCTACCGGTTAAATCCCATTACAACTGTTTTACTGTACTACTGAAAGACCTCCCTGCACACCACCCCCAGCTTTACCACAAAGACTGACTACTGCTGGCACCAGCCAAGTGACAGGTCTTCTCTGGAAGTTGCATTTTTATGTAAAATCTCTCTTCTCTCTTATCTAAGTGAACGTCTGAGTCACTGAATTCATCACTGTTCCAGCTAAAAAAATTGGGCTACCACCATACTGAAAGTATGGTGTTAAAAAAAAAGATATCCTCAGGGGCCTAAGCAAAGCAAGAAGCTGTGGGAATTAGTGGAAAAACACTCTAGACAGTAAAATGTCTGAAATCAGGCATCTGTCATTATCTGTGGCAAATTTTTAATTAATACTAGCTAGAGCACTATACATAGTCAAGAAAATTGGGCCTTGTATTCTTATAATTTTTACTATAGCACATTCTATAGCACACATTTTATCAAATGGAAAACATAAATATTTGCAAATATTAAACTTATTTACATTTTAACATCAATATTAATATTATAGCTATATTAAACAGGGTAAATATTAGCATATTTAAGATGCTATAATATATATCGGGGATAGGCATCCGTGCCAATTAGTGACTTGCAGAGAAATTTTTCTCGGCACACCAGGAGGTGTGCGAGAAAATCGTTTAAAAAAAAGAAACCAAACCACAGGCAGGGATGCTGTCTGCATTCTGTTGACCCTGCCCCCTGTCCCTGGGCTGTGCCCTCCAGCCTCTAGAGGAGAGCTGCAAGTGGGCAAGGCTGGGGCCTGGGCAGGCGCTGTGCAGGGCTGCTGTGCTGGAGGCTCTCGGCTGGCTTGACCCTGACTGCCGCTCGTGGCAGCTGTTCCTGGGGCTGGGAGGCTCCTGCATCCAGGCCCTTGCAGCAGGGGTGGTTTTGCCTTGCTTGCGCTGTGCCCAGCATGCAGGGAGGCCAAGCCCGTGAGCCTGACGTCCTGCCCTGGCCAGGTGGCATCCCCTCACTTGCATGGTGGCTGAGACCCATTTCTGCAGAGTTGTGGGGGCCAGGCTCTACCTTGGGTGCTGCTGGGTCCCCCTGCACACCCACCCACCGTGGCTCAAGCCTGCAGAGCCCAGCCCCAACTTCCCTCCTGGACTCCACTCTCCTCCAACTGCTGCCTTCCCAGAGGCCCAGCTAGCAGATTTACCTGCAGCGCCTTCCCCCATGCCTGCTTCTCTCCTCACCACCCTGCCCCGAGTGCCTAGCCCTGGTACCCCTGTGTTGCTCCTGCCCAGTGGGATAGGATGTCTGTCTGCCCAAGCCCCAGCCGGGATCTCCCTTCCAGCCCTTGGCCTGGGCTCCCCCAGCTCCTAGACTGTCGGGGAAGACTGAGCACCCCGACCCTGATGGATGTCACTGGGGTGTTGCTGCTGCTCCACCAGATACTGCCCTGGATCAGCAGGCCTCAGCCACAGCTAGTAGCATTGGGAGACATGAGAGGCAAGGGATAAACCATCTTTCTCTTTTTTCTCTGTTCTCTTTCTTTTTCCCTCTTTCTCTTTTTCCTGTTCTTCTCTTTTTCTTTCCTTCTCCTCTTTTTACTTTTTTCTTTCTCTTTGCTCTCCTTTTTCTTTCTACTGTCTTTCTCTTCTTTCTTTTTCTTTCGTCTCCTCTTTTTCCTTTCTTTCCTTTTTTCTCTTTTATTTCCCTTTTTCCTCATTTTTCTTTCTTTCCCTCTTTCTCTCTTCTCTCCTTCTCTCTTCTTTCCCTCTCCTTTTTTCTTTTTTCTTTCTTTCCCTCTTTCTCTTTTTCTTGTCTCCTCTTTTTTCTCTCCCTTTCTTTTTTCTCTTTTCTCTCTCATCTCCTTTTTCTCTTCTTTTTCTCTCCCCTTTTTCTCTTCTCTTTTTTCTTTCTCTCCTTTCCTTCTTTTTGCTTCCACTCTCTCTCTCATCCTCTTACTTCTTTTTTCTCTTTTTCTCTTTCTGTTTTTTTCTCTCTCATCACAACATGCTTAACAAAAACAGAATACACAAAAACAAAGGTAGTATATGAAGTTTTATTTGTTGTTTCCAGGTTCAGAATTTTTAGAAAACCTGGTATTTACTGTAAAAAAAAAGCAACATTTATGATTATTAACTATATTAATATGTAGTGTGTCCTGCCATGCACCCTCTGCCCCCATTTTGGGTTTTTTTGGCATGCCTGCACTCCAGCACCTTACAAGATAGATACTGTGGTTTTTTTCATCATTCCAGCCAAAAATGTTGCCTACCCCTGCTATATAGGTTGTGTATTATAGACCTTAGCTTTAATTATGGGCAAACAGAGACAGCAAGTGGGTTGCAGGGGGAGGAAGTCAAGAATAGGGAATCATAGGGTATGAAATGCCTGGGTGACTTCTGAACACACTGCAGGGAGGAGCAGGGAGTGAGTGGACCCATGGTTTATGTAATCTCTGGAAATTCAGTAGAGCTGCCAGAGTTGGGCTGGACTATAGACAGGGGGTCAAGTGCAGGAGACTTGCAGTATAAGAGTAGGTATGTAACTAAGAGCAGCATAAATGTCATAGCTGCCTTTCAGGGTAGACATATCTCTAGTTTAACCTAACTATATTGTTGGACTGGGGCTTTACAAGCTAATTCTATTTAAACATAAGTTGAAGGCAAATTTCCCATGGATTTCTGTGCTGTAGGAACAGGCCCTTCTTTCTGAAGAACATACCAGAGCTTGTATTTAATTAAAATGAAGTAAAGCAAAAGGAGGGAGGAGAATAAATACAAAACATGGATATTTTGAGGCATAAAATTAGGTGCCCAGTGAAATACAATGGCTTCATTTATGTTCTAGGGGTAGCACAATGCATAACATTAAGCACTTCAAAAAAATCCAGGCACTTTTTGTTAAATATGGAATTAGTTACCCTTCTTTTCCTGTCTCCATCTGTTTTTGCTTAAAGACTAGACCACTGGTTCTTAAACTCATTAGACTTGAGACATCCCTCAAAGAATGCCAGCACTTAGTTTTCACTCATTTTTTCCTATGGAAAAAAAATAGAGCAATTTTTCTGTTGCAGGGAGCTCAAAAAGATCACAATAGGTCAAAAGGTTTTTAACACTATGAATTCCTATTTGAAATCCCTGGGTTCATCTTGTTTCCATACCAAATAGTGCTAACATTTTATGGCATGCCCCATCACCCTTGGAAGCATCTCAAAGCACCCCAAGGTATCACAGCACGCTGGTTGAGAATCACTGGCTAAACCAACTTCACCTGGCAGAAAAGTACCATGGTATGCTTCTGGAATGTACCATGAAGCATACCAAGCTATCAAAGGAAGCCCCAGTTCCTGTCAAAGCTCCTCCTGAAGTGGCACACCCGCCAGTCCGCAGCCCCTTCTCCCTAAATGCCACAATTTGCTTATGGAGAATTCGTGCATAACTTCTTAGCAATATGACCAATTGATCCATAACACAATTGTTAGCTATGGAGGGACCAGCATACTGAAAATATTCCTTGAACTGTGTATTGTTCTAGTGTAATACAGTGGCACAAAGATACAAGATATCACAACTAACTAAATCAAATTCATGGCCATCAGTTCAAATACAGATTTCAAAAACTGGTTCAAATACCCTTTCTGTCACACATCATCAAGCCACAGTATAGGACTAAGGACTTCCAATCAAAAAGAATGACAGACTCATCTCTCACAGAAATCAATATTTCTTTTCTCAGTCTTTTCTTTGCTGAGACCAAAGTCACAACTATCAATAGTTTATCTGTCAGTAATCCCTTTTTACTGATTAAAGAAAATGTCCATGCAAGGGTCTCAAATGCAACAACAGTACAAGATGAAAGGGTTTCATATGTTTTTCATTACTGAGAGACATGTGAAGTGATTTTATTTCATTGGTTACATGAAAGATATTCAAATTAGCTCTTTTTAATCTCTTCTTATTCACAGAAAAAATGCAGAACATAGTTTGATTTTTGAAAAAATATATCAGCTCATATAATGAAGTCAATCGCAGTAAATTCACTTTCGGGAAACCAGAATATATTCTGTTTTATAAAAAGCCAGAAGCTAAGCAGTGATTTTTTATAAAAATCATTTTTACATCTATTGCAAAAAAATTAATAAACTGAAGATTATACAATTATGTTCTAAACAAAAGTACTCAATTTTCCTCATATGTACTCTAAATGTTATGTATGCAATTGCTGCAGCTATAGGTGCAAACCCAGCAGTTAAGTACCTAAGGTTTGCATTCTAATACGTGAGTTGGTTTGCATTCTAATTAGAATGCGTCAGAGCAGATTCGATTGCTTGAGCCTGCTTTGCATTCTAATTAGAACGTACCTGTGTGGTCTGAGCTTCATGTGTATAAGCCCCTGTGGGTTTAAAAATGGCCACTGGGACACTATCTAAACCTCATTGAATGAGATTTAGATAAAGCACCCCACGGCCATTTTTAAACCCACAAGGGCTTAATCCACATGATAGTGAAGCATTTCAAGTAGAGCTGGTCTCTGAGAACCACTCTAATTAAAACACACCCTCCACCCCTAAGCACATGTATAGGCACCCTAAGTGCATAATTTGAACATCCAAGTGCTTGTTAACAAAAGTGATAGTTTCAAAGCCTGATTTAGCATGTACAAAATGAAAGGGAGCTTTTGCAAAATTGGCCCTAAATGTTCAATACTCAAAGAACAATTGAAGCCGATAGCCTTCAGCTGGCAAAGTACTATGCCACTTAAATTGTAAGTATGGTTCCTGATACACTACTAGGAAAGCAGAACCTGGCAAAGATACAGAAGATTACTCAGCCTGTGTAGAAGACAATCATAACTTATATTTGCCTTCTACAACTGATCTTTTTTGATCTGTGTAGAAGTGCTAAGTGCCTTAGATGCAAGCAACATTCAAGGGCTATACACTGAAGTAATGAAGGAAGGCAGGGAATTAACATGGAAGCTCATTTGCAAAAATTTAAAACAGAAGAGCAATTCCTGATTAATTCCCCATGTAGAGGGTCTTACTGCAGAATAACAAGGCCTTTTTCCACATTAGCCTCATGCATTTTCATAGCGAATTAAGCTTACTTGGAATAAGGCACTCTTATTCTGGAATAAGAGTATCCACACAGGGAGTTAATAAGGAAAAGTCAATTAAGAACAACAACCCTAAATGTCCCTTGGCAATATAATGCTGAACAGATTTCATATGCTTGCAAGAATAAAATTCAACTCTGAATAGAAAAATTAGTGCAGTACCTACATGCATTTTAAACTGTAATTATAACAATGAGATATCAAAACAAAAAGGAAAATGCAGATCCTGTTTACATTTTTTTACAAAAAAATACAGTGAAAAAATGTCAGAATCACGGAACACTATTAGTACAGTGTAGTATTGCTGTAGCATATATGCCCCGTAATCATGGACCAGAGCCCACTGTAATGGACACAAACAAAAACCAAAAGGATGGTCCCCTGCCCTTCCCAAATTACACTCCATATCATTGATGATTGCATCATACTTGTGGCTCCCTTTATGACAGGAAAGTGTTAACATACAGTATAACCACAGACTTAACTCATTGCATTTATGGCTAGAATCTGAATAGCAGATCTGCCAAGTCTACAGTTCTTCCCTGTAGAATGAACCAAGACATATTGGCTTCTTGGGAAATGACCAGTCTACCATTTTGCCCCCCTGCTACCAGGGTCTCCAAAGGAAGAGATTTCATATGCAACCAGAGACTGAATTGTGTGTGTCAACAAAGAGCCACAGTATTAATATTTCACAAGATCATCTTCTGTTTCTCTGAGTTGTCTTCTAATTTAAATGATCCAGAACCAGAGCTCTCTCAAGACATGATTCTATGCTCTTTTGTTTTTCTTAATGTCCACATTTCTCATTTCAGGCTATTCCAGGGTTGACATTTGCTGTAGGCCACCTCTTGCATCCCATCCCTCTGCCCCCAAATGCCCCAGGAAAAATATAGTGATTAAGCAATACACAATTCTTTCCCTAGGCTGTTCTTACTCCCAGCAGTAGCAGTATTTTGCTGCTGGTCCCTATAAGCAATGCATTCCTACCCCTCTTTCCCATACTTGCTCAGTCACAGTGGCCAGAGAACAGGAATGGAATCGAGTCCCCCATTACCCCAACTCCACCCTGCCTCATTCCCCTTCTCCTAGCTTCTGGGAGAGAATAAATTGTTTGGGTAGCCCAGTACATTGTTGCATGCTTGGCAGCAGCATCTGAAATAGCTCCCAAAAAGTAGTTAGATTTCAGGTTGACTTGTGTGCTTCTTTGGTAGGGGTGTGCAAAACAGGCCGTATTTAATTTGGAATTGGATTCAGCCTGAATCAGGGACAGTCATTTGATTTGTTGATTCAGATCACTGTATCCAATTCAATTAATCTGAATCTGAAGATTTGATGCTGATCCAGAGAATCAGCAATTCGGCCATAGACACAGCTTTAAATCTTTTTCTACATACCTTGAGGTACTAGGTGCAGCTCATGAACGCTGTGATACTGGGGTAGATGGAGCATCCCACAGGAGCACAAGGGGGCCCCCTGCGTACTCTGTGGTAAACCTAGAAGTAGTCTGGAAGTACTTCTGGTCCACTTCCAGGTCTGCCGGGGAGCATGCTGGGGGCCCCCGCCGTGTCCCCCTGGCTCAGCGATCGGCCACAGGGGGACCTGAGTGCCCCCCCAGACCTAGGAGGCACCAGCTGCCAAGCTGGGAGGGTGCGGGAGGGCCCCCAGCACGTTCCCTGGTGGACCCGGAATTGGATCGGAAGTGGACCGGAACCCTCTGTGCTCCTGTGGGATGCTCCACCTGCCCCACCATCACAGTGTTGACAAGCCACCTGGTACCTTCTGGTCTGTACAGAAAACATTTAAAGCTGTGTCTATATCCGAATTGTCAAATCTTTCTAAATCTCTGCAAATCAATTCGGAGAGATGCCCTAGAACAATGCCCCAACCACCACACCATGAGGAGGGAAGTACTCTCCATTCCTGTTAGCTGTGCCACAGTCTAAAAAAGAATGAAAGAATCATGAGAAGAACACAACAGAGAGAATCTAACTCCATGGTCTAATGATGTGGAGGTAGTCATAGACTGTGTGCCCTGATCACAGCACTGTTTATCTATCTTATCCAATGACGCATTAATCCAAAATGTGTTAGTAATCCCTGGAGCCGAGACCAGAACCCAGGACTGGCTGCTGTCTTTTAAGAGGCTGAACTCAAGCCAGTTTGTGCGCATTAGGCCTATTCTGAATTTGCCTACCAGATCAGGCCCCTCATGGCACCTACATGCAACGACACCTAAGTTGGAGAATAACAAAACAGGCTTTGGTCTGAGACAGTGACCAAGATGCTCATTGTAGCCAAGATGGTGACAGCTCTGGGAATGTACAATAGCAGAACTTTAGGTACCTAAACTTTCACCAGTGGTAAATAAAAAATATTAGATGCCTGTGACTTTCCAGGTACCTAAGGAGTTGAGGTAGGTTTGTCGTGGATTGTTCACTGGATCTTCACATCTAAATTCCATGTAAGTTACACTTTAGGCACCTGAGTGCTTCTTTAGATCCTGTCCTAAGTAACTTGCCCAAGGGGACCTATGTACAGCAGACAGATAGAACATTTTCTTGTAGCAAGTCTAATGACTTGTATTTCACATGAATTCTCCCATCTCCAATGTCACCACATCTAAATCTTCTCTTTTTTGTAAAAATTTTCCATAAAATTTTAGTGAATAAAAAATGATGTATGATGAAAATTTTCATTTATTAAAAACTACATTCTTTTATCGAAGATCAGGTTTTTGCAAAACAAAACATAAAAAAATGAAAATAGATTCCTGCAATAATTTCAGTACAAAAAATCCCAGAAAATTTCATGAAACAACAGAAAGCCGTACAAATGAAAGACAACTTCAAACATTCTGTTTTTCTTCAAAACTTTTCTTTGTTTTTGTGAAGTTTTAAAGTACAGAAAAAATGACATTGACAAAAGCAAAACAGACTCATCAATTTGATTATATTTTACATTTCACTCCATTCCCATCTGCCTTCATCTTAGTCCTCTCTTTAGAAGAGTAAGCCATTCAGTAGCTGTATTTCCCTATGTATTGTACAGCTCCCAGCATATTTTGAGCAGCTATGAATAAGAACAAATATGCTATGTCATCTGTTTTTCATTCCATTTGCTGTACCATGGAGCATTTTCCTTTACTCTTCCATTGCTTTATTATTGTGGTTTTTATTTCGCGAAAAGAAGATCTTGTCCCTTCACTCAGGGTCAGATCAATTGCCATAACTTGGGGTCAGGAAATAATTTTACACCATGGTAAGACTGGTATGGACTGTCAGGGTTTTTGCCTTCCTCCGTAGCAGGGGGTGTGGCGCTCTATCTGAGGTCTCTTCACCATTTATTAACAAGCTTTTGCATTAGCAGAACATTGGCTGTTGTGGTTCCCCCAGCTTCACCTGTGGCAGGTTAGGGCTTACGTCTTGTATTGTGTCAGGGTTGATGGTAGTTTTACTAAGAGGTCAGATTATTGATTTGTATTGGATGGTTTGGATAGTGATGATCTTGTCTCACACAGGGGGTGGCCTCATAAGGGGCCTGATCTGGTAGATACAACAGACATTTATAAATGTTTGATTTTCCAGGTTTAATTCAGACTACAGTTGTCACTACGTGCACATCTATAGTCCAAATTAAAATTAGCTCCAGTCCAAATGAACTAATCCTTATTGAATGAGGATTAAAGTTAATGCAGACTAGGGCAGTCCAAATTAGGCAAGTTAAACTGTATTAATTAACATATATATAAACATTGCTTTTAAGACAAACAATCTTTAGGAACTCAGATATGCATTGTATATATCAATTCCCTCAAGGGAAACTTTATTGGGTTTTTGCAACACAAACAAGCCTATCAGGCACAAACCTTTGCAAAGTCAAATGTGCCAAAAATACCACAGGTCAATTGCATGGCACTTTAGATTATTGCAACAATGTAGCAGTGTTTAAACATGTTAATTATCACCTCTTAATTACTTCCAACCTCAGCGAATTGGGTCTGTTAAGGAGCTGTCAATGACTGTCTATTAACCCTTAATTCGAGTTGAAATTTGATTCGAACTACGTGATGTGAATCAGTTAACATGGTTTAAAAAACACTGAGCACATCTACAAACAGGCAATAAAACCAGGGCTAATACATACCAGCAGATTTGAGATCAGCACAAAAGACAGCAGCCAGTCCTCAGTTCTGGTCCCTTCCAGCTCTACTTTTCTATGATTCTATGATTTATTTTTCTGGACATTACAGCAATTTCATCTGTCTCCCCCTCTGAAATGCAAAAGCTCCCAACACATCCACCCACACAACCCAGCAAAAAGAGCCAAAATGTAAAAGCAAAAGAAAGCTTATTAGTTCTGTAAAACCAACTCAAAGAAATATTTTTTTCATATGAGATTTCCTTCACTCCAAGCTCTTTTATGGATATGCCTACAATAAAAATAGCCAAACATTAGGCATAATTTACATTGGTTGTCACACAGCTCTGCTACATTTAATCCAAAACGTATTTTAAAAACAGCTTTGACTCATGGAAGAAAAAAAACCACCAAATTTTCAGGAGCCACCTTCCCTAAGAATGTTTGAAAAATCACAAACATTTTAATGATATTTCTATTAGTTATGAATCACTTGCTATTAAAAACTGAAACCAACCTCTAAAATAAAAAATCTTTGCATTTTCCTTTCTTTCTCAAAGTTTCAAGGTTCCGTTTTTCTCCGGGGGAATTACAAGAGAAGAAAAGATAGAGAAAAGAAACATGGCATTCAATTTTCTTTTCCACTATAACCCTTGCTAATTCATTTTCTTTGGTCCAGCATAGACTCTTGTAATCATAGCCATCCATTAAACAGAATCCTGCAGAAACGTGTGATTTATTTAGACAGTTGCACAGCCTGTTACACAAGAGTAGGAACATTTGCCCTAGTGTCCTGACTCAATTTCTACCCACCTACAAATCTGGTAAGTTATTCTTCTTTCAGTTCTGAACAGGTGTGTGGAGTTACTCTGTTGGAAGTCTTGACTTCAGATGTGTCTGTGCATTTCTACCTAGTTTGTAAAGTCTGAAGAGTTTTGATATCCTTTGGATGAAATGCACTGTAGAAATGTCAGTTATGTTTTGTGGTGCTCTCTGCAGGGTAAGACGTGGATGTCTACAATAAGTATGAGTTTGCTGCACTTTTGGCTGGTGGAAATGTACTGCCAGAGCACTTACGATACTAAATATAATTACTGCCTACACAGTATTAAAATAACCACTGTCTGAGGAAAAAGACCATTAAGAGTTATGGCTGAAAACATGTCAGTTATAAACTTCTGAGTTAATACATACTGTTATGACAGTTTGATTAGAACAGCTGAAGTATTAAAGAGAGAAAGAGAGAGAGAGAGAGAGAGAGGTACTTTGGTCATATTAGCCACATGTCAACATCTTCAGTATTAAGTGAACCAGGGACCATCTTCATTGTAAAGACATTAAAAGTTTAGGTTACAATTGGTAATACATCTTTAGTTACAAGTGTTATTGGTTGCTTCTTGTTAAGGCCTCCTACTTACAAAGAGAAAGGAAGATGGAAAAGTGTAGCTGAGACAGTCAAAAATATGGCAAGGGAAGGAAGGAAAAGCTACATTTTTTTGAGTAATTATTTCTTAAGGGCCTGATTTTGAGTTTTGCCAAAAACATATTTTGTATTTGTATTTTGAGTTTTGCCCTTACGCTACGTTTTCATAGTTAGCAAACAGATTTGAAGTTTTACAGGAAGGACATGACAGCTGCTATCTTGGTGGACACACAATGGAGTGACCTGAGAAACCACTTCCAGGGAACTAACTGTTACACATTTACCTTAAGACCCATGTTTCTGTAGCTAGGATTAAGACTCAAAGTCTATGTGAATCAAGGACAGAGGGATACCTGTAGTACGCATACCAGCAGGTTACAATGACACATCTAAGGCCTTGTGCAGACATTCAGTTTCTTCTGGGAGAGTCACGGGTCTCCCAGGAGAAACCACAAGGGTACAGATGTTCAGGCTTTTCCTCCTAGAGGAGAAATGGTCACTCCAGGAGAAAAATAAGCTGTCTGTACATACAGCTCTGGGTAAGTTGATCTACCAGGAAGACAAACCTGGGAGAACTCTACCAGGTTATATGAATGTGTGTACACAAGCTAAGTTACCTTATGCTTACATGGCATGTTCTCCTGAGATGTCACAGACTGGAGTAATTTCATTTGTTTAAAACTTACTGTCTGTCATTTTACATTAACTGCAATAATTTAAGAAAAAACTAATATGCCATTAAAGCAAACTGATTAACTGAAAAGTTATTTTATTATGGAGAAACAGGCTAGATGCTCTCTGTCCCCAGGGAAGGTAATGTGTTGTAAATATACTTGAACTTGATATATTAATACATTACTGGAAATCAGTTCAGCTTGACAAGACAATGTACCTATGTATTAATGGGAAAAGTGGAGGAAATACACGAGAAATATAAGTATGAACTATGAATATGTTTTCTTTACCCCCAAGGTTTCAGAGAGACAGATAAATGAAAAATCAATGATGAAATTGGTTTTGGTGGTAAAATGACAAATTAATTTCACTACCTGAGAAAGTGCATATAATGTCTCAGTAACCATTAGAAAAGAACGTTCCAACTGCAATGTCTTCGGTAAGCAGCTGGCAAGAGAAGAAGTTTCTTAGGGGATGTCATGAAAATCATTTTAAACAGCTTGTTTTGTACTGTACAGTGCTGAGAGCTAATCAATGAAGAGGACATAAAAAGTCAGCCTGGAGACATTTGAAATCAGTTTGTAAGAAGATTATAACACATTGACTCAGAAACCAGAGTCATGATGGAAATAATGAGAACCATAGACCTGTGAGAACAGCTGAATAACATGTTAAGTGAAAATACTACAATAGGGATGATGGAGAATCAATGCATGAAAGAGGTGATGGAAACAGTTCCAGTAGAAAATGAAGTAAATGGTATTAGGAATATATGTTGGAAAGCCCAGTTGGAATACAACCAATCAACACAGAAGACAGGGATAACGGCAAAGTAGAGCTATCTGGCAAATACGTTATGACTACTCTAGGTCTTGACCCTGAAGACATTTTGTATAGTGAGTAACTTCATCTCAGGTATTTTTGCATGTTATTAAACTGAATGGAACTATTCCTATGAATAACATTATCCCCACACAAAATATTTGTAGAATTGGAGGCTGAACCAAGACAACGGACACACTTAGGGTGACTCTACACAAGATGCTATGGGGCTGTCGCGATGCACTATGGCACTGTAGCATTGGTTGGCAAAAACTGTGATACCACCACTATGTCACCATAGCAAACGCACTCTCCCATTATAATGCGTTGCTATGGCAATGTAGTGTCCAAAAATTACATTGTGCAACTGGCAAAGCACAGTATGTTACTGTTACTGTGCTGTCTTTTAGTACTTCCAAAAGGCACCATATGGCCAGGTATAGACATGGCCTTACTGTATCAACAATCATGTCTAATTGGGATATTCACATTTCCCTGTTATTTTTTTCTTCTTGTGAATGTTAATGCCTTTTATTCATTCAGTGAAAAACAAGAAAGGCAATACCTCCCATTCCTGAAACAGATAATACCTAGTGAATACCTCTTTTACTGAAGATCATATTGTATCTCTGATTCCTATTTATTAATTGACAGAAAACAAAAAATGACAATTATGTTTAATGCTAGCTGGAATTTTTAAAAGAATCTGTTTTAGCTGACTAAATCACAAGGAAATTCAGGGGTAAACAGGTATTCCCAATGCAATAGTAAAATGGCAACTGCCTGAGGCAATTGTGAAAATGTCAGTCTCAGTAAAATCATATAATATAGTAAATTAAAGATATATCTGACCTGACTCTGCTTTCCAATATGCCAGTGTAACTCCTGAATAACTGTATTGACTTCAAATAAGTTATTAAGGAATTAGAGCAGTGTAATTCCTGCAAGCTAGAGGGAGAGCCCAGGAGCAAGCCCCTATCACTATCCATTGAGAAGCTACTGCAGCCTCTTGCAGGGCCCCAAAGTGGGTGACAGGTCTCCACCCATAGGCATTGTGTAAAACGGAACACAACTTGGCCCATTCAATATAACAGTTAAAAATATATTAATTAAAAAAAAAGTTTCTTCATCAAATCCTGCCAGCTTACATTTCTTATATCTGATCACAAACCCATATTTCTGTTACTAATGCCACTAACTAGGTACCAAAGTGGCTTTTAGTTATTCAAGAATTTCATGAACTACATCCACTCATTTTAAGGCTGTCTCATTTAAATAAGAGGTGGAATTATGATTAAGCAAGTGGAAACTAAAAACCTAGATTCAAAACATCTTCCTATGAGCCCAAATGTATTCATAGTTCATTTTGAAGCACCATTTTGATATCTGCAGGACGTTTGGCATGTGTACTTGTCAACCTGACTGCAGTCTGAGAGCACATGAAAAAAAACGAAAAAATCCATCACAATTTGAAACATATTTTGCAGTCCCAGGCTCTACTCAGTTAAATCTCCTAACAATTTCCAATAGCATTTACACTGTAGGGGTTGGCCAAATGATTTCTAGAAGGCTATAAGTTGAATGTACTGTATTGAATGTGCTGTACAAGGTATTTTGAGAAAGAAGATTTGAAAAATACTTCATGGCCATAATATTATCCAAGTTAGGGCATTTATTGTTTTTCCAATTTGGTCCTCTCCATCTTGCCTTTGGAAAATAAATATATATACTACAAAGACAACATGAGAAGGAAAAACAGCTGAGATGAGATTCTAAATTTCTCTTGAGTATTTCTCTTGTTTATTATCAAATAATAATATATGCACATTAAAAGTGCATATTACTATTTAGAGAGGGTAATGTAATCTGTAAAATATATAAGTCTTTAAAGCTAGATCCCTAGCTGATGTAAGTCAACACAGTTTCAATTTACAGGAGCTGAGGATCAGGCCATGTTATACTAAACTGCTAAAAACATTTGTTGGCAGAGGAGAAAACCCCCCCAACAGTTTGAATAAGAGGCCCCTCTGATTAAAATGGACAGTGAGATGTGACTTTAATTTGAAGAGGTGTCTTAGAAATTCCTGCAGTTGGCAGATTCTACCAGTCACTCTATCCATCGCAGCATCTGAATATATGAAATCATTTAATGTGTGACCTTTGCCTTAAAAGCACTCCATATTATTTTAAAAGAGATTATCTTTCTTCTGTGCCATCTAATGTAGGGAATTACTGAATTGGTTAGGCACCGTATAGTTTCAACAAGCACCAACTGAAGAGGAGGAAAAAAAAGAAAGGAAGATCAGGTAGGGTCTCTGAGAACTATATGAAGATTACTGGCCTGCGTTTAGTCTACCTGTCTTAGGAGTTGAAAGAAACCTTTCTATTCAAAGGGCTCTGAATAATTGTACACGGCATACATCTTAAAGCAACATGAAGTATTCTGGCCAGCAACTGGCTGAAATGTCTGGGGTTCAGTCCACTGTTGCATTCCTATGGATATTAAGTTGCAAGATCAGACTTTAAGTCAGGGTGAAGTTCCAAGAGCAGGGGCAGATTAATGCATGGGCCTGCAGGGGCCGGGCCCAGGGGCCCCTGCCAATCAGAGGCCCCCTGGGCCACCTGCATGCATCCCTGAGTACCAGCACCACTGGGATAGGATGGAGCAGGACAGCCCTGCTCCACCAGGGCTGATAGAGATGTGGACAGGCAGCTGTGTGTGGCATGGAGCCTGTGTTGCTCCCCAGGCAGGCTGTGGCTCTGGCCCATCCCATAGTGCTGGGGGACTAAAGCACTGGCTGCATGCCACCCGCTGGGCAGAGCTGCAGAGGGGCTGGGCTGGGCTGGGTTGAGGCAAGGGCTGCCTTCACCTCAGCAGTGGTCATATGCACTGGCTTGCCCTGGATATGCCAAGGAGACTGGGCCTGTTGGGTGCACCTGGTGGGTGCAGAGGAAACCTGCCCTTGCTTGGTAAAGAAGACACATCTGAGATGGGGATTTTGGCCCAGGTGGTTTTAGGCACCTGGCAGAAGTGACCCCTTCTTCTCACCTGAATGATGTGGTATAGCTGTGAGTGGAGACCTGTCTACTGCACTGTGGGGACCTGCAAGAGGCTGCTGTAGCTTCCCAATGGCCTCCCAAAGTGATAGGAGCTTGCTCCTGGGCTCTCCCTCTAGTTTGCAGACTTTGATGACATTATGTAAGTTTTTTCCTCTCTCAAAGCTTGGAAGAAACCAATCATTTAAAAGCTAAATCATTGTGGTAGTGAGGAGTACCCAACAAGGTGGTACCAGAGAGACAGCGTCCTGCGAGGTGTCCCTGGGATTTGGAGCACACCATTTGTTTCTTTACAAGTTGGGCTGCTGCTATACGTATGTAATTTGGTTGCACCTGTCGGAAGCCTTAATGAATTACGGTTGGATGTGATTGAGTTAATTAACTGGCCTAAGAATTGATTGAGAATTACATGGACTATATTTATTTATTGAAGATTTGATTTATTTATGCCCCAAGGAAATTAATGAATTGCCGCTGCCAGATGGCGTGGAGTGATTTACCCATGAATTAACTGAGGCTTAAACAAACTATTTATTAATTGAAAATTTGATTTATTTATGCCCTGAAGTTCATGAATTGCCGCCACCAGAGGGTGTGGAGATATTGAAAGTAGTAAGTTATTGTTTCCAACCCATGGACTTAATGAATCTCTGCTGAACGCGGTGGGTTGAATCGCTCGCCGAGTGAGTTGCTAGCCTAGGACCCTTCTACTCGGAGCCCTAGTATAGATCCCAGTTTAGGACCTGCTTGTTGTGTGGAAGGGATGAAAGGGGAAGAGGGGCCCCAAGCACCATCAGTATGCACAGCTCACATGGGTATATGACCAAGGATTCTCCCTCTAACTCAAAAGATCAAGGAATGGGAGGTGAGCTGCGGGGCATGTCCTGTGAGCAGGACTGCATTAAGGGTCAAACTGTCTGACCCCAAAAGTTGGCACCCCAGAGGCCAAAGTGCACAGACTCTACGGCAAAGCCTATCTTGGCACCGCCGCTCACAGACATATATTTTCATGAGATTTTTTATATTTGTATTTTTTCACATTTTGGTTACATAATTATGTGATAGTAGCATTAAAACACAGGTGTAATGGGTATATAAGACAGATTCACAGTATATGTAGTTTGGCATATGTGTAATGTTTTAGGAATCATAAAAAAATGGAGACGTATTGTGTAGGCCTACTGCTTTATTTTAATTGCAAGAATTACTAACGGCATTCTTAGACTTGTACTTGAGGCTGTCAGTATGGCCTGTATTTTTCCTGTAGGAGTTTACTGTAGTGTAAGTACAATGTAAAATGTGTATTTAAAAAAAAAGGCAAACGAGAGTCTACATGACCAGTAAACTAAAACGTCATTCCTT
This sequence comes from Gavialis gangeticus, assembly GCF_001723915.1. Classification (NCBI taxonomy): domain Eukaryota; kingdom Metazoa; phylum Chordata; order Crocodylia; family Gavialidae; genus Gavialis; species Gavialis gangeticus. Next base: position 135,066,928 of record NW_017729022.1, on the reverse strand, counting down.
TCGTGTTATTATACCATTATGGCGACCTCATACATCAGAGTCATTTTCCTAAGGCAGTTGTTTTATTCAGTTTTGTGTGCGGCAAAATTGAGTAGTTAATTTTGACACGTGTTGTGCATTATGCACCGTGTATACGTTTAATGGGTCTATTAATGCTGTTTGATACATTCATTTTTATAACAGGGTGTGGGGGGCCTCCAATTTTTCTGTTTCCGCAGGGCTCCAATAATTCTTAATTCTTCACTGTGCAAAAGCAGTGTTAACTAACCTGCATTGTGCAGCCATCATGTTGCAACAGAAAAAGAAAAAGGGGAATGATACTTTCCTGGAATATATGAAGACAATATATACAACCTGAGGCTTCAGGAGTTCATGGCAAGTTGAACTGAAATTTGTCTTCATTTCTCCCCTCTGCCCCCATCTTCTTTCCCTGTTTCAAAGTCTCGCTCTCTGTAGCCCAGTCTGCTGCTACAATCTGGGTTTTGTTTGTTTCTTTTTTTTTTAATTTCATATAAAATGGTGGCAAAAATACCACAACCAGCCTGTCTCTTTCCCCAGCAGGTGGAAGGTTAGGTTGTCAATCAATGGTCTCCCCCAAAGGGCGGGGGTGACTAAAGGATCCTCCAGTGCCTCCTGGCTGGAGCTCACTTCTGTAGCCAGAGGGATAAAATGCATGTGCACTCCAACTCCTGAAGTGTTTTACTAGTGCTAAGAATTTCTGTGAAATGAATACCTATCCATGGCCACTGCTATTTTAAGTCATCAATAGATAGACAGAAACACACACACACACACACGCACACGCACACACACAGAGGGATGTAAGAGTTACAGAAACGAATCGTAATATATTTAAAATACAGAATATTTGGTCAAGTTTCAAACTGTAATTTAATGTTCGGCATTGTGTACTATGCTGTAAACTACTTCAAGAATTTTTAATCTTGCCAAAACCACTCAGACATGTTTGTTGTATCATGTAATTTTGCTAAGTTTTTTACTAAATGTTTTTGAGAACTATACCATTCTGTCAAGACTACCTTTTTTTTTCTTCTTTTTTTTAAGCCTCTGATCAACTAAAATAATTAGGAAGTCAGTCAAGTAAATGATAGCTTTTCTTCCTGCTTTCAAAATGGCTAAAAATCATCATGCCCCGTGGTCACCTTTGCTGAAGTTTCGGATGTGGGAAACTTTAATATGACTTTCTCCCGCAGGATGATGAGTGATCTGTTGAAATTTGAAGGTCTAAAATAGTTAGAAGGAAGGAAGGAAGCAACCTGGATGCATTTATAAAAACAAAATCTGCACAGAAGTTACAAGAAACATTTTCTCTCTACCCTTGCATTAATATAATGTTGAATGTTACAATAAAGTATAGCTTACCCAAAGCAGCCTGCCTGGAAGGCAGCATGTCCCAGAGCCTACAGTCACTAAGTAGCACACCTGCAGTTAGTTCCTGGCATTGCCACTAGCCTGCTGGGTGATCTTGGACAAGTCATTTCACTTCTATGCTTTTGTTTTTTGTAATGATGATTATGACCTCCTTTGTCAAGTGCTTTGCAATCTACAGGTGAACAGTGCCACATAAAAGCTAAATGAATTGATTTATAATGTTTTGGTGAAAGGCTCCATTGCTAATTGGCCATTTTTGATACATAGTGCTTGTTGTCTGCTAACACCTCCCACTTCTTCTTGATGGAAGATGCCTCATCTTGGCTCCCCTCCCTCACCCAGTCTTATTTAGCTTGTAAGATTTTGGGGACAAGTCATTCATCTTTAGTAATTTTGTAAAGTGACAAGGACACCTATGGCTTATTTTAGCAAGGTGCTGAAAATGGCTGGGAAGTTTCTGAATACCCTCAACTGTCAATGACGTTGGAAATGATCGGCACCTCAAAACAAGGATCCAGCCCATGTGTGGCTACGTAATTAAAATCCCCGTCAGCTCATTCAGTAGAGGATAGCTTTTGTTACAGAAAAATCAAAATGTGTAATGCAGATTGTTTTTATTCACACACTCAGGAATTAAAAACTATAAGATAGGGTGCACAAAATTTGGATCTTATTAAACATAATGCACCTATGACATTCAATGTTGTTAGAGTGAACAGTGGAAGAAATATACTTGCTGCAAATCTCATTTAAGTTATCGGAGAGATGTAAATTAACTTCATGGATAGAGAGGATGAAATGTTATCTAGAGCAGACATCAGCTAATTTGGGGATTAAGGAAAAAACCAACCTTTCAAACCTTAAAAGAAAATACTACCCCCCGCCAGCAATAAAGGTACAAAACTGTTCTCACACATCTATTCAGGGAAAGAGAAAGGTCTCTCTTGAGACCTGCTCTGAGCTCCTTTTTAGACAACGAAGTCTGTTTGGTGTTTCAATGGAATGCAAGTATCTGTCAAAAACAACCCCGAGTTTATATTTTTGGGGGAAAAAAGCTACTAAGCATGTTTTTCCCCTCAGATCAAGTGTCAACAGCAGTTGAAAATATATTGGACCATGGCATATTTTATTAGATCAGCTGTCAGATGAATTCTCCTTTACCTTTAAACAAAAGGAAAAGCATCGAAGAAGGCTAGTGAAGGGATCCTCTCCATAGAGTTATATAAAAATTGCCCTTAAAAATTGCAGACAAGAGCTTTAATACATCTTCAACTGAAGGCAAGGTAAATTCTACCTGAGCAAAGACCATATGAAAGCTAAAGCTTGAAATGTAGCCCACACAGTAAACTAACTGCACAAAGGGAACTTAAACCACATCCATACGCTTTCTTTTCTTCATTTCACTTTATGTAAACACAAGTGGCCAACTGTATGCAAAACACTGATGAGGTAGATTAGGAAATCTTATAGAACGATACCTTACATAACGTTTTATTTAAAAAAATGATTTGACATGTGGCTTAAACACCAATACTTAGCGAGCATTCAACATAGTACTATCTAGGTATTATAAATGGAAAGGTTGATGCACTCTAATTGATGCATTTTTACCCTGAGTATGGCTATTAATGCTGCTTGGAAGATAGCAAGAGTATAGACGATGCACGATGTTAGCTCTGTTTGAGTTAAGAATATGTACTATAATGGCCTTACTCACTTTAATGGTCTAACTGAATTCAATGCACATGAATGAGCTAATCTGGTGTCAGCATGATCATGAAGAACAGCATACACCTACAGAATGTGGTTGCTTGAGATACATGGGGCAGGGTTTAGGTGAGAAAGGGACAGAGTACTTGATGCAATGCTGTCTTGGACAGAATTACCACAGTGGGCACATGACTCCCCACTAATGCAAGAATCAATCAATAATGCTACATTAAGCAGAGAAGAGTCTGTCCTTCGACTTACAGACTAACCTCCACTGACTCCAAAGGGAGCTATGCATGCAGTCAAGGACTGGATTTCAACATCCCAATTTAGAGAAACACTTTAACCTACGTTTAACAGGAAGAGCACATGGACTTTTGCTGAACTCGATGTGATGTAGATTTACAAAGTAATGGCACAGGCACACAGACAATTGATTATGAGGTAAACTGAGCTGTGAACTTACTATGATATAACTAATTCATTGCAACTTGCTGTGTGCATGCTGTTACCCCATGGTAAATATGAAGCAGTGCACCCCTTAATAAAAGAGAGGCAAGATACTTCTAATTTAACAGGGTGTGGAAGCATGCACATGAGGATTCACTCTGGGGAAGCTGGTTTGATGCATGTCCGTACCCTTATCTCGCAGTACCATGGAACCATAAGGCATTCAGAAATTTCACTTTGGACCAGATTCTCTATTTATCAGAGGTAAAAGAAAAGGAGTTCCGATTGTGATAGACTATAATTAAAGGTTCAATATGTGCCATTTCAACACAAGCTTGAGGAACACAAACCCATTATTCATGAAAATATGTCTGTTTTTCATATAGTTAAATATTTTCAGTTTTTCTTTATTTTTTATTTGAATCTTAAGGTTTCTGAGCATTACATGGCTCAGGTAGAACAGACTGTCTGAGAAAATGGATTACTTTTCACAATGTAAAGACATGAATACTGACTTTGACATTTATAAGACATGGCTATGATTTGGAAAACGTCAGCTTTTCTCTTTCCAATTGCTGTTTCAAGCAGTTATGTGTGAAAGTAGTAAGATTCCTTTTTACATAATATTAGATGCATGGAACAAAGATTTAATGTGAGAAATGGAAGGATTTTGTCCCAACCCAAAAAACTTTTCTTCAATTAAACCATGACCAAAAATGCCTCTCTCAATCTTGAGAAATGTTTTTTCCATTAAGAAATTGTTTTTCTCAATCACATTCTCTGGATCCTACTTTATGTCCAACTCACACTAACATCAGACCTAAATTTATAATCACTTGGTGAATTAATGGGAGTAGAATATGTGAAATTAGTATAGGCATAACCCCATCTCTTGGAATCAGTGGAACCATGTCCAAATTGTTTAAGGAAGATCAGATATTAAAGACAAATTGTTTCTTGTGCTAAGATTTAGTACTCTGCTTAGTGTGACCTTTTGGATAGCAAAGATATGCTGGAATGATACATCACTCTGAAAGACTACAGTCTGTAAAGATAATTCTACAGAAGACTTTTAAGGAAAGTTAAAAAGTCATGGGTTGACCTTGCATCCCTAATTCACTCCCATTCCACTCCAGCAAAATAAAATATTAGTTCTAAATCCCTGGAAAATATTTAACTCCTGTTAGGTTGTGCTGAAGCCAGCATCCCTTTTCTGCTCCCTTTACTCCTTTATAGGTCTGGCATACTTGACAAATACAATGGAAATGCAAATGGTCAGTCTAACACATACGTATGATTTACTTGCTGGTATTTATTGATTTTCCTTGTGTATATTTCAGTTGATGCATTGTACGTGCTCAGGAAAACCATTAGAGAAGAAAGGGGAAAACTGAATAGACTGAGAAGGTAAGTACAAGATAAGCATACCAGCTACCATGTGAGAACTAAGGTATAAAAACGCCTGCACAGTGGATGTGTCTACATGAGATGCTTAATGTCCATTAGACTAAGTCTACTGTGCATTAGCGAGGCTGACAAAAACTGTGCTAATTCACAGTAGATTGTTCCAATGGGCACAAAAAAGCGTTCATCTGTACTAATGTGCAGTAGCGCCAAATACAGTGCATTGTTAGTACCTGTTATTACAGGAACTAAACTTCATGTGCCATAATTGTGTAGACACACCCACAGTGACTTAAGTCAAACAACAGAAGAAATACACAACTGGTTTGGGGAAAATGCTTCTTGCCAAAATTGCCTGGCTAATTTACATCCAGCGTCACATAATGCTCAATATTTGCATAGTGTATTTGTGCACTAAGTAATAAAGATATTATATCAGCAGCGGAAGGGGAAAAAGGAAAAACATGTAGGTACTGTGGCAGTACGAGTGCCCTCCATGATCCCTGCCCCCTTAATGCCCCTTCTGACCCGGTCTGGAAGGGACCAGGGTCCGAAAAGCCTGCCCCAAAATTACCAAGAAGGGAGATGGGGTTGGAACTGCATGCAGCACAGCGGCACCAATTTTTAAGATCCCTCATAGTTTTGGTAGGCAGCACACGCCTCATGATGTCAGTTTGGTGCAGTGCCGCAGGATATTTAAAAGGCACAGAGGGTGCCAGGGAAGGAGGAGAGGAGGGAACCTGCTTCAGCTGGTGGGAGCCTGGCAGCAGGGATGGTGCACCAGCAAGGAACACCAGAGAAGGGCGGACACTGGCTGGGGTCGACATTAAATTAGATAAGGGGGAGCCATAGAGCTCAGCTCTCTGACGAGGGCAAGACCAGGCACTGCACTAAAAGGGCAGGGGGGAGGAGGGTCATTCCAGCAAAGCCTTTTGCCAGTTGGGAATTTTTTTTTTCACATTTTTCATTTAAAAGAAGATATATATCTATAGTCCAAGACAACATGATTGCATCCAGGAACAGTGACGGGATTTTGGATAGATATTTATAGTTTGTGTCAGCAGCTGTGTGTCCTAAATTAACATCTTCAACAGTTGGTGAGTGGACAGGGTGTAGGGAAGGCAGAGTTCCATGTCAGCTTCAGCGGTACTGAGAGTAAAACCCGGCTGGGAGCCTATATGAGATTTCACTGAACCCCTCCTTCAATTTAACATCAAGTTGTGGCAGAAGAGTTGGAGAAAAGGCCTCGTCTGGAACTTTTTTCTCTTCCCAACAATTCATGGAGCTAGCTGGGAGCGTGACAGGTACATTCTAGGGACCACACTGTCCAAGAGTATGATCCCAAAGTAGCTGATGTCAATCGAAAGACTTCCATAGATTTCCATGGGTGTTGAATCTAGCTCTAATTTCAATACTTAAGACTGGATGTTCAGCATTAGAAAGATTAAATTAACTTAGATTGAAACAAAATAAAATATAATAAAAGCTATTTGTTATAAAAAGTCTAACATGTAAACAGCAAATGCATGTTGCTGCTGAAGAATAAGATTCATGGCAGAATTGAGTGGAAAAGCTTACAAAGATTTGGCCTAGATTACATACTTCAGGCTCCAGGTTCATGCATAACTAGGAGATTGGCTCCTATGAAAAACACTTTCACCCCGAACGGTAACAGTAAAGAAAACAAATGTCACATGGTTACTAATCTATGCACAGAGCACTAACTACCTCATGAAGACACAGATTACTTGGTATATCAATTCTCCACTGAATAACACTCCAAAAAACATCATCATAAAATAATCTCACTTTAAATGCTGCATGTGATTTTCAAATCCTCATGAAAACAGATCAGGAAGGTTATGATTTTTACTTAAAATGTGAGAGTCTTTCAGCATATTCACTGTTCTTTTCTCACGCAGATTAAGCATTTCTTTCATCATCTTTGAGCAGCATGCCTGCCTCAATTAGGGTGTCATGTGACTGGACTGAAACTTTGTCAGTATCTGTAACATTTGATTAATTCTCAGACACTTTGGCATTTATATGCAAAGCAGAGGAGCACATCATTACACATGCTACAAAGCATTCGCCATTTAAAAAGTCAACGTTTGCCAATGGATAATCATTTTTTCATATTTTTATTTATAGGAGGAACTGAGGGTATTTCAGATACTAGTGAGGTATATACTAGCAAAAGATAGCGTATGTTCTTTTCTCAGTGTAATTCCATGTTTTGGAGGCAGCCAACTTGGTCACTACATTTTTTAAAGAACATTTTTTTTTTACTCTCTTCAAGAGCAACAGTTTCCTTTATTTTCCCTAGAGCATTATTTCAGCTTGCATAGCTCACACTCAATTCCATCTTCTGTGAACTTCAACAGCTGACAACCTTGGCTTTGTTTGGTTGAAAGGAACATTAAATATAAACCATTGTAACACCCTGTATTAGAGCTCTCCCTTATGCTGTCTTTTAAACTTGAATATCTTGCCTTTTATCCACAATGAAGAGTCTCATAATTATTTCTGTTCAAATCATATAATAGTAGCTTGGATTTTAAAGATGGAACTATAAGAAAAGCCAAATTAGCTGTACAAATGACAATCACTTGTCAGGGAGTGTTCAACAGTTCATTGTTTCCCAGTCACCATCAGATTAAATAAAAATATTTATTGATGGTTTAGATAGGAAGGAAGGTAGTGTAAAACTTAAGAGCATCTAATCAAAATACATACTTCCTAGAATGTCACTGACTGATTTTTTCACATGCCACTGCACCTTAGAGTCTGTGTTTAATTATAACCATTTCAGTTCTTCATTCCCAACATTGTCACTTCCAAGCATTCCAAAACCATTAGTCAGGGCTCCAAATCAGGAGATTAAAATCAAATAATTTTTTTAAAGTAATTATTTTACACAGTTTGGTTTCAGGGCCATCAAACTTCACAGTTTCAAGGTTTCCAACAGAGGAATGCGGTACAGAAACTTGAGGCCAGTTCCTATTCCACCTATTAGGCACTTCATTTCAATCCTATACCATCCTACTCCAGTCTGAAAAATGATTAGTGTTTGGAGCAACTAAGCCACAGAAAGTGAGGAGGGGGATGACACACCCACCTTTCTCAGTAATGGGTTTTCAGGGATTCAAGTGAGGTGGATTAAAACTGTATTTGGGCAGCTAAATGGATTTAGCTAATAGGTGGAATAGGATCTGGCCCTTACTGGCTCTGTACAGATTACAACTAGAAGTTTTGGGGGTTAGATCGGGTTACAAATGGTCCCACCTGATCTAAGGGAAATCAGCGTAAGGGAAGGGGTGGGCAAGATGGGATGGGGAGGTGACCTGAGGGGACTGGGGTAGTGGTGTCCTCAGTGGGGTTGGTGGGTCTTTGAAGGTTTAGCAGGAGTGGAGGGGCTAGCAGTGTTCACGGGCAGGGGGCTAGCAGGGACTGTGGTTGGGGGCTAGAGAGATCAGAGAGATTGGCGGGATTGGAGAGGCTCTCCAATCCCATCAACCCCACCCCCAGCCCTCCCTGAGGTTGCTGAACAGCTGCTCCTGGGGCCAGTTTTACCAGCATTCACCAGTCCCGAGAGCCTGACTGCAGTAAGTCAGGGTGGGGAGAGGGGTGGGCAGATCGTGGGGACTAGCAGGTCCACAGGGGAAGACTGGCAGAATCGGGGGGGGCTCTCTCCGCACCTGGGACCAGGGTTCCTTTTTAGCCCACACACAAATGCAAACCAACCCACCTATATCCCATCTACCCCTCCCCTCACACCGACTTACTTTCATTGGCTCCTGGCACCAGTGAACACTGGTAAAACCAGCACCAGGAGCAGCTTGCAGAATCAAGGGGTTTGGCAGGCTTGGGGGCAGACAGACCATGGGGTTAAATTTAGCTCAGTGCCAGGGGAAGGTAGGAAAAGTGCAGCCCCAGGGCTGGGGCCAGCGGCTGGGCTTTCCTAGCCCTGGAAACATGTACAGAAGTTTAGTTAGATCAGTCTAGCCATACCCAATCTAAGTTAGTGCACTTCTGAGGTAGAGTTAAATTATACTGGGTCAGCAATTTTTTGACCAATCTAACCTTCCTGGAACTTCTAAACAATTCGCACTTAGGTCAACTTAGCTAGGGATTGAAGTGCAAGGTCTGCATGTGGACACACTAAGCTAGATTGGATGGCCATTTGTAACACAATCTAACTCCCCTAACAGCTGTACCTAGCTACCATTTTTAAAACAAAAGTTGAGACTCATGTTTTACATGGCTTCTGGGACTTTAAGAAAAATATGATACACCTCACAACCCTACCTTACCTTCTGCCTGATTTCAAGACTAATGTGGCTAACCACCTCTACCATATTATTTGTAGCAGTGTTCTTTTTCTTAATATTAAAAGGGTGTTCATAGTACACATTTAATTTACCTATTTTGTGGTGGACGTTCTGGGAATTTACAAGCGTAGCAGTAGTGTTTATATAGTTAAAATGCCTACTAAAAGGTGAGCACTCCATCATTTTCTACATAAAAGAAAGGTACCATGCAAAGATATACTCTGTATTAAATCTATCCAATCTTCAGCACTGAATATGAATAGGCTGATTCTTGAACAGAAAAGCTTTATCTCCACCACACAGGGCACAAAAACCTCTTGTCTTAGTAAAAGTATAGTTGTAGTAACATTTGGTCAAATCCCAAGCTATAAAAAGCATCTGCCTATTGTACCCTTGCTTACTAGGCCTACTAAATAATTACTAGATCTAGAATAATGTCTTCTGCAATGCCTGCCTCCACATAGAAAGTTGGTTTACTTCTCATCAGCACCTGGCAGAGATCATGCGATTGTTCTACCAAAAACAATAGTTTGTTATTCAGATAAAAAACAAAATTTCTCTCCCTCCTCTGTATCACCTCTCACACTCCACCATGTGCTTTAAGTCTAATTAAGACTTGTGCTTTATTCCATATACAAAAGCTGTAGCTAACAATATGGGAATGCACATCCCAGATGCAATATTGTGTTCAGGTCAACATATTCCTGCTGTTTGAACTCCAGCTGTTAACATGTATTTAAACTACTAAATGGTGAAAAGGTTCTCTGCAGAGGCTGAAGCCTGTTTCCCTTCCTTTTGGCAGCATGCCTTTAATTTTGATTTTTTTTTTTTAAGTACAGAAGGGTCTCTCCTCCTGTTGCTATACACATGCATCTCATTATTGACGTAAATGGGAGGTAGGCAGTCACATCTAGGAAAGACTATTATAAATAACTAGGAGAGGCTTTGACATTCTTTTTTAACACACTCCACTCGTCCATTTGTGTCAAATGGAAATGCAGAACGGGTCAACAGCAAAACTCCAGGAATTAATACAAGCTTTCAACAGCTCACTTCTGTTACAGGATTAGAACTGTGCCATAACCCACAAGTTCAAAAAGAAATGTGATTACAATTCCTTCTCTTAGCTAAAATGTCATTTCTTTTTTAGTTTGTATTAGGCTGGAAAAATCCTGCCACCAATCCACATGTAACCAAATAATTTGGACTCAAAAGTGCTTTCCAGCTGCAGATGCATACAGCACTGTTACTAATTCTAAAATTCTGTTCTTGTCCTCCCTAGTGACCTACTCAAAAAGATGCCAATGTCACTCTCACCAATGAAAGGGTTACAGCATAGTGTCTTAAGGGCTCTTATTGCAGGAGCTGACCGTGCTAATTCAAATGCAGATGTGCAGATCGTTATAATTCCTCAAGCTGTTACTCAATATGGTGATGCTCCCCCTTTCTGATTTTTCCAGACATAGAAGAGTGAGCCAGCATGTTAAGTAACTGAGAATGGCATAATGCTTCTACTGTATTGATAGTTGCTTGCTCCATATGATTTCCATTTGACACAGATGTAGTACACTCAGACATCTTGATATATATTTGCTATTTCTTTGCTAATCTTATACCTTCCAGGGCATTGACAATCCTGGCCCATGCTTCAGTCTTAGGATTTGTGTGCCTCGTTTCTACTGTTTTCGGTATCATGTCAACTGCTTTCTCTTTTACAACAAGTCTAAGACTATTGCCTTCACTTTTGCAGCCCTTTGCAGTTACCCTCACCTTCCCTATCACCTCACAGACTGTATTGCAAGGTCAGCTCCTAAATCTCCTCAGGGTGCCAGCCTCCACAGCACCTGCTCACTAGATTTTCGAACAGGTACCTTCACTGCTTTCTTCCACGCTGCCCCTCACATTTGGAACATGCCCATTAATATCTTCAGCTAGTGTAAACAGTCGAAGTTGCACAAATGTCAACAGAATTATGCTAATTTACACAGCCATAGATTAGGCCCTACAAAGTATCCCTTGGTCTGAAAGTAGGATAAAGATGTATTTTCACCCTTTGTAGCTTGGCGTTTCTATGCGTGTGTCAGAGAATGGAAGTTCTTCTAATAAAACATGGCATCAAAGACTTCAGATTTCTAAATGAGGCTCTTTTTCATTTGGGTTTAATGCAAAACTCAGTGCAAAAGCTCCCGTGAATGGCAATGGGTTCAGCATCAGGCTGAAATTGCCTTCAGGCAGTAGCCACCTAGCACCAACCCATCCACGGGGTTCCCTCTACAGCCTCAAGTCCTCACTCTCCTGATGCTCATCTTCAAAGCACTGACAAAGTTTTGGCCTGGAATATCTCCATACATCTAAAAATGTCCTTGACCGCTGCTCTCATACTGCACCCCACAGCTGCAGCATGGGAATGTGTCAGCTCCATGTGTTTATCCCTTGGTTTGTGAAAGTGCTCTAGGTCCCCCAGTCTCGTAGAAGGAACCAGCTTGGAATATCATTAAAAGCTGACTACACAGTTCAAAGGAAGAACAAAAAGACAAGTAAAGTTTCTCACCCTTTCATCTGGTTACAAACTAGTTCTTCAGAGTCCTGCCAGTATTTCCAGGGCTCAGCCTTCCCACTGACCCTGCCAGCCCTAACCACGGGGGACCTGGACTCACCTGGGGACCTGGACTCACTAGAATAATCCAAAGACAACCACTAGCTCAAAGAAAGGCAAATGTCTCCAAGGCAAACCCCTCTGTCCCCTCTCCTTATAAACACTGTTCCATTTTCTGAAGCAGCTGAGTATTTTCCACAAATTTCTTTCCTTCCTGGAGCATATGAAATTCCCTTAGCTGAAAGCCCATATCCCTGAGATGCCTTCATTATTATGGCACTGATTTTTCCCATTACGGGCAAACTATATCTTGGGTGCCCATCCTAACATCAGCCTAACAATTTTGACTGTGTTTGGGAGGGGCAATTGTTCTTTCACTAGTAACATGATTGGCCAGGGATACTTACTAGTTTCACCTTCCCTCTGCTCCTTAGACATACTCTAGGGTGCAACATTTTTTGAGCAGGAGATCACCTTTGGCATTTAAAGCAACCCAGGATCTACTGTATGCTGCTGTCACTTCCCCTTCCCTCCCTATAGACTTACCTGCTGGGCCGGGGGAGGAGGGGGGGAGGGAGGAGGCAGATCGAGACAGAGGGAGAAAAAAATTAATTTGGGGGCATGCATCCCTAGCAGGTAAGTCCCACCCAGCTGGGGCCCCACTCAACTTACCCCAGCTCCTGCCTCTGCAGAACTGTTCCTATTATCCAGCATATGAGCCATCATTTACCCATAAACAAACCTAGTGTTCTCCCTTGAGCCATTGTTAGTTCTCTACAAAAACCCCTACCCAAGTTCAAGTTCCTGTCCTGATGCTTGGATCCAAAAGCTGCACCAGTCCCACTCCTTTTCTTCCTGGAAATTCCTCCACTGATCATGCTGAGGACTCTGCCTGTCTGCAAGCTCCAAAAAACACCTGGGAACCTCGACTGGTTCAAGCTTCGCTGAGTGGTGAGATCCCAACTCTCTCTCTCTCTTGCTCTCTCTTTCTGACTTCAGGAACCTGACTTTTGCTTTCTTACTCCAGGCATAGCTTTCTAAACCTGACTTTTGCTGATCAAACTTGAGCTAGACTTCCCAAATACTTAATTGAAACTATGTAATATTGTAACTGTTTTATTTGTCTCTTTTGTATGGCTGAACAGATGTGTCATCCTGGCAAGAAGCGGCCAGCGGCGTCCCTCAAGTGTCCATGTTTGGTCCAGTGCTTTTTAACATCTTTATCAATAATTTGGATGTCGGGATGAAGAGCTCACTGGCCTGTTTATGGACAAAACCAAGTTATGGGGGAGTGTGGTCACGCCTGCAGAAAAGTTGCAGATACAGGGGACTTGGACAGACTGGAGAGATGGGCAAATTGGAACCAGATGAGGTTCAACTTTGAGAAGTGTAAAGTGCTCCATCTGGGGGCAAATAATCCCCAACATGCTTACAGACTTGGTGGTGACAATTTGACTTGCACCACGGCCGAAAGGGACCTAGGGGTAATAGCTGACCATCACGTGAACATGAGCCATCAGTGCGATGCTGTAGCCAGCATGGCAAACAATACTCTGGCATGCATCAACCAATGCATCTCATGTAAAATCAAGCAAGTGATTCTTCCACTGTACTCAGCACTAGTGAGACTGCAGCTAGAATACTGCATCCAGTTTTGGGTGCTGCACTTCAACAAGGATGTGGAAAAACTTGAGTGGGTCTAGAGAAGAGCCACCCATATGATCAGAGACTTGCAAGGCAGACCACACGAGGAGAGACTGAGGGTCTTGGGCCTCTTAAGCCTAAAGAAGAGAAGGCTGAGAGCGGCCTCAGTAACAGCTTATTGCTACATCAGGGGAGTACATCAAGAGCTTGGTGAACAACTGTTTACCAGGGCACCCATGCGGAAGACCAGGAGTTTTGGATACCAATTCCTGGAAGACTGCTTCATGCTCAATTCTAGGAGAAACTCCTTCACAGTCAGGGTGTCTAGATTGTGGAACAAACTCTCTCTAGAGATAGTTTCCACCTACCCTGGAAATCTTCACGAGGAGACTGGACAGTCACCTCGCTGGGGTCAGCTGACAAGGCAGCTGTCTTTCCTGCCTAGTGCAGGGGGGCTGGACCCAGTGATCTTGCAAGGTCCCTTCCAGCCCCTAACAATCTATGAATCTATTATCATTGGTATCATCATAAGTTCATATACCTGGCAATAAATAACTTTTATAGTCAAGCTGGTTGCTATACTCTCTCTCTGAACCTCACTTAATCTTCCTTCCCCTTGATCTCCCCATTTTGCTCTGCAGCAACACTTCTTTTATGAAAGCCAAAGATCTCTGTAATGCCCAAAACTACGGTGTGGTATGCTCATCAAGGGAATTACTACTAGGACCATTGTGACAAGAGTTTGGGACATGATGAGTTTTGAGGAGTGTGAGGGTATCAGCTGAAAGTGCTGATCAGACCCAGCCTGCTCAGACGTACTCTGTTAGTGTGTGTGTCTAACTGCATTAATTATTGTCCTGCTGAAATAAGGGATGAACTGAGTTCAAGGCACATTAGGGTGTCAGCCTGTCAATGTTGAATAACCTGGCCTGACTTGGATGCGCTCTGTTAACCCGTGTGCTTGTGTTGGGCTAAATTTTATTGTTGCCCTGATGAACTGAGTTCAAGGCATATGAGGGTGTTAGCCTATCAATGCTGAATAACTCAGCCCGGCTCAGACATACCCTGTTAATCTGTGTGTATGTGCGTATATGTGTTTGACTAATTCAGTGGTTGGAGGAACCCAGCCCCATTGCAGCTAAGTCCTGCAAGATAGCTCCATTGGGGGTGAGGACTTACCGAAGGGAGAGACACAGCTCCATATAGACACACAAGTAACACAAGCAGCACATTGATAGACTTACAGAGACCCCAGAAACGTACCCCTAATCAGTGAGCGCACCCCAAAGTGATGGGCAAGTCTGGTAACACCATGGACTCCCTCCCCCTCCCCCCCCAGGAAGATCCTGGATGGGTCTGGTGCTGAACCAGGAGGTTCCCTTCCCCCCCCACAATCTACCTCAGCCAGGACCCAAGGGTGAATCCCCTAGCCATGCCCCCAGCTCCCAGCTCACTCTTGGCTCCTGATGGTAGGGAAGCCTCTGTGGGATTCCTTACCCCTGCCATGCAAACCCTGGCTGCAGGTCCAATGCCAGGCCAGTGGGGTGCTTTTCCACACCAGCCTCCTCAGCTGCTCCAGAGGTTGAAGATGCAGTGTAGCTAGGGGAATCACTCCCAGCAGGAGTGGGGAGTAAAGCCCCTACTTTGGGCTTTCCCCCTCCACCTGTGAAGTGCAGCACCTAGCGGGACTGTCTGGTGCGGGGCAGGGTGCATTTTTTCCCCCTGACCCTAAAGTTTAATATTAAGTCTGGTAACAAGGGAGGGAATCTTTTCCTTCTCTGCACCAGGGGCAGGGCTGGAGAGACCATGCCAGGGGCAGGAAACCCCCTAGCCAGCCCTGGGCTGGAGGACCTGTTCTCCCCGGGGAGAGACTGCAAGGGTTTGGGAGGTACTGGGCAGCCAATCAAGGATAAGCCCTGCTTGCTGCATTTTGGTGCCTTTGGTAGTGGCTGGAGGCATGCTCTATCGCCCCTCCAGCTACTGGTCTGGGCCACTGCAGGGGTCTGGCTGCCTTTCCAGGATCAAAAGTGAATGTCTGTTCACTTGCTTATCCATTCAAACTAGGCAGTTCAGAGAAACCAGCAAAGATTGAATTGATTCAGCCTGGGGCTTTTTGACTGTCTGTACTTAGCCTAGATGAGGCTCTTCATTTTAGCCCACTGAACTGAGTGTAAAAGCTCCATTTAACTGCAATGGGTTCAGTTGACGGCAGTTTTTAACTAGAAGTTTGGCTGTAACCTTTGACTAAGCTATGTCCCAAAATTATAAAGATTTATATACAGACAGAATAACATAATCCATGCAGCGATAATGATACAAATGAATACAGTTTAACATTGGCTTTTGAATGAGACCAAACATAAGGTTAGTTGAATCAATGTTGTGAAAAAAATCTCTGCAGGAGACACTTAACCCTCCGAGCTATTTCTGCTTTTGGGGTGAGTTTGTGGAACCATATGTCTTGGTCTTATGTCTACAGCAGAACTCCAGATTTTTTCATGTTTTGAAGTACACATCTGTGTGGTTCTAGCATCACAAGTATTTCAGCTGCCACACTCAGTGTTGACAGCA
The DNA here is from genome assembly GCF_001723915.1 of Gavialis gangeticus. NCBI lineage: Eukaryota > Metazoa > Chordata > Crocodylia > Gavialidae > Gavialis > Gavialis gangeticus. The sequence continues at coordinate 135,050,830 of NW_017729022.1, read as the reverse complement.
TAAATCACATTCCCACAAAGCATGCTGAATAGTACTAGAGGGGGAAGAATAATGAAATCTGTCTTCCCCCTGAACATGAGGTCTAGATAGCTTTGCTATTATCTTGCTTTTCCAGCAGGTTGGCTACTGTACAGTAACTGTGTGACAAAGTTTTCATCACAATGAAGGAGTGCTTGCCTGGGCCATGCTGGCTGCGCCAATTCTGCTTTCATTCCAGAAGTATCCTGGAAACTCAAAGCAAGTTTCTAAACACAATACACAGGTCTCCGAAGAGGATGGTTGCAAGAAAAAAGTGAGTCCAGGAAGAAAATACTATATAAACTGGTTGTTGTAAAGAAATGAAGGGCTAAGAACAGTTCTTTTAAGGGTTTAAAATAAAAAGTATTTTGCCACCCTTCCACAACCACCAATTAATTTTAAAACACAAGCTAGTTAGTCAAAAGTTATAGCATGGCTTGAAAATTAGATATTTACAAAAGTAACACTTCCAAAGCTTATGTATGTGTGTGGAGGTGGGTGAGGGGGGTGTCCATGCACACGCACATGTGGTAAGAGGAGGACAAAATATGTTCTTGTGGCCCTTTGTGGGCTGAGCACGGCTGTCTGCAGGGGATTGGACTTAGTGATCCAACAAGTTAATTCCAGTCCTGTTTTATTTAATTCCTATTTTATTTTCTAAGTTACTGGAATAGTATACCATAATTATTCATATATCACACTCACCTGAAATTTAACAAGAATTGGGGGCATGTCTTAAATGAGGAAACTGGTTCAAACAGTTTGGTTAAAAAGATAATTTTTTTCCCCTTCATTCCATCCTCCCAAAGCTTGGTGAAAATAGGGGCATGTGATATGTGAATAACTATGGCATATTTACTTCCAGATTGCTTTTATCTTTTATCTTCACATTGCTTTTTTTTTTCATTTCACTGGCAAGACCAAATTTGCTAAATTAATTACTGGAGTTTATTGGAAAATTCCCCAAGAAATCTTCAACTTCAGCCATTTTGCCCCTGTGTTTTCTCATATAACCTTAAAAGAGTTATACATTTTATGGCCAGAAGGGACCATTAGATCATCTTAATTTGACATCTTGTAAAATACAGGCCAAAAAGACAGTAATTAGCACAATTTAATGCTGTTCAAGAGGCAACATTTTTTCTAGCATACTAAACAACAAATAGCACTGTAAATACAACAACATTTTACTTTTATACAGACTTTGGTGGACAATTGTGAAGGTCAAAACTGCAGTTGTGTTTGGATAAAACATTGACTCTGTTTCTTCTTGCTCTTATGATCTCATCTTTCAATAATCTAGTTATGACTTGATCATATCAGGCCACCGTATAGTAAGTATTTATAAATTAGCACAAAAAGTGGCTTATAGTACAATATTTATAAATTAGTGTAAACAGAAAGGAACCTTCTAGTAGGTGATTGGTCATCTCTCATTTCAGACTTTATATTTTACCCAAGAAAAAACACAGCACCCTTGTTACAAATCATCTCACCAAGCACTGAGGAGGAAAAATAATCAAAATGAGGTCAAAGGAAGGAAATCTCATAACTAGGCTGATATGCTTTTCTTAAAATCCACCCAATGGGACCTATTGTAAATCTCGTTCAGATGGTACTGATATGGGTGTTTTTCCTCACGCACTTCAGTATCAGGAATAGTAACAAGATTAACTCTGCCTGTTGGCCATCATGCTGTTTTCACAGTTTGCATAAACAAAGCTCTGTATGTTTTTGTCAATAGTCATTCAGCAGGTCTTTAAGAGTAAATTTTACACATAAATATATAAAGGTTTTTCCCTGGCTTGCCAACTAGGACTAGATCTATAGTCCAATAAAACAAACAAAAAGAGTACTATCGATTTCAAAAGGCTTCTGGTCAGGCTCATCCACTGCCCAATCTAAGGTTTCTTTCTGGTTTTCCACCTTGAAATGATTTGCTTTGGGGACAAAGCATTTGTTTAAACCAGCTGTGTACCACCAATTTAAAACAATACAACCTTAAGTACAACCCGCAACTTTTTCAGTTCAACCGTAAAGCACTGCCAGCAAATGTTTGTCTTATAAAGTAATTATAATAAATCTGTTAATGCGTACCACTAGCAGGCTGTCTGCGTAGCACTGGTGGTACCCGTACCACAGATAGGAAACCACTGGTTTACACTATTACACCAAGTTCATTCTTCTCTCTGTGCAAGTTTGGTTCACAAGGAATGAGAATCTCCTCACATCAAGGATTTCTAAATCAAGAAGTTAAGTGTAGTTGCATGCCCTCATGCCTTCACCTTCCTTGTTTCGTTCAACCCTTCAAACAGGAGAGTGGTGAATGGCTGGCACAGAAAATGGTGAAGCTCCTTCTACCCAATTCCCAAGAGTACAGAGTTGTCCTGAACAGAAGGAATTCTCCACTAGCCATCTTCAACTGCCACAAGAAACACTTCGCAGACCAGAGAATCCAGTTTTGAATGTTTTCTGAAAGAAGGCCAGCATTGTTTCTCAGTTCCCTCTGTCTATGTTTCATAATATAGGAAGTCATTTTCACTAGTATCTTATATTCTGTTCACTCTTCTGAACAGTGTGATTTGTCCTTTGCTACATATTTCAGCAAAATAGCTCTCTCCCCTTCCAAAAGCAACACCCTCCAACAGACAAATCAATATGGCATAGTTTGAGTATGCCCATGGAGATTTGATGAAGATCTGTAAATTATTGGACCAGCACAAATGGGGCATAATGAAAAAACGTATCCAGTCAAGAGCCAAAATGAGATTGTTAGTGTGGACTGATTAGCAAATCTATAAGAGTGTGAAGTCCTTTAGAATTTTGTGTCTACACCATTTCTGTGCTGAGCCTAGGACCACTGCCAAGAAGCATGACCCCCTGCTTATTTGCCCTTGCTCAATACATATCAAAGCCCAGAAATTAGACAGGATAGACAGTTTAGAGTAGCTCCAAGTATTCATTCCAAAAATCACCCCTCAGAGTGGCAACAGAGTGCAAACTCAAGGCTGCTCGGAAGTCAGCTGCAACAGCTTACTTCCTGGGCTTTGGCATGTGCTGAGTTAGAACGAATGGGCTGAGGATGCTTCTTACCAAGCTTGACCTGGAGGCAGCTAAAATATCATCATATTCCTTCCACTAAGAAGCCGTCTTTTACTATCTCTTACTAAGGGAACTAGAGAGGAGTTCTATCAGCCCAGTCCTCATAAAAAGAGAACACGCAATGACATGCTTCTTTCATTAAGGCAATGCAGTCTTAATTGAAGCTCGTCAGAATTTTTTTCTGTCAAAACTGCTTTTCCATCCTCCAAGCAATAAGCTTTTTGTTGAGACTGAAATAGTAAAATAAATAAATAAATCAATATATATCAGAAATTTTTCCTTTTAGCACATTTGTGAAAATTTCAGGATTTCACAATTTCATTTGAGTATTTAATTATATTTTGTGGGTTTTTCATTTTTATAGTTTCTATTTCATGACATCACCTCGCTCTATTATATGTCAGTAGTATATCACAAATGGAGCTCATAAATAGCTGACATGTTCAATTTTTTATTTTTAATACCTACATACTTTAAATAATTACGAACAGTTGCTATTTAGTACTAACTGAAAGACCTTATCTTCTCTTCTAAATCAAATTGTCAAACCCTTTCATGATATCTCAGACAGGAGACATTCATCTAGAAAAGAAGATAATAAGGTTTTGCAATCACCTGATTTTTTTCCTGAATTATATAGGTGAAAATTTCCATATAGCTGAAAATGTATTTTAACACAATACCAGAAATGTTGAAATTTCCCATGGAATTGGAATTCTGAATGTTAAGCAGTGCTTGTTTCACATAAAAACTAATTTTCATTAGTATCATGTCTTATCAAATCCAAAACAAGTATTTTTCCCAATTAACATGGGGGGAAAAGTCCCTTTTCTTGAATCTGAGAATAAGGTAGCAGGGGGCAAGCGGTTGCTGTGGCGAAGGATCCAACTAGGGCCACAACCTGAGCTTGGTGTTAGGATCAGAGCTACAGCTGCTTCCCAACCATTATACTTGTTGCCCTTCCCATCATTACTTCTTCTCCCCACTGGTGCCTGTCCCAGCCCCCGCCCTGCTACCGCTTACCTTCCAACTCCAGCTTGACTCTGGCCATGCTCTAGGCTTGGACACAGAGCATGCGATTCCTCTGGCCCCAGACCAGTAGCAACTGGCTCTGGAAACCAGGATGGAGCTGCTGCCACTGCCATTGCTGCTGCTGGGTTGAACTGGGGCTAGGGCACATGTTCTGTGCCTTGTGATGGAGTGGGACCAGTGCTGTGCTGGAGCTGGAGGGTAAGCAGCAGAAGCGGGGGTGGGGAGAGCAGGGGAGAAGCGCCAGAGGGTGCATACATAGGGGGAGAAGAGAGGCAGAGATGGCAGGTGCCAGGTGCCAAAGGGACAGGCACTGTGGAGGGGACAAGAGCTGGGGCACACAAGGCTGGGAGGGGCAGGTACTAGAAAGGACAGGAAGCAGGGGGAACAAGTGATGGCGTACACTTGAATCTCCCACCACATGCTCCACTACCACATCTGCCTGCCCCCTACCCCTTCCCCTACTGCCTCTTCCCTCATTACTACCTCCCCCACCACTTTCCCCACCACCTGTCTCTCTACTGCCTCCTGGCCACTGCTTTCCCTGCTGCAGCAGCAGTTGCAGGGATGAATTTAAGATAATCCTCCAAAATGAGATTCTATACATGGGAGAGGCAAGGCTTTCTTAGGGTATCTTTCATTTTACCAACTATGTAATTGGGATACAGTCAGACAAGATTCCAAATGTAAAACACTCTTCCTTGGGTCTGATTACAAGAAGCCAGGCACAGCATAGTAAAGAATAGCAATGGGTCAAGGGACATCTACAGAACACCTTTAAAAGGCACTCTTGGGAGCAAAAATTCATAAGCTGGCTAGACACTAAGAACCAAAGACTAAACTTTTATATTGCTTTTATAGCATGTTATATTTTACCTGAGACTCCTGTAGTCTTTCCAGATATGAAAGGTGAGATAACCATCCTCCCTTTTGATAGGCCTTGTAATCAGCTTCTCTTCTTCTGTCAGTTGTGTGTCTACTACCTCTAGGAATCTCTCTCACCTCCCACCCCACCATCACTGATGTTTTTTACTATGCTGTACCTAGCTCCCTGTGACCAGACCTCCTTAGGAAGTATGTCTTGCATTCACAAACTTGTCTAACTCTATCCCAACTATATAATTGGTCCAAAAAAGACCAAAAAAAATTCTTGCCTCTAATAATTTCTGAACCACCTACAATATCACTCTAACGCTACTTAACTTATATATGGAAAATTATGACAAATTATTAGGGGGGAGGGAGGTTCTGACTTAAATTCAGAGTCATTGTGTATTTGAGTAAATATGGTATTTATGGTATCCATAAAATACATTGCACTATCCTTAATAGTGTTGAACAGCATCAACCTCTGAACACAGCCCTAAACGAATGAATGAATGAAAAACAAACAAACGCTATAATCGAACAGGACAAGTTCTGAAATGCCACTCCAAAAACTGGGTAAAGTGTTTAAGAGTTTGGCTCCTTATTTCAAAACCTGTAGTGAAACATATTTCCAATTAATTTGTGTCAGACTACTTCATCCTCTTTAAGAATCATCTAAAAAACTCCATCTACTAAAATATTTTGGCCAGATGGGTCAGACCCTCAGAACTAGTGTAAATGCGATATTCTGATCTGGTCTATTATGCATGATATAGACTGACAAAAGGTTTTGCAAAATACAGCACCACACACATGTTGCAGTTAACAAATATATAAACAAGAATAATAGTTTACGTGTACATATATTTTGATAAAGGTTTACTGCTACTGTTCTAAAACAACTATAATGACTCCTGTTTAGACGCTCGCTGCCTATTTTGTTTTCTGAAAACAGAATTTATCCTCATCTACATTACATATCAATACTGCTCTATGATTTGCAGTGAAATTATGACTTTTTGTTTATCTACAATCTTTGTTACATAGTTATGGACTATGCTTTTATTGTTAATATGAAATTGGGTTTAGCAGTAATGTATAAATGGGCAAAAATATATGCATCTTTTTTACTGATAATGTGAAATATGTTTATTTTAACTTCTTTAAAACCAGAAAAGGTGAGAGTAGAAAATGGCATTATTCCTGAATTTTTAAACATAAATGATTAAAATATGCAAGAGAAAAACAATAGAAAAGTGTTACTGTTGTTATTCTATAACACTACAACTGCACAAAATCAATTGAATATTTATACCTGACAGTTGTCTTCCATACAAAGCTTTGGTATACTGAAGTCAAAACTTTGATGTAAAGAACTGCTATGGTGGTTGATTTTGCTGTTAAAAGTCCTTGCTGAATAAAACTGCAAAATAGTGAAGTAGTCTGCATTGGAGGTCATTTTTTCTACCCAACTTCAATAAGGCCAAGACGAATTTTTAAAGGAAATTAATCTTCTTAGATTTTTATACCTTGCAATATGAATGCTGGATCATGACCCAGGGAGCTTCTTTTGGTTTCCAAAGAGTGGCTACTTTATCACCTGTTCCACTCGACAGAAATGCTAATGCGATAGGCAGTATGCAGTAGGAGTCAGGAGACCTGTTGTTTAATCCTGCCTCTGCCATTTTGTTGATGTGTATCACACCAGCTCTTCATGTCTCTTTTCCCTCTATCTCCATTTGTCTGCCTGGTCTATTTAGGCCTGCTAGTTGTATGGTCTTCAAGGTCTTCCACTATTGTTTTAGTACAGAGCCTAGAGTAATGGAGTCTTGATCTCCACTGAGACCTCAAATTACCACCATAATATAAACAACAATAATAAAAGGATGAGATTACACATTACAATTAGATCATGTAAAGAGTACTTAAACCTTGAATGACTGCACTTCAATGCTCATTACTAGTGCTAAGTGCCCTTTAGGCATCTTAAAGTTATGCCACCTCAGGTCAAGATTATTTTTGAGTTGAGCTACCCAGTTAAATTAGCTTCTAAGTACTCACCTGAGAGAAAATCACCAATTTGCAGTCCTCCAGTATCCCAAGTGGCACTGTTATCAGGTGGACCGGCTATCATCCTGGATTCTATTGCCCTGGACTGGCAGCAGAAAACAAGCTGGCAACAGGTTGGTTGGGATGGGGTGATTGAAGAGGGACAGAAAAGGGATGAGGGGCAGTAGGGGAGCTAGGGGGAGGGTGGCATGGGAGATGGGTGAGAGGCGCAGTATTGGAAGGTGGAGAAAAGCAGGGGGAAGCGGGGAGTGGGGGGGTTGGGATCTGCCGGACTGATGTCCCCTTTGCCCCCCAAATCTACCCTGACCCCAAACTGCCCTCTCCACCCTGCCACCCCAATTACTCCCTCCTGCATCAGCTTCTCCACCCCCCAAGTCACTTCCCAGCAAAAGATTGATGGAGGTGCTGGTGGGGGTAGTGTTCCTCCTCCCTGTCTGTTATGGCGGTCCCTGAAGACTTTGCTGTCCCAGTGCACCCAAATCCAGACCTTGCCAGGCCCTGCAACTGAAGGGGAGGCAGGGGTTAGGGTGGGGAGGGGGGAAAGGAGCAGCCAGGTAGCTG
>NW_017729022.1:135032379-135042849 GCF_001723915.1 Gavialis gangeticus | reverse complement strand
CCCCCCCAATGCTACTGCCACATTTCTCCAGCTGATTGAGATAGCAGGGCAGTGATCCAGGGATGGATCAGAAGTGGCCAGCATGGAGTTGGAGGAGCAATTGCAGGATGGAGGGGGGGGATCTCAGGGCTGATGGAGGTCAGCAGGGTGGTTTGAGGGGCAGAGCAGGCAATCCAAGCTGCATGGTGGAGTCTTGTCCCCCTCTTCTCCAGCCTATACTATGGCTAAAAAGCCGGTGAGCAGGGCAAGCATGGAGAAGACTTGGATTCCCTAGTCTTGCCCCTGCTCACCTGCCTTCTAGCAGGGTGTCTAAGCAGTGCACATTAGCGGTTGTTAAACCCAAACGTGCGACTAATCACTAGCACTTGTTTACCTTAACACATTTCTAAGAATTAGCACCTGCTAACTCTAATGTGTAATGTCACCCAAAGACTACACCATGTCCATTATGGAAACCATGGTCAAAAAATCTGAAACTATCCTTAAAGGAACCAATGCATTATCTATCACGCTTTATATCCTACATTCAAGGCTTTGTTCTTTCATTTGGCAGTAATCTGAGATTCCCACAAAAGCTGAAAAGCATTCCTTTACTTTTGTATTTCCACTCACTCTCAAATGATCCACCTCTCAACATGATACAATTTATCTGAAGCGTAATATTCTGGTAATGAATTATTTGACAGCTGCCTTGCTTAATCAGCACCTAAAGATGTGCTGTATATACCTAAGCATATACATAGATGTACCAGCTGCACGGAAGAATACAGATATATACTGTTAGGGCACATCCAGACAAGCGCACACGTCTGTGGTGCTGCACACTGCACACACCTGCACATGCAAGCATTCCCTGCAGTTTTTAACATGGTTAAAGGGTACATTTGTCCATACCCTAATATGGTTCCAACATACAGAAGCCTGAATGAGAACACTAGATCTGAGCAGGCACCTTCCTTGGATGTCATTTGCATCTAGATCATATTCCTGAGCCAGTGCTGAAATTAAGGACCATCCTCTTAGGGACCATCATCTACTAAGGATGGAAATTAACTCCTGGTTTAATTTTGTAAATTAATTTACATTTTGCTAATTGCTTGCTCATTTTGCTTTACTGCATTTTACAACTTGCATCATTTAACTGTGGTGAATTGTTAAGTTACTGAGAAAAGGGTCTTGTAGGGTTCCATGCTAATAGCTTCTCCCTGATTTCCAGACTCTATCCAGTCATTTTATACATAAAAAGTAGTGGGAATGTTTGGGTTTTTTTAGACAGAAACCTAGGAGACTCAGTCCAGGACAAAAAAAAAAGCCAAGTTAGCTTTCTTAGTTAAAGTGTAATGGAAAAGGTTGCGGTGAGACAGCTCTCAGAGTATCTATATGCCTCAGGTCTTGTTAGCAAAAGTGCTTGGTGTGAAGCTGCCTTTTGGGCAGCTATACTAATCCAGTTTAATCTAAAATGCAGGGTTATTAAGTATTTTACAAACAACAGAGAAATGTACAGCTTGTCCCACTGTGACAGGTGGCTTCAGGCCACTCCATAAGTGACTACAACCAATAACTAGCATCCAGACCAGCATATGACAGTTTAGTTTCTGAACTATGGCTACATGAGGCTGTTCCCTCAAAATTCCCTGCAGTACTTTTATAGCATCAAGAAAGAAAGAAATGAAAGGAGAAGGGTAAGAGACTGTAAGAAAGACTACCTCTACTGTACTCTCCACATTTCTCCAGCAATACCTTTCAGGCCCTCAAAGTTGAGTGCCCAGCATGTGTACCAAGCAGACATGTATTATGTTCAAAATATCCTTGCATAGTTCTGGCCATGCTCCAGAGTCATGTTGAAGACTATTCCTGGTTTGTTCAACTAAAAATGATCATTCAGGCTGAGGAATCCAAGGCTTCTGTCTATGAAGCTAAAGGTCACACCCCCTTGTATGTTCCTGACGAAGGAAACTGGTGTGCCTTAAACACAATACACCATTAGGCTGGGGTGGAGCTTTGACTTTCTGACACTTGCATGCATATACCACATAGTTTACCTGGTCAACATACACTGGCTTGTAGCAATGACATGATCAGCCCAAACTGTTGTACTTGTATGAGAAGCATGTGGAAGAATTAGACAATGACATACTCCTACCAAAATGCACTGCAAACTGGGGACGGCTGAGATTCAATTTCAGAAAATTTCCAGATTTATTTTTCATAAACATCAGATGAGTGGCCTAGTTACATTAATCAAGGTTCCTCAACCAGTCATAAGGAAAGCATCAACACCCTTTTAACACACCACCAGTTGCTGATAGCCATAATGGAAAAGCTATAGGTATATGTAATATTGATTGTCTTGGTGCAGCTCTGCTGTGAATGCAACCCCCTTCAAAACTGTTGAGGAAAGAAACAAGGTATTCAGAATAATATAGATCTAGGTAGGCCTTCATAGCACCATTTTCAAGGATTTCAAGAAAGGGCAGTAGGATCCAGCCAGTTCCCAACAGAAGAGACTATTCACTAGATGGCCTGGGCCACATTTCCAAAAGAACATGGCCCTCTATATGGAATGACTTATTTTTCAAAAGTGAATCCATCATCAGCATCCATTGGTCTCTACTGCTTTCGATGGAAGCTGCTGGGTGCTAAATGACTCCTTCATTTAGACACTGAAATTAGAACGCGGTTTCATCTGTGGATGCTGAATTTCTGAAAAGCTGGCCCTTGGTATTCCCAGAGGACATACGAGTTGAGCAGAACCAAGACAGACAAATGAGGTCTTCCCCTCTTCCATGTCTCTTTATGGATTGGCTGGTGTTCTGACTCTTCGTCCTCACTCCTGGTATAGGCTGCTAGAGAGGAATCAGCAGGTAGAAAGAATGCAATGGCAGTGAGATACTAAGCACTACTTGGACAGGCCAGTAAGGGCAAGAGGAGGGAATCTCTGTGTACAGAGATGCCACAGAGAAACACTGCTATCAGAAATTCTCACTTGCTCCACCTTACCTCTGCGTATGCTTTGCTTTGCTACTTGATAGTCTAATACAGTGGCAACCTATTTCATGTCCCATATACAGAAATAAGACAGACAGATGCTGTCACAAAATGATGAGCACCCAACTTCATCTGGTAATGGTGACATACGACCAAGTGATCAACAAAACTTGAACCCAGGGTCCCTGGATCTAAAAATCAGGAATCCCCTTTACTTGAACTAAGGGATCACACCTACAAGCTCACAGCCTGTAGCAGATTCAAACTGCTATCTAACCACTAGACTGGAACAAAAAGCAGTGCCTAAGATCAACATGAATCTTGTTTTTGCTCTAGTTTCCACGAGCTTTGGCATCTTAGCAGAATTGTTTCTACTACAAAAAGTGCACGTCATCGTCAAGGTATTATGAGACAATTCTCCAGTTCCCACAGAACATGACAGTTCTTTCAACTCCCTCTGACTTGAGAGGAAGTCAAGGCATTCAGTACCTCAAGAAATTTGGTTTCAGCCTCATTAAAGCACAGATACAGAATCTAAAAGGTCAAGAAATAAGAATCCAGTGAGTTTTAAGGGATTGCTTTCCTTCAACAGGACAAACAACTGCGGGAGGTTCTTGCTCACAAATCAAACCCCTCCATTAAATAACAAAAAAGTAACAAAGAACACATATAAAAACCATGCTGCAGCAGAAACAAAGCCCACAAAAAGCAATAAAACTGTCCATTGGTTACAAATCAGACAGTTAAAAGCAACACAAAGAGCATTAGAAATGCTAAAAGGTTATATTTAAGAAATACACCACTATACCAGTATGATAACTCTGCATAATGCTCTTAAAAACTGGGAATTCTTGTTTTTGAATGGGACAAATGTCTCAGTTCTGTCTCTCAAAAGCTAAGATACATAAACACGAAGACCTTACACAGTCTGGAGGTCTGAGGAGTTGAAAAGCTGCAATGCTCCCTTGCTCCCTGCAACTAAGGAGGGTGCAGCAGAGATTCCTATATGCCTGTGGACTTGCAGCTGATGCCCCCACGAACAGACCTGCAAAGCATGGGTGGGACATGACCCACCTTCTCTGAGACCTCCAGCTTTGAGGAAGAAAGAGTTTAACACTGGCATCAGTAGTTGCTTTTATGTGTTGTTTACTTTTTCAATAGCAAAGGCTTTAAAATGTAGAAGCAGCTCCAAGTCACTTAGTGGCAGAGGTTGGAGTTTTGTATCTTTTGAGGTGAAAGCGAGCAGCCAGATTCTCAGCAGACACTAATCATAGTGGTTAAAGGAAATCACTCTGAAGCAAGGCAGCAGCTGTTCCTATACATGAAGGCTTGTCATTTTTTAAAGGACCAGTTCCCAGAGGGAGCTGAGTTTTACCAACAGTGGGCCAGATCCCTCTACCCCACACCCATGACAGTCCATTTAGATCCTTAAAATGACCTGTACAAGTCAGAAAGTGGGAAAAAACAACTAGGAGGAAGGCATGGCCATCTAGAAGACGCAAAGAATCAGCTCTTTTTTCAAGTGACCTCAGCTAGTAGACCCTCACTGGGTATAAGTTTTATCTGTCTAGATCTATGGTTTGCACCTTTTTAGACTCAATGTGTGAGGGCCTCTGGAATTCAAACCCTGATCCATGGCACCAGCAGGCAGAGGACCAAACTGCCGTACACCAGCCAGCTACACATACACCTTCTTCAGCTCAGCCTGTGCCTTCCTATGAGGTTCCTAATATGGGATCAGGTAGACCAATGGGACACCACAAGGCTATGACAGAAGGATTATAAACCCCTCCCACTTCCATCAGGGCATTGAACCTGCAACAGTATTCTTAGCACCTCTGCTGTGGACCTCCCTACCTGAATCTTGTATCCTTGCTCCAGTTTTGACCTCCTGGCTTTGATCCTTTGCTACTGTCTTGACCCCGACTCTGCAGTTGAATATGTGGCTTGCCTCTGAACTCCTATCTTGCTCCTGTCTTGCCTTTGCCCTGCCTCCAGGCTTGCTCCAAGCCTTGTTCTAACCTTATTCCAGCTTTTGACCCTCATGCCTTGTTTCTGCCTTGCCCGTGCCTTGAGCCTCAGCACTTCACTTTTGCTTACCCTATTGTGCATATCTGATTTCCCATCTCCTGACCTCTGGCCTGGCCTTGACCATGGACCCATCTGAACCCCGGGCATAATACAACCAATTCAGAGTGACATCCAGCATTGTGACCCCCAGTTTTGGCTTCTGTATTTCTGGTATTGTTGACACTCAGCTTCTGAAATCTGACCCCTCTGTCTGGGTTGTCTCCCTTGTTAAACTCAAGGTACCCTTTGTAAAATACCAGCCCTTAACTTTCACTCAATTTTTTTTTACTACAGAAAAATAATGGAGCAATTCTTCTGTTACAAACAATTCAGAAAGACCACAACAGGTCAGAATGTTTTTGACACTATGGATTCCTATTCAAAATCTCTGGGCTTATCTTGTGAATCTTGTGTATGTGTTTGCATATCTAACTATGCTAACATTGCGTTGCACCCTATGGCACCCTTAAAGATATTTCATGGCACCCTACTGGAGAACCCTGGTCTAGACAGAACTTGCACATGATTCTGTCCCTGGTCTTCCCGGTGAATGAACTGCAGCTGAGGTTCAGCTGCACATGATCACAAGCTGAATTTACCAGCTCCCAAAGGGACAATACTTGACTAGCAAAATAAGGAGGGCTGGGTAAGGTCAATGTGGAGACAGACAGGAGAACTTCAGTATTGTGACATTCTGCAAACAAAAAGAGCTCCTCTCCTATTGTGGTTCTGATAGGGGATTAAATGTAATAGCATTTTGTGCTATTCTTTGGCATCGACAGCTGATAGCAATAAACAGATACCAAAAAAATACAGTCCATGTTTACTCAACAAACGGAACTGTGGAATGGATGTCCTACATGAAAACTGCTTACAAGACTGGGTGCCAATACAGTACATTATATAAAAAGAAAACAACTGTGTAAGCTTTCCACTGAAATTTACTATTCATACTATTTACTATTCCTGGCAAGCGAGGTTCTTTTGGTAGATGTGATATCTTTTATTAGTCCAACTAAATAATTGGAAAAAATGTTCTTTGCAAGCTTGGGCACAAATGCCCTTCTTCAGGCATAGGGAGTCTTTGCTGGTGTTATGTGTTATCCAAGGTAGAAAATAAGCTAATTTACAACACGCAGGTCTGTGAAACTACAAATGAGTGGTAGCTTGGAAGACAATAGGTAGACATAGGAGGGGACAGGAGGGGAGGGAAGGGAAGGGAAGGGAAGGGAAGGGAAGGAAATGTGTGAAGGAATGTAAGTGGTCAGCTGCAGGCAGGTTACTTGGGGTTATCAGATGTCAGGCAGGTTGTAATGTGTCATGAATCCAATGTCTACATTTAGTCCATGATTTTTTGTATCCAGTATATTTATGAAATGAAGTTTGTAGGCTCATCTACGAAAGGTGTTTTGTAAATTTCCTTTGAGGATTACAACAAAGAGACTGGAGAGGGACTGTCTTGTGAAAAGTGTGCACCCACAGGTAATTGAGTATTTTTTACTTTGATAGATTTTCAGAGTGCGTTCATTTTGGTGTGCAGTTGTTGTTTATATATTTTCCTCCAGGGTATTTTGGTGCACTATTATTCCTGCATATTTAAAAATGTATTTGCTTTGAAAATTTAAAAATGGTTAAAACTTTGAATTCCTCTGAAAACGTAGATTATACTTTCATTTGGGATAAAAGATTTGAAATTCCAACTGATCACAGATTCCCTTTAAAGTATAAGTTTACATCAAAGTTGTAATTTTAGTTTATTGCTTCCAGAAAGTTTAATTAAAAAATAAACCCTTAAATATGTTTAAAGGCATACTTCAAAATATTTTATGCTATTAAAAGGCATAGAAAATGCAGAATGATCACATGAGTATACATAATTAAAACAAAGTACAACTATTTTCATTGCACATAGCAAGATCAAAGACATTTTTAGCAATCTGATGTCTTTAAGACAAATGCTTTTCTAAAACTTTTTTGTTCCCTAGGAAACCTTAATATATATAGGTATCTAGATACATAGATGCATATCAAAGAGAGAAAGAAAGAACATCACAGATATTGTGCTATGTGTAAGTAAGTCTGTTATGTGTAAGTATAGTTTCGTGTAACACTACGCTAATTTATGTAGCTTAATTCCTTCTAGGTCTTAATCAAGACGAACATGCATAAACTACATTGGGTTGAACTGGAAAAGACTCTTAAAGGCAATGGCGATGTTCATAAACAAAGACAGGATGTCATGCCAATACTCATTGTGAAACCCCTTTCAGACAGCAGATGCAGCATTTACTCTTATTGTAGGTGGACGAGGACTACAACAGCGCTTTATGAAAGACATAGGATAAATTTGGGGCAGAAAGATCAGTAGAAATCAGGATACAATACCACGGGAAACACTTTACAAAACCAAATAAATATCCCTTTTGCAGTGTTTGCAACAGTGTGCCCCTGAATGAGAAACAGGATAGGAATATCAGGGGTGGTAATCCCAAGCATTCAAAATCACAAGTGTGGTTTAAACATCACTGAATGTTGTGAGACAATGAAATCAGATGTTGGCAACACTGAAAAGATGACCAGTTAAAAAGAAGTGAATGATTCATATTTGCTGTTGCCCAAATTAAGAATAATCCAAAAAGGATACAAGTGTGATAGAATGGCAAACTCTAAATAAGACTAGGCAAGTGTATTTCTCAGCATTCCTTCTAAGCCCTTATGACACGATGGACTTTAGAAACTTAATGAAGAATACAGAAAAAATCCTATAAAATATTTTAAAGACATTTAAATAAAACAAAAATCAATATCTATTATCTCAGATAGACTACATTAGGCAGATACCATCTTTATAATTTGGGTAAAAAACAAAAGACATCAGACTACAGTAGAGATAATAATGATATAATTTGGGTAAAAAACAAAAGACATCAGACTACAGTAGAGATAATAATGATTACACTTTATACACAGGACATTCCTAAACATGCCTCACATCTGTATTTTGCAGCTACTGGCTAAGAAATACAAGTAACCTCTTGAGACAGGTGAACCTTTCTAGAAATGCAGAAATGTATAGCACAAATCCCTCCAAGTAATAATAGTAAAAGCAGATGATAAACATGTGCTAAATGATTAAGGAACATAAACGACCTCAACAAAACATTCAGTTTTTCAGAGCTCTGCTGAGTCCCTCAGCTAAAACCTTCTCTGTCACACAAACAAGGGAAAGCTGGCTTACTAGATGGCAACACAGGGCCATTGTGTTAGTGATAACATTTAAAAAGCATTCAGTCTTTGTAGTGTGGTGCCCTCAGATCCCAGACTCTAGAGATTTCCCTTTATTTCCTGTTTCTTATTTGCTCTAAATTATTTTGCTTCAGCTCGCTCTCTCTGAAGATGAATGTTTGAGCACAAATTTCATTCCAAGATGAACCAGTTACAGGGTCACAAATTCCAGGTACTGGTCTAAAATTTGCTTCCATAGCCCTAAGTCATTTCCTCTTTCCGATCAGGTGTAATGGGTTATCAGGCAAGATCAACAGCCATAGGTCAACCCTGCAGTTTTCTGAGATGCTTTCGGCATTGAATTTCTCATTGATAGGGTTTCATCAGAGATCGATAAAGTGCTGCAGCCTTACCAAGCAATAATCTCTTACCTCAGCTGACACTAGGAACAGCAGTTCTAAGAAGAGGATTTAGCCCAAGAAACATCAGAAAATGGACAAAACCTCTCTATGACTGTCAGATGGTTAAACTGTTCTCTGTAATTTCAAGTAGGTGCCCCCAAAGATACTGACAAAACCCAAATGAAGATACATGTAATGGTATAAATGTAATGAAAAGCTACTGGTCTTAGATGTTAGTTGAGGTACAATGAATGTTAGACTGGAAAGATGCCCATAGGGTTACCATATATCCAGTTCCAAAAAAGAGGACACCTGCTGGGGGGACACCTCACTCCAAACCCACAGCCCCCTGTCCCTGCTGGTGCCCCTCACTCCCAACCCACAGCCCTTTGGTGCTGCCAGTGTCCTGCACCCCTGACCCACAAGCCCCCCACCCTTCCTATACCCTCGATCCCAAGCCACAGCTCCCCCAGCCCCGCCAGTGCCCCTCACTCCCAATCTGCAGTCCTCTGCTCCTCCCCCAGCTGCCCCCCTCCCAACTGGGCTGGAGTGCAGCAACTCAAATTCACGTGGGTGGCGGCAGAACGAATCTGGCCCTGGCATGGGCTGGAGGGAAGAGAAGGGGAGGCCTGTGGCACACCCCCACCTCGGCTGGTCTCCCACGCTGCACCAAGCAGTCTGGCCAGTGTCTCCTGGCCACCCTGCCCCCACGAGCACAGGCACTACTCCCAGTTCCCTCAAAGTTTCCTGCTGCCTTCAAAGGGCTCCCCCTGCCCCCTTTCCTCACTGGAGAGGCACTTGCCCCTGGCCACATCCCCTGCCACAGCCCCAGCCTCAGCCCTCCAACCCCCGCCCCCCCCACAGACTTACCAGCCTTCAGCTACTGAGACGCACGGAAACGAACATTGTGCTCCCTTTCTCCAATCATCCTCCCCCTGCTCCCATCAGTGGAACAAAGCAAAACCCCAGATATTTGTTCAGATTTCAAAGAACCCCCCAGATGGAGATCAAAGGACCCAAAACAGGAACATGTCCAGGAAAACCCAGATGTATGGTAACCCTACCATAGACAGATAGAGATGGCCAATGACTATATGCATCTTTGGCATGTTTGCTTTCATCACCGTCTCTGAGACACCCCTCAAATTGAGCTTTCTGGTCCCAAGCCCCTGATATTCCAGTTGTCTCTGTATACTGTTATTCTGTTCCTCTTCTCCCAGACACGAGATCAAACTGCCTCAAGGAGGCAGAAGAAAAGGGTCTGCCATCACTGCTTTTCTGGTAGCTCCTGGGCCAGCTGAAATTTAATTTTCCATGTTGGCATCTGCTGAACATTCATTATGCCCAGGCTCTTCCTCCCTATGGTTATGCCTGTCTCCTTAATCAGCTGAAAGTCTGTAAAGAAGAGGCCAGAAAAAGAAGTGCATGTGCGACAGCCTCCATCTCAATGGACAGGGGAGACTGAAGTATGGATTTCTAGAGGTAAAAATATATGCCTCCTACAGCCATGAACCAGAAAGCTATGATCCCAGGATGTGAGCTGTAACAGATTCACATCCTCTGTTGATCAGGATGTAGCAGGCCAGTAAGGGGTGCTCCTGCGTTGAGCCACCCACCTCCCTGCGCCTGACCACCTTCCAGGCTCCGAGTGCTTCCCTAGGGATGCCCCACGTCCGGCTGTCCCCCTTCCTGGAGCACACTCGCTAGCCTGGGGGTAATGTAAGCTGTCACCACCCCGAGAAGGGACTATTTTGGCCCTGTGTCCTTGGGGAAACACAGGCCTAAT
>NW_017729022.1:135018926-135027379 GCF_001723915.1 Gavialis gangeticus | reverse complement strand
CTTAGTCTGCGGACCTAAGGGGCCTCTTAGGCATAATTTAGACCCACCCCTCAATAACTTTCCTACACTGGTCACAAAAGACAACAATATTGATTACAGGGGTAGGGTGAAAATAGGGTACAAGATAGAGCAATATCATAGAAATCCCATAGAGCAAAACAGTCTGGCTGAGGCAGCCTTTTGATTATGCATCTGAGTTACTGCCAGCTATATATCTAACCAGATCTCGAGTCGCTTACTCACAAGCATCATCCCGAGGCTGCTGTAGATTCCCTCTGGAGGCAGGCCGTTCCTAGCTCATGAGTTATGGGGGAGAGAGCCAGTTTCAGATGGCAAACTCCTCTCTAAGTCTGAGTCTCCTGCATGGCTGCTGCCCCTTGCTCCTGGGCAGTCTTAACTTATATAGCTCCTGTGACCTCGTTCACCTGGTCCAATGGAGGCCAGCACCTGTTGGCTGTCGGCCAACCAATTTCAAATACATCACTAGTTGCTGGGCAGACTCTAGCCCACCAGGTAGAAGTCCCTCACCCAGGTAGCTGATACCAGTCACATTGGCAGAGGGAGCAGGTTCACCCCCTCCCTCAGGAATGTAGCCAGGTCAGGTTACCTAAAGCGATAGGGTAAAGGTGTGTCTCCTCTGCTGGGCCCATCCTAATCAAATTGTCACAGCACAGAGATTTGGGGGAGAAACAAAGATGGCTTCCTGCCACAAGGCATAGGAGGTACTAACCCTGCTATTACACATTCACTGGCTAGTGGGCATGTTCTTGCTCACTCTTTGCCTTGGGAATGAGTACCTTTCCCAGGATACACATGCCTCTCAGCTCCAGCCTTTTCCTTACAACATTAAACTGCCCTTTCTTGCCTTCTGTTAGAATACCCAGACCTGGTCCATGGCACATGCCCTGATCTGAGAATACCATAACACACTAAGCACAAGATCTTCCAAATCCCAGAGTGCAGCAGATTACAGTTGAGATAGTGGCTGTGGACTGAGCAGTTCATTATGTAACACTAACAGATGGATTATGGTGAAATGCTGAGGTTACAGCAGAAACTTAGAAGAGAAATGAAGACAAAGAACAACAATGGCCAGGCTGAAGAGTAGGTTCTCAGGGAAAGAAGTCTCAACTCCTCAACAACCATTATAAGGATGCTTAGAAAGAAGCAAGATGTATACTTGGTAATGGTGCGGGAAATGATGTTGAACATAGCTGTGTTTCACAGAGTCATAGAATCACAGAGATATAGGACTGGAAGGGACCTCCAGAGGTCATCTAGTACAACTCCCTGCCTGAGGCAGGATCATCCCTATCCAAACCATCTCATTCAAACCATAACCTCAACTCTACATAAGACTACCATGAACGCTGACACAACATAGAGCTAACACCCTAACCTGCCCAGGTGAAGCAGGGGTGCCACGTCAGCCAATGCCCTTCTTATATAAATTGTTGTCAATGTACACTTAAGAGGTCCTGGGTAGAGAGCCATGCTCTCTCTACCTGCCACTACTACAAAAGAAGGTCAAAACCTCCACAGTCTATACTAATCTGACCATGGAGTAAAATTCCTTCCTGATCCTAAATATGATGACCAGTCTGACCCTGAATGGAAGGACAAGACCCTCTAGCCAAGAACCTCCAGCTTTGCTCCTAATAAGAGAACAGGGTACACCCCAGGTGAAGTCCTCAGCTTTAGCTGCACCCAGTGCCTCTGTGGAGGCTTAAAAACACCCTGACACATACAGCAGAAAAAATGGGACTGGGGGAAGGAGCAAAGCCCAAAAGCATGGGAAATACCCATTGAAGAAAACAGGCATAGCTATGCCTAGATCATCCCCCAATCAGTGGCTATCAAGTGTAAACTGATTCAGGTTTTCACACTCAGATTTTGTTCAGATAAACTGAAGGGACAGGGTCTGGGCCAATTATCTAGATCTAGATCTAGATCTAGAGAGAGAGAGAGTGCAAGCTGTGTTAACCAGCACTTTATTAACCAGAAACCTCTATTAACTGGCATCTGAGCGATGAGGCAAAGGCAAAAGCAAAACTGGAAGTACCAGTTCCGGGGGACTTCCTGTTTCGCTGCCGCGAGCAAAGTTTTTCTTCACCACTTTTTTGGCCCACAGCCCAGGGCAAAGCAGCCTGCGTGGGAAAAAGCAGCCTGTGTGGGGCCCCCCTCCCTGTCCCCTGGCACACTGACACCGGGGAGTGCACATTTGTTTAACCGGAATATTTGATTAATCAGCATCCCCCATTTCTGGGGGATGCCAGATAACAGAGCTTTTACTGTATATTTATTTTTTTCCCCAAGTGGGTTTGAGTCTTAGTAACTAACAAGGATGTTCACATTCATATGTATTCACTAGTGACTATTAGCAAGTGAAAGTCATGAGCAGCAGCTAGCTGCATGTGAAAAGTACAGGAGTCACATTACATCACCAAAAGTGTTCAAAGAAAATTCCATAATTTTTTTAATTCAGTATCTTGATTACCTAGCTGCTAAGCATGACAAAGCTGTAATATATGCTGTCGAGAATATAATAAACTAAGAAGTACACGGCTATGAAATTATGTTTATTCAATGATATTTAAATCAGAATCCTAATCTCATTCACAGCCTCCCTCCTTAAGGGAAACAAACATGCTTCCTTTTACATCCTTGCCATAGTCTAACAGAACTGTATCAGTGCCACATCTGTACACACGTGACTGTGCTTTTGTTGGTTTATCCATCCTGAGTGTTGAAAAGAAATCACTTCATCAACAAGCATCTGATCATGGCAAACAGCAGAGACTTGATATGAACTGTGTATTGTACTATCTGCCTGCTTTCTGAACTGAGCAGGCATTGATTTAAAACTCTCTCAGATGCACAGTGAAATAATACAAAAAAGGAAATATATTATGCACCTGTACAAACAGAAGAAACAAGGTAAAAGGAAAAAACTGACTACAAAGCAAAACTATAAATTAGCATATAGCATCAGAGCAGAGATCCATCTAATATCCTGACTCCCAACTAGCAGCAAATACTTCAAAACAAGATACTAAAATCCTGCAGTATGCAGTTATGGGATAACCTACCCACAGGAAGAGTCTTTTGCTAACCCCCATTTGCACTGGGGCATGAATGTTTACATCCCTTCTGAAACCCTTAGTAAGTTGGGTTTTTTTTAATTCTCATTACCGTAACTATAGATATCCTAATCATTTGATTAAATGTCCAAACCCTTTTTGGCTAGGGACAGCAGTTACACATAATCCAGTTTAAGTGATCAGAAACTGGTTTAAACCTGTAACAGAACAGAATCTCAGTGTACATAAACCAGTTTCAAAATGGCTGAAACTGGTTTAAGATAAACCTGGTTGAATGTAGTTTCAGACTTAACTGATTTTGAGTCAAAGCAGTTTATGAAATTTCTGTCCCAGACCCCTTCCTGGTTCAAGTTAAATCAGAGTCCCCCAGCATCCCAGCATGCTTTCCAGCCCTGGGCTGGACTGGGTGTCTGCTCCAGAGAGCAGGGCTGGTCCCACCCCTCTGCTCCCTAGCTGGAGCAATGAGGGCTGGCTGACAAGTGGGGGTAAGCCTGGCTGGGGATGCGGCTCAGTCTGCAGGGGAGAGACTGTCTCCCCCCAGACAAACCCTGGCTGGGGTCTGGGACCAGGGAGGGGAGTTAAACATCCCTTCCCCTGCTTAAACTTACTGCTGGCTGCAAGTGTGGACTGCATATTGCAGAGGCACCTGGAAGCATGAAGAGCAAGTAATGAGCAACCCTGCATAGTCCTGCTGATGTAATTCTGGACTGCAAGTCCCAGAGACTTCAGGGGCAGCAGGAAGAGGAAGTGAATATACAGCCAAAGAGTCATGCTTTAGCACCCCCTGGCTTCTGGCCTGAGCTATGGCAGGCATGTAGCTGCCTTTCCTGAATCAAACGTAAATGTCTGTTCACTTCTGTTTCAATTTAATCTCTGCAGTTTAATCTAACTTGAAAAGACTAAATTGATTCAGCCTCAGGCTATTTGACTGTCTGTACCAAGCCTTTCTGAATCCTGTCATGCTCCTGGTTCTAATGGTATCTTTTGGCAAGCAGTTACATTAATGCAGTTTAATGTGTGTGCTAACTTGCAATCACCAAGTCATGTTAATCCATATTCAGAATGATGGACAAAAGCAAACCATTTAATCAAGACAGTCTGATTTGTTG
This sequence comes from Gavialis gangeticus, assembly GCF_001723915.1. Classification (NCBI taxonomy): domain Eukaryota; kingdom Metazoa; phylum Chordata; order Crocodylia; family Gavialidae; genus Gavialis; species Gavialis gangeticus. Next base: position 135,023,169 of record NW_017729022.1, on the reverse strand, counting down.
TGTTTTGCACATGGTATCCTAATTGACTGAAACCCAAGACAATAGTAAGTGAAACCCAGTTGCTGTTCTAACAGCTGGTGATTCACTGAAGAAGGATTATTGTTTAAAACAGAAGGGACCAATAACCATTTGTTTGTCATAAACAGCAGATTTACATGGAGGTATTGATAAGTTACTTCACCTGGAGAAATGTGCTTCCCAGCAAACAGACAAACCTATAATAAGCTGCATTTTGAAAACCATCTCTAAGTTTAGGATAATACTTCTGTTGTGTCCCATTACTACTTGGAATGGGCTTTTGAGACCAGAGTAATTCATCACGGAGGGAATTCTAGCTCACTCAGCATTCAGGAAGAGAGCACATACACATACTGCTCCAGGATTTATCATGCAGCAGAGATGGAGAAAACAATGGCAGCACACCACTGCAGACAAGTTATGTGGCGTTACAGAATAGGATGTCTAATAGCTATAACACAGTTTTCCCCTGACAATTGATGAAATCCATCATGGTTACTAAATCAGAAAACTTTGCTAAATCAAACTAACCCTATTTTGTTAAACTTAACCTATATTCGTAGTTACCTAAAATAATGTAAAAGCTATTTGGTAAAAATAAAATACAGTAACAACACTGAGTCACTTCCACTCTTTGATGGAACATCTAAAAGGAACTCCCATTAGAAATGAAGTGTCCATACATTTGAGGGATTTTAAATTATTCATTCAATCTCTTTTTGTTTTGATATTTGATGGAGAATATATTGACATTCATAGCTTCTAATGATAAAGCATGTAAATGTTTAGTGAAGGCCAAGAGTGAAGCACATTAGAGATGGGCAATATTAAGGAACCAACTCTGCGGTGTTTACTCAAGCAAAATGTCTAGGGGATGTGACCCATGGTAAATATGGCTAAATGGGAGCAGGATCCACCCTATAAATATAGGAGTTTCTGAACTGATTCTGATCCCAGACTGAGTTTCTCCACTGGCATGAAGAGAGTTGCTTGTTTTCAACAGCAGTGGTTTTGAAGCTTGCCTTGAAATATTAATCATTGTCTTTAAACAAGCATGAGATCAGGATCAAGTCTGTCATCGAAGGTAGCTGGCATGAGAACTTTGGCTTTTTGCTTGTAAAGACTGCAACTTGCCTGAACTACATGAGTATGGCATAAAATCACGGAGCCCTACTGAGCTCCCAGCCAAATTCCTCAACTGCATGTCAAATAAGAGCCTGGCACCACAGAAAGCTCAAAGCCCCAAAGTTTTCCTGACTAAAAGTTCAGGATCAGGTTGATGGGTAAGAGAGATAGGTAGTTCTCTAAGAAGAAAAAGATTCAGCAGGTGTATGTCTATACCCCTTCTATCACACCCTTGAAAGCACAGCTCAGAAGCATTTCCATGCACATTCCTGTGTTCTGCCAAACCCAGAAATGAAGCAGTAAAGCTACCAAGGAACACACTGTCACTGTCCTCAGACATAATGGAGACAGAGATTCAAAAGCAGTGGTATATGTGGAAGGGCATGTCGGGGTGGCTTCACTCATTTCTAGGCAGAGTGAGGGTATGCTTTTCAATTCTGTTCTTGAGAGCACTGTGGAAGTGGTAAAGACATACTGAAAACCAAATATGCAAAACCAAATGCTAAAACAACAAAGCAGGGCTAAAAATCATAACAATCAGAGATGACTACAGTAAAAATCAGGTTCTTTTCTTTTGTCTTCTGCCCTTTGGGAGCCTAGGGAAGCAAACAGATGACCAGGCAGGGTATGAGGCAGACAATTGGCTGAGCAGCCTGTTTTCATCAGGGCTAGGGACAGACATTACACACAAATCTGTTTAAGTGATCAGAAACTGGTTTAAAGTTGTAACAGAACAGATGTTCAGTGCACATAAAACAGTTTGAAAATGGCTGAAACTGGTTTGAGATAAACCTGGTTGAATGTAGTATCAGACTTAATTGATTTGGGTCAAACCAGTTTATGCAATGTCTGTCCCACACCCCTTCGTAGTTTAAGTTAAATCAAAGTCCCCCAACATCCCAGCAGGCTCTCTGTGCTGGGCAGGGCTCTCTGCTCCAGAGAGCTGAGCTGGCCCCTCCCCTCTGCTCCCTCGCTGGTGCTCCAGCAGAGACTTACAGGCCCAGCAGGGTCTGCCTGGCTTCCCCCTGCCCCATCCCCTCCCACCCCATCTGCCCCCACCACTCGCTGCTCAAGCAGGGATCCCTCCCTCCTCTTTTCCACAGCACAGATAGTAGGCAGCATGTGGTATCCTAGCTAATGCCAAGAGGTGCCTGTGTAAGGTAGACTGGACAAAGGACAGTGTCCGCTTAGGGCTTTTTGGAGCTAATCAAGAAAGCTGGTAAAGTCCCTCCATTCTTTCCATGGGAAAAGTTGTTTAAGAAGAGCTAGAACTAATGAGAGAGGCTGTTCTTTTGCTGATGGGCAGATAAATGCTGTGTAATTTCCTGCTGGCTCCGTCGCTGGTCAGAGGAGTAGCAAGTTGTGGGGGGGAACTCCTCCCTAATCAGAGAGTCCTGCTGGGGTCTGGCCATGCCCCCCCTCAGATTAGCACTGTTGAAGAGAAGAGAGGGCTGCTCTAGTGCCCCCCAGCTTCTAGCCTGAGCCACTGCAGGCATGTGCCAGCATTTCTTCAGTCCAGAGGGGATGTTTGTATGGTTACAAACTGGTTCAGCCTAGCCAGGTTAGACTAGCCTGCAAAGATTGAATCAATACGGGCTCAGGCTTTTTGAATGTCTGTTCCTAGCCCAGAAGTTTCAATAGAATCAATACATTCCTAAGGGTTCTCACAAATCAGTATTTCCTGACCAAAAATTTCCACTAGAGATTTTTCAATCTTCATTAATCCATATCCCAGGTCTCCAGGCATCATCTGAGGCCATGCCTGCTAAGTTATTCTTATGAAAAATCTTTATACAGTAAAAGCCATGTTATCTGGCATCTTACAAACTGGCATGCTCTATTAATGAGCATGCCAGCTTGTAAGGTAAAAGCGAAATCAGAAGTGCCCACCGTAGCTTTTCCGGTTTCACTGAGCCCCCACAGCGTGGGGCAAAGCAGCCTGCGCTACTGTGGCCCCACAGCTGGGGGCATGACAGCCTGCGTGGGGCCCCCCTCCATGTCCCCCCCCGCACAGACACAGTGGGAAAGGCGGCAATGTGGCGGGAGGGGCAGTGGCACACCAGATGTGGTGGGAGAGGCGGTGGCCCAAACAGGCAAAGACACCTGTTTGGGTCTCTCAGGTACCTGGCATATTTGGTTATCTGGCACCCCCCATTCCTAATGGGTGCTGGATAACAAAGCTTTTGCTGTACCAGTTTTCAATGAAAAGTAACCTAGTTTTTACAATAAAAATAAGCCACACATGAGAACAGGAAACAATGAAACATGGAATAAGTTTAGGACTTCTCACACCATTCCTAATGAAAATTAAACATTAATGCAAAGAGTTACAAAAACAGAGAAAAAATATTTCACTCTGTTTTTCCCCCCATATTCCTCTTCCTCCTCACCTTCTCACTCTTATCAGCTCTGGTTGAAAGAATACACAAGCAAATCTATCAAAAAGAACATGGAAAACATATGCATGTGAAAAAGATAAATCCATTCCAATGCAACTCTTCTTGTGTGGTTCATCTGAATAGAAACCTGCTGCTAGCACTATACTATAAATATCCACAATGCCATAGCTGTAAGGAGCAAGAGATATACTCCTCCTTACATTTGTTCCTGTCACATTGAGATACATCACTCCAACTTAATCACTACATAGCAGCCATGTATTGAGCTATGCACTTGACTTTCTGCAAGACTGCCAGTCAATTATATTAACTGGCTGTCTTGCTGATCAATTAGCTTGTTGGTAAAATATCTTATTTCTGTATCATACACCATCTAATTGCCATGTGTTAATGAATCTTGGTTTAAAGCCATCTAAAGAGTTGCAATATTAATACGTAAAATACTTCTCAGTATTTATGTTAAACTTGGAGAATTTTGGTTGCAGAATTCAGATCAGAGTTTATGTCTGGATAAAAGTGTTTTAAATTAGGTTTCCAGTTTGGTCTCTATGGCTGGATTTAGGCTTGCAGGCATATGGCATTTGTGGTGTCACAAGCCTCTTTGTGGCACCACAAACCGCACACCTGACATTTTAAAGGGTGCCTGCAATTCAGTTTTCCAGCATGGGGGCAAAATTTGCTACCAGGAAATCCCAGCAGCA
>NW_017729022.1:135013193-135013926 GCF_001723915.1 Gavialis gangeticus | reverse complement strand
TACTCACAAATTTTCTGTGTTTGTTACCATAATGACTGCCTGTCCCCTTCCCAAAATGCCTGCTGCAGAACAAAGGAACAGTGAGCTCCCCCCTGCCTTAGGAATTTGTTTCAGCCCAGTTACCTAGGTGAACAGGTGACTGCAACCTGGCAGTGTGAAAAAAAAAGTGGCGTGGCACAGCACCTGCCACAGGAGTGTGTGCTGGCAGACACGGAGGCTTGGTCCTCCCAGGAGACATTCTGGCTGCTGGCTAGAGTGTCTCAACCTCTTCTAGCTCTGCCTTGGCTCCTCCAGTATGCTAGGAGCTGGAGGTAGAGAGGAAATGGCATTTTGCCCCCAAACAGCATTTTGCCCCACACCAAAGCCCACATGCAGGGGCATGTGCTTGCAGTGGCACATACTGGTGCTGCTGCTCTTTTTGCCACTGGAAGCGGACACCCCTGCATGTAGGGATGTGCCCTATGGAGACAAATATAGCATCTTCAAAATAGCTTGACTGAGGAGCCTGAAATCCCATTTTTCAAGAGTGACCTCTGGCCAGATTTTCAAAGGTAGTAAGATGCTTGCTGATGCAGTCCAGTGCCTACTGCGACTTTCAGAAGTGCCTCTTTGTTCTTTTGGCTACCCTGAAAGTATCTCAGACCCAGATACATGGAGCTCTTGACACCAGGGTTAGGAACAGACATTCAAAAAGCCTGAATTGATCCAATCTTTGCAGGTTAGTTAACCGGGC
>NW_017729022.1:135007112-135008193 GCF_001723915.1 Gavialis gangeticus | reverse complement strand
ATTGCATGGGTTTGTGGTAACCCCCAAGCATCTGCAGCTAACCATTGTTTCTTCAAACAATTCTCTTTGGTCTCCACTTGCTTGCTTCATAGTGAAGTCCTCCTTCCTGTATGGTTTGTGTGTTGCCTTTTCCTTTTGCAGGGAGCTGAGCTGAGGGGGGCGAGGCCAGGCCCTGGCAGGACTCTCTCATTAGGGAAGTCTGTCTGTATGGTTCCAGGCTTTTCTCTACTGGCTGCTCAAGGGGCAGGAGTGTTGCCAGCTCCCAGCCCTGGGCTAGCACTTGGAGGTAAGGGTAAGTGCGTGCAGTGCATACATCTGTTGATGATACAGAGCTTTTCAATCTCCCTCTCTGCTTCATCACACTGTCTGCAGCAAACTGACAGGCAACCAAGCCAGCTGAGGGCTGATAGTGATAACAGTCTTTATCACCTGATTAGCAAAACAATGGCCTCTTTCCATTATTTCAAACTTCTTAAACAGCTTACCAGCTGACCTGTTGATTGGCTCCAACCAGCCTTAAGCAGTCACTGTTCTGTCTGCCTGCCCCAGTGAAATTGGAGAGAGACACACACACACAGACACCAGTAGACACTAGCATTAGCTAGCATACCACATGCCTAAGGATCCATAGGGCTGGGGTCTGTGCTGTGGGAGATGGGAGGGACGGGGGCTTCTGCTTGAATGGGGAGGGCAGGGGGAAGCCAGGCAGACCCTTCTGTCTCTGTAGTCCTTCCTGGAGCCTTATACTCCATGCTGTAGCAGAGAGGAGGAAGGGATCACTGCTTAAGCAGCAAGTGGTGAGGGGGGGGGGGCAGGGGGAAGCCAACAGACCCTGCTGTGCCTGCAAGTCTGCTGCACCTCTGGCCATGGAGGGGGTGGGTGGAGGAGGAAACAGCCTTGCTGTGGAGCAGAGAGCTCTGCCCAGCCCAATTAAGTCTAATACTTGTATGTCTTTTTGTCTCAGATCAACATGGCTACAAAGTACACCCCTGAAACATGGAAGATGCCAAATTTTAGCCGATTTTGGATTTTAAACTTTACTGCAAAACAACCAGGAAGTTTTTTTACCTCCCTGCCTGCC
>NW_017729022.1:135006493-135007054 GCF_001723915.1 Gavialis gangeticus | reverse complement strand
AGCTACTCAACACAGCTCACAAAGACACTCTCATGGACCCAGAGGGACAGCCTTCCATCTTCAGCTCCCTCTGCACAAAAATGAAGTTTATTTCCTACCTATGGGGACTTTTTTACCATCTTGTACTGTCTACACTTTTCCCAGAGCCTGACACAGGGACTTTGATCCCAAAAGCTTGCAGAAAAGGACAGTTTTCTTGCCATTTTCCAGTTGGTCTAATAAAAAGTATCATTTTAGAACCAAGATTTCTAGTTTTTTGTATGTCCTTAAGTCTAATACTACATTCAACCAGGTTCATCTCAAACCAGTTTCAGCCATTTTCAAACTGGTTTACGTGCACTGAACATCTATTCTGTTACAGATTTAAACCGGTTTTGGATCACTTAAACCAGTTTGTGTGTCACGTCTGTCACTAGCCCAAGTCCTGAGCTGCTCAGTCCTGTCAAAACTGAAGCACTTTTGAGAAGGGACAGAGAAGGAGGATTTTAGGTGCTAGGGTAACCTTAATCCAAAATGGGAGGTATTCATAGTTTCACAGTTTCTAGGGTCGGAAGGGACCTG
>NW_017729022.1:135003659-135006482 GCF_001723915.1 Gavialis gangeticus | reverse complement strand
GATTACCTTCCTCTGGGCTTGGAAGATCGTCTCCTTAAGGGAGTTTAGGTGCTTCCCAAGCTAGGTTTCAACCGGGTGAGTGTTCTGGGTATAACATTTTTGGATTTAGGTTCCTAAACAACACTTTGGTTCCACTTTAGGCACGTAAGTCCCTTTTTATGTTTGGGCTTTAGGGAATTTTAAAACATTTCCTTTAAAAGATCCTAACCACTCATTTCAGTTCTGCATTACTCATATGCACAAAGAACCAGAATTATAATTCTAGGCCTTCTGGTTCAGTGTTCTCTCCTATGTTGATGACACAAATATAATCAAACAGGAATATTAAGAAATACATCCTTAAAAATTAAAGAAAAGCATTACTTCCAATGTTTTTAGCATACTGTACCTTTGGTACAAAATGTAACTTAACTACATGGCTAGCTGCTATAATTTTTGCATCAGCAAACACTGTGTATTAAATCCGTCTTGACATAACAGATATTATTTGTGTATATTTGTTCTGATGGTCCAGATGTAATTATGACACTCCCCAGGTCTGTCTGCTACCAACTGTATACACACAGCTGATCCTGGAATCCATTTACAAGCAAAATTGATACAGAAGTTAATGGCAGTTTCATCTGTACCCAAATTCCAGCAATACCCTTTCTACACAGTTCAGTTTTAATTAATACCTCCTGATATCAGTTTAAAGCAGCAAAATAAAAATTACAAAATGTGTTTGGGTGGCAAGGAAGGAGCCAATTAATAGCTTAAGCTGATCACCCTCTCTTATTTTTGTACTTATAGTTTTAGTAACATATACTTCTGAATTATCTCTTCAACATCCAGGTAATCTCAATGAAGTGTAAATACAGATTCACTTGTTTTAATGCATGAAGTTTGCAAAAGAGATAGCACTGCCCTTAAAAAACCACCACATTGCAAAAATATGCTAAATGCTTCTTTAATCTCCCTGTGGCTATTATTTTGTCCTGGCTGACAAAACTCTGAAATTTCCTACAATAAATAATACAATAATATTACCATCTTAAAACTAGAAATTAACAGCCCAATAAAATAACCATTTGAAACAAAGTAAAAAGCCCTTTAGTTTTACTGGGCGTTTTGCTTTGACATTACAACATTGATGCTTTAGATGAAAAAGGCTACCTACCATTTTACATAAAATCATAAATAGGGAAGAATGGACAATCCTCATCAATAAAGATCCTCTGGATCTTAACAAGAAAATTTAACATCTGTTCTGATGAAGGGTGGCTAATAGAAATGCTCTCTAGATTTGAAGAGATCTGATATTCTGGAGTTTTACCTGATAGCATTTAAAAATATTAATCCTTGAATGTTTATTGCCAGCTTGCCCCCCAATCCATCGCTTAATACGTAATGAAAATATTCAGCTTTATCTGTAGAACAGAATATGCTTTTACAGTTAATGGGTTTTGATAAATGACACCTCCTCCCCCTCAGCTATCCTTAACTTGACATGGTGATCACACATCTGTCTCTCTTCCCAGTGGAATATTCATTTCTGCTACCTCACAGCCCTAAGAGCTCTAGCTGCCAGCTAATATTAAGCAACAGACTGACAGCACAGGAAACATAATAAAATGAGTCTGTCTAATGCAAGAGAAATTGGAAATATTGCTAAGGAGGAGCGGTCTATCACAGAAATGATTACTGATCATCCTAAAATGCTTGGCGGAAGACTTTGCACCCTCAAACACTAACAGTGAGACACTTGGACCTCATATATGTTAAGACTGTGCAACTGTGATGCTGGTTTTCCCCTGACAAAAAAATTGCAAATTCCCTGATAACCCCCCCAACCAAATCCTATGATAAAACCCCCAAAATCTGTGATTAAAATGAAATGCCACTTTATATAAAGGTATCAATTGAACACAGTGTTTTATTGCTATATTTACAATTTTAAAGCAATTTGGAAGCCTACCAATGCTTCAACCATTATAGTAAAATATGTTCGAAGTACCTATAAATTTTGGGCTTTTTATCATGGAAAAATCAGAGCTCCCCCTGCCCCCTTCACTCATGAGGACATAGGTCCATGCCCTTCACTCCCCACCCACAACCCCTTGGGCCCTGCTGGTGACCTTTACTTCCCACCAACAACCCCCCCAGCAGTGTTGGTGCCCCCCACTCCCCCCACCACAGCCCTCCAGCCCTATTAGTGCCCCTTGCTCCCCCCCGACAGCCTCTGCCCCCTCCAGCCCTGCCAGAGGGAGACTCCAGCTGCCAAGGCTATGGGGCCAGGGACCTGGGTCTGCAGCCCCTTGCAGCAGCACCTGAGCCTTAGCTGCCACCTCTGGGAGGCAGCAGCTGCTGCAACCCAATAGGGGGGAACAGCTCCAGCCAGCTAGCCCTCCCCCATGGGTTGTATGGTTGGAATGGAGCCCACTGGGGGGTGGCTGGCTGTCCACTGTGGGCTTGGCCAAGGATGGGGGACAGGAGGCAGCTCCCTGATGCTGCACACACTCCCAAGGGAGGCAGGAGGACCCATGGCCCCCAGATCCATATATGGGGTTGGGGTGGGTGCAGGCTGCCCACTACAGACTCAGGCTCCTTGCCCTACTGCTCTCCCCTGGGGCCTACGCAGCCCAGGAGGTGGGACCTGGCATGGCAGGCCAGAGCAGGGCCAGGTGGGGAAGCTCCTTGCTGCTGAGCCCCACGCTGCCCTGGTGAGGTGCCCCCTGCCTGCCCTGGAGCAGCAAGGGCAGAGGCGAGGTGTCGTGCCCCTCACTGGTGCTGGGTGGGCAAGGGATACCTCGCTATGGCAGCACAGAGCTCCCAGCAGGAGCA
>NW_017729022.1:134982439-134998659 GCF_001723915.1 Gavialis gangeticus | reverse complement strand
CACGAGGACAGCATGGGGCTCACAGCAGCAAGGAATTTGCCTGCCCAGCCCCGCTCTGCCAGGTCCCACCCACCAGGCTGCGGAGGCCCCGGGGGAGAACAGCAGAACCCCCATCGCCCATCCCCAGACAAGCTGCCTACAGCTCTGTCCCACTCCCTGCCAGGGCCCTACAGCCGTGCACTGCAGTCCCAGGCCCCAAGCCCAATGCACCGCCTGCTCTGCCCTGCTTTAGGGCCTCAATTCCCACCCCCTCCACCAGACTTACCTGCAGGAGCTGCTCTCCCTCGGTGCCCTCTGCCTGACTGCCCTCCTCCCTTCTCTCCCCCACCCCTTGCAGGCTACAACTCTACCAGCCTGCAGAGAGCTCCTTGAAAAGAACAAAATCTACATGTTTCTCTGTTAAAATGAAAAGTCCTCATTTTTCTCAGGTAAAAGGGAAAATCCATGTTTTTTCCATTTTTCCATGGGAAACAGAAAACCTGAATCCCTAGGGATAACCCAGAGGCAGGCAATTATTTTGGGCAGAGAGCTGCTTACTGTGTTTTGGCAAGCCATTGAGGGCTGCATGACAGGCAGTCAGGGGCAGATAAATATTAGTTTTCTAATTATTTTTAGGGGACCTGTGGGCCAGATAGAATGGCTTGGTGGGCTGCATCTGGCCCGCAGGCTGCATTTCGCTCACTCCTCTGATAACCCGTATGATACTATGTGCAACTATGTACCTTGTATGCCCTTGGGAGCTTCACACAGCCTGTAGCGAGCCAGTTGGACAGCCCTGGAAAAGCCACTTTTAGCTTTTCCAAAGTATGGTGTATGACTGGGCAGTGGTAATCACAGCACTTCGGCTGGGATAGCAGCCACAATGGCTATGTTGTAGCCCTCTCCTTACCTGTGGTTTGAGAAGTTGAATTTCCATCACTTGTAGCCTCACTTGTCTCATGCTATGTTAGGGGCATGGTTTTATCATAAATAATTGTATTTTATCTACTATACATTATATTGTATCTAAATGATCATATTACTTTATTATTGCTTATCACTGTAACAAGCCTTCATTAAGTAAACCTGCACTTCTAAGTTCAGGGCTAGCTTTTCTGTCACTCTACCCTTCTGTCTTTTGACCTCATAGGAACCCTCTGCAGTTTTAAATCTCTGGTGTAGGATTTTTTTAATTCCCTGGCACTGAGAGCTTTTATCACCAATTTCAATGAGAACAGTTAGGTCAATAGGAAACGGTTTCATAAAATCCTAAAATCCTATCCCCAATTTTTAGATCTGTCAGCAGAGGTGCGGATAAGAGGAATTCTACAGATATTAAATTCATTGCTATTACACAGCAAACAATACCCAGGACCTGCTTCCCCAAAACTGATATTTTGTCAGTTTGAAAACTGTGGCTTATGCTCCAACCACTAGTTCTTGCAGCAACAACTATCATCTGACACACATTCCCATTTTCTGGCATGACTGGCAAATGGTGCTGGGAGACAGCTGTTCTGGCATGATAACAGCTTTTGAAACTTAGTTATTATCCAGTAAAACCAGATGTTTTACCAAACCCATTCAAAATACAGGAAAAAAGGAATGTTTCCAAAAAAGGTGGAGAAAGAAACAAATGGTCTATGCAAAGACACATTTTTGAAAGCCCAGTGATATATTACAAATAAATTAAGAGTTCACCGACCCTTTAATAAGTATAAAATGTGATTCTAAAGTTACTAGGCTGGCCTCAGCCAGGTCTACATTTCAAAGCTTTGCCAGTGTTGTTACATGAGCTGGGTGCTGTGAAAAGACCATCCTGCCAACCAACAGCTATGCTGGCAAAATCCTAAGTGTGAAGGGACCCAGACTGACAGACGAGAGTTTTGGTCCACTGAGCTGATATTGTCTAAGGAGGTGGTATCCTCATGCTGGCAGGAAAATACATCCTTCTGGCATCTGCTGCACCTGCACCAGGGGGCACTGTGAACACAGCTCAAAGGGCACAGCTACGGCAGCTGTTGAGAAAGATCAGAGATCCCCTCATCCAGATCAGATGAAATAAAGGTCCCACAGAGCAGCTGCCCTGGCTGCAGCTTCACAGGACTTCAATGGCGCCAAGTACCTTGAGCCAGCCCCTCCCTCTATATCTGAGTGATTTTCAGCCTAAATATTGAAGGAAAAATAACGTGTTTTAAGACAATTTCCCCTTGCGCCATGGGAATGAGTCCAAACTCAGTGAGAGGGGATTCAAGAGTTAGTATCTCATTCAGTCCCTAGACAAGGTAGTCGTCTCTTTGTGGTTAAGCCAACTACATTTTTCTCAGGATTAAGGCAGTTAATAACAGACACCCGGTCTCAGGAGGAAACATGCAGCCATACTGACCACAGAGTTGTAATGCATTTACATCACCAATGTTCATAGACTGTGAACCTCAGTCTCCTTACCCTACATCTTAGTGCTTTACATAATAGTAAAAATTGTAAGGAAATCCCTTCAAGTGGTAAAAGGGATTTATCACTACATACAGGATGCTAGTAGTACAAAAGATAAAGTATAACCTGATTGTTAAAAAAACCCACCAACGCATACATGTCTATTAGTGGTGAAAGAGATTTATCACTACCTTCAGGATGCTAGTAGTCCAGAAGATAAAATATAATCTGATTGCTAAAAAAAACCAAACAAACAAATCCATACATGTCTATTAGTTTAAAATTTTAAAACAAATCAATTCAACGTATGTTCATCACACCTGAAGCGATACATTTACTAGGACATAGGTTATTTATTGTAGGTTTCTTAAATTATAAAGCTGAACCTGTAAATGCTTACACAGATGAGTACATTTACACAAGTAGCTACCTACTGAGTTAATAAAGTGCACAAGTGTTTCTAGGATCAGGGTCACACAATCTCTTTTTCAAGCAGTTTGTGCTGTGACTGAAGTATGTTTTTTTAAAGCATGTAATATTTGATTTTCCCTGTATAACCAAACACTTACCCCCAAACTAAATAGAAAAGATACTAGAAGTGATCAGTCTCTACAGAGAATGTCAAATTATATTTTCTTAAAAAGCTTAGAAAACAACTTGAATGACTACAGAATATATGCAGTGGAGAAATGCCTTACTGGATATTAAAAAGGATGTACCCCATTTCTGTCAACAACAGAAGAAGCTGAAGAGTTGTATGTGCTTCCCATTTAGACCTGAAACATAAGGTGCATCTCTGCCTTGCCTTTTCCCAAGCATTTGGATGCAGTTAAATATATACCACAGGGTTGTTCCTTTTGGTTTCAAAGGACTATTTGTGTGCAAAGATAAGCATGTGCCTAAAAATATTTTCAGGGTTGGGGCCTGCTTGCAAAGTTAAAATAATTTAATCAGTTCAGTCCAAAAATCTGAGGCACAGGAGAAGCAAAGAGAGGACCTGGGATATAATAAGAATTTAAAAAATGGAAAGATAATGTCACTCTGACATCCCTGTGAATACCACTGTAAGAATAAGTCTTTGCATAATATCTTTCCTCACTATATTTCCTACTTCTTTAAGGTCATCCCAAACCTCTAAATGTATAAACTGAGTATCATTCTATTTAGGAAGTGTTCCTCAAAAGAAGCCATTTCATTCATGCATAAAAAAAATAATCTTACAAAGTTGCTGGGGAAAGAGTCTGCCAATATTCAAAATAGACTATGCTTATGCACAGCGCAGAAACAACTGCCCAGTTCTTTCATGCATAAGACATTATTTCAGTAAACTCAATTCAATAAAACAGACTTTGTGGAGTTTGGTTAATTTTTATTTTAAAGTTGTTACTTTCTATATATATGTAGTTCCAGAAGTTTGTATAAACTAATGGAAAAAAGGGCATTCATTTTTCTATCAATAAATAGACTTCAAAGATTGGTAGGTGTGAACCACACTAAGCAATATAGTCAAAGCTGTCACACCTACAACATCAGTTCCTTTTCTTCTTTCACATAGTAGCTAACCAACAGTAATAATTCACAACCTAACCAGGAAAGCACGGAGTATCCTTCACCTTTGGAGTGATGCTGCAAGGAGAAAATAAATATTGACAAAGAAAATAGTGTGTGTGTGGTGTGGGGGGAGAGTAGGGGGGTGGTTATAATGAATGTAATATATTCTGGGGCCACAAATACTGACATTTCTTCATCAAAATCATACGTGACATGACATTATTAAAGGTTTCTTGGATACCTCAACTGTGCATTTCTTGTTTAACATGTTGCAAGTTTGTTTAAATACTACCTTAATGCTGAATTTTCCTAGGTGTATAATGCCTGAGTTTAGTTAGTTAAAACAGCCCTCTGCTGTTGCTGATGTTTTTAAACCTTTATGCAACTCTGACATACTCTCAACCTTAACTGCACCTCATTGTAATTGTTTTTGGTTTACAAATGACTAGTCAAAATATGTTAGTCAAAGACCAGCCAGTGGCCTGTTGATCCACAAGTGGAAAGGTTCCCTTTCCAATGCATTTACAGAAATACACCATGCCTCTCACAGAGACTTCGAGAGTTGAGAGGCCTTTACTGAGTGAGGAGACAGGCAGGGAGCATATAAGAGAAGGGTGGGTGTTTCCCAGCAACTGTGTGAACAGTATTCTGCGTTGGTTATTTCATAATAATTTTTAATTAACATTTAAGCCTTATCTTTTAAACACATGGCTTCTTCAAAGGCTTATCATCTGGCAGATTGGAGCGACTGAGCTAACATGCAGCAAGGTTAAAACCACTACTAACAAATACCTGCAAAAACAAAGGCATAGCAGAATTCAAAAGAATAGTTAATTTACTACAACGATAATAGCCCTATTTGAGGGGGAAAATCCTAATTGAGTTTTTCTGCTGTTCCTCCAGCAGGAGCCCATTAAAAATGAGACATTACCTATTCCCTAGAAATGTACAAAGGCAATAAGAAACAGCCTGAACAAAAAGATAATTGCACATGTAATCGCTATATCCCTTACTGGCTTTCCCATGGCCCTGCATTGAAAAAAACCTCCATTTTTATTCTGAAAGTAATAATTTCAGAGCATCATACTTTTAGAAGAAATAAAGTGGCTGCACGACTGATGTATATTAATTAAAACCTGCTGTGCTGTTAATTAGTTTAGGAATAATTATTTAATTACAAAGTGGATGCCACACTTTTGATTCAATGTTGACAAATAGATAACATTCAGAAAGATTCTAAAGGCAGCTGAAGTAGGAAAAAGTAGAATAATTGATAGAATTTGGAAAGCAAGCAGAGCAGGGTAAGAACAGTGACCCTGAATTTATTCATGTGCTAAGTCTGAGACCTTTACCTTCTTTCCTGAATAAACTGCATTTTGATCTGCAAGCACTTTCAGCCATGGTTTACTGGCATAACTGAAGCAAATAAAAAAATGCTGGAAGAATAAAGAATAAGTAAATCCTAGAAAAAATGGGCTACTTGTATAGGAAAAATGGAGCAAAGGAATAAACACATCTAGTAAGGCAATAAATAAATAAAAATAAATACTAGCTTTTATAGGATATGTATTAGGGCTGTGTGAAGCTTTGGTTGCTGATTCGATTCAGCAGAGATTCGGCCCAATTCAGTGGCTGAATCTCCAAATCCGACTTGTATAAGAGGACCCTTTAATCTCTCCAAATCAAATCAGAACCCTCCAAATTGATTCAGAAAGATTCAGCAATTTGGACCTAGACACAGCTTTAAATGTTTTTTCTACGTACCTCTAGGTAGCAGTTGGCTTGTGAACATTGCAATGCTGGGGTGCATGGAGCATCCCGCAGGAGTGCCAGGGGCTCCCCAGTGTGCTTGGCAGCAGACTGCCAAGCCAGGAGAGCATGGGGGAGGGCCCATGTTCACTTCCGAACACTTCCGGTCCGCTTCTGGATTCGCCACTGAGCATGTGGAGGACCACCCCCCTCGCACTCTTGTGCCAGCATTGCAGCGTTCACAAGCCATGCCTGGTACCTCAAGGTTTGTAGAAAAAACATTTAGAGCTGTGTCTGTGTCCGAAATGCTGATTCTCTGAATAAGCATCGAATCTTCCGATTCAGATTAGCCCAAATTAAATCAGGCACAGTGATCCGAATCAACGAATTGAATCACCGACCCTGATTCGGGCCGAATCTGAATCCGAATCGAATAGGACCCACTTCACACACCCCTAATGTGTATGTCCATTTGCTTTTTAAAAAGATGCGTTAACCATCTTTGACTTGTTGACCATGGCAATATTTTAAACAATGTTTAAAATATATTTGACATGAAGCTCCACTGGATCACAGTAAGGAAATTCAGTTCCCTCTTCTGAGTGAATGAGTATATACATATATTCCAAGTTCCTTGCAATGGATGTGCTAAATTGAAAATTACCTAAAAAGAAAGAGTCAGTGCTTACACATTCTGAAGTGTGTCTGGATTAAGAATTGTGCACATAGCCAGCTTCAACTGACTCAGTGACAACTGCATGCTCATGGATGATTTGATGAGAAAGCTGCGTACATACATCACAAGTACGATATGGATACATATCTATCATCATCATTACTGCAGAACTTGCAAGAAAGCTAGCCATATTACAAAAGAGATACATGGCATGCTGGCCATAACCCCAAGTTCTGAAATCTAAAGACCTAGTCTTGCAATGAGCAACACACAGAAAAACACCTATATCCATACAATGCTCATGACACAAATGGATCTAAATTCCATATAGTGTAGGGCATGCAGGAACAATGAAACAGAGTGGTAGGGATGTAGAAGGAGGGAAGACAGACAGCAACAAGTTTATATAATTGGTTGTCAAAGTCTTGAACATGGCAAGGTGGATATTTCTTTAAAAATATTGTAAGCCATGTAAAAGTTTTTTAAAAGTGTAGGAAAGACGGTTATGTCTCGCTTGAGCTGTTTGCTGGTGGCTATTATAATGGTAGTAGGAAGCAAGGTAAAAGATTAATAAAGGAAGGGTGGTAGGGGCTGTCACTGAAAGGTTTTCATGGTTTTATGCAGAAAAACAGTATTTCCAAGTTTTTCCCTCTTCGCTTGTAAATGGTTAACCTTCAGCAGCAGTGTGCATTGTAGAAGGGGTAGTTTGTTTCACTAGTTTAGCTATCATCAGCCAAAGAACTGATTTAATATTTCATGGTCAACCAATGAGAATTATTTGAGAGCCTTTCCTTGAGACAGTCACCACTGACATATCAACAGTGGTAGTTTCTATACTCCGAATTCCACAGAAATACCATTTGCCACTTCTGGAACCAAATTTGTGCATAATATAAAAAAGTACATTAGAGAAAGCATAGTCTGTAGGAAACAAACTCAGGGAGCACCTTAAACTAGGGAGAACAGGCTGCTCGTGCTTTAACAATAGATGTCTCTATTATAGAGAATAGATGGTTTTCTAATTTTAGAAAGAGTGGGAGACTTAGTCTAAGCTGTGTGAGTCTGAGCTTCAACAAAAGTTTTGTCTGTCAGAGGAGGTGTCACAGAAACGAAGGTAGGAGAAAGACGCCAGATGACAAAGTAAGAGTACCCTACCTCCTTTCTGCACAGAAATTATATTCTCCCTTGGAGAATCTGAATTCAAACTGCAGAACATAAGCAGGTCTCTCCATGACTGGCATACAGAATAGTCCAATGGCCTGTGAAACAGAGACCCAATCCATGGCCTTTACCCAACGCTCTTACCACAGCCATATTTTCAAAATAATTTAAATTTTGAAATAAAACTTCAACAAAGAGGCAAGAGAAACATTTGGTCTTTAATCTGGTGAAGACGTACTTAATGATGATATCTTAATGTCCTTTTTTGTAAATAACCCTAGGCTAATCCCTCAAATACCTGTTGCCTGGAGCAAACAGCAGAGGTATATCTTGACTAGGGGAAAAAGAGTGCTCTTTTATCAGTTACTTAGTTTGAGGCAATTAATCCAAGGTAAATTTCTACATAAAAACAAGACAGTTTATGATTTCACCTGTTATGTAAATTTAGACTACAGGAGAGCCTAGATTTTATCCTGGCCTGCCAATTCACGCTAAATCAACAAGCTGCACTGTCTTTACAAGGGTTTTAACTCAACTTGGTTTACCTGAATTAAGAACACACATTTTTCCTAGTGAAAACAAGGCCTTGACAGACCATCCAGACTCAACTTTACCTAGGTGTTAAATACCTTGAGTTAGTTGGAAATCAGTTTATACAGTGTAAAAATAGCCCCATGTAGACCTCTCCACATCATAATTTCATAATATTAGACATCATTTTTGAAAATTTAGGCCACCTGGTTTATCTGACCAGACCAAAAAATTCAGTATATCAGCAGGTTGCTTTCGTCTATATATCATGTTACTAAAGGAAAACCCTCTCAAGTTTAATGAGCTAAAACTTGCACGAACAAAGAAACAGGATTCATTTCATTTGCTTCCATTTACTTCTATAAATAAATCCATTCAGGTATCTTTGTCCCTTTGTGCATGTTTAAAATGGACCCTGTACTAAACTAGGTTACACAGGCACCTTCCTATTGAGAATCCAGGCAGAGTTCTGCGTTACTGCCAACTGTGCTGAGAGTTTTTATTTTTTTATAATGAATAATGCACAGACTGTACACAAAGCATACACAATGACACAGCTATATCTTGTTTTTCTCTGGCAGAGACTTGGAATAAAGATAATCAGAGAAAGTAGCTTGAGTATTGTCCACATCATCTGGTGCAAGGGAAGTGCCTTGAAATATCTCTAATAGCTCCAAGCTAGACTGAAATGGTATAACCTCCCTTGCAGAGGAGGCAAGGTTGGGCCAGGTTTGAATTGGGTCAGTGTTCCTTGCCTAGTCCTTCCTGCCTTTGGGAGGGAAGATAGAAATCAATTATTTCATCTCTTTCCATGAAGCTGTCCTCTCTTCCCTGCGACAAAATGGGGACCAAGCACTATTTTCCCCACCCAATTGCTCACAGCACAGGCCAGCAGCTCTTCCCTCCTTCCTCCTACAGCTAAGGTCTACTTCTGAAATAACAGTGCTATTAGAGGTGAAGTACAGCCAATCCAAGGCTGTGACCATCTTGCCTCTAGGGCCGGATTCTCAATGGTAGTTATATGTCTAAGTACAGCTGAGGCTCTGGGCAAACACAGGCTCCATATGCACTTGGCTTTGTTCCACATGCTATTCCTCTCACCTACTGCTGAGGAAAGCAGTGCATCAGAATGGCTTTACTGGCACACTCGTGGTAAGCATACAACTGAAAAGGCAATGGCACTTTATGACTGATTGTGCTTTGCTTCTGCATTACCTTTTGGCATAAACAGATCAACATGCAACTCCTCCACTTGCTCTTTGAACTGTCACAGACTCAGGAGTACTCTTGAAGCAGCATGCCAAAACCCTCCTCAGGCAGCGTAGGTCAGGCATTGTTAGACAATGATCCCTATGGCCAGTTAACTTACAATGCTGACACACTCTTGAGATGCTCTCAGCCAGTCCAACTCAGCTGACCTCACCAAAAGGATGCAAGGGTTTGTACAGAACAGCGCCTGGGTATAGCTTTAGGATGGGGCAGAAGGGAGGGAGCAATAAGTATTTTCAGGCTGTTAAATGGGTAACACCCATGGATGCAGGAGACAGCAACACAAATGGGAACAAAGCAATCTTTGGGGATAGAATTTGTTTATTAATAGTTGATCAAGCCATAGATACTAGGGCATTATGTTGGTATAAAACAGAGAGTATGATGTATTTACTCCAGTTCAACCATGCTGTTAACCAGCTGAGCAGTTTATCAAGCATTTGAACCACACAGTGCACTGCACTTCCAAATAAAATGAGTGTATTTTAATGACTGAATACTGACTTCTTCTTGGAGTGAAAATTGCAAGCAGCTGTGAAGCATATTCATCAGAATCTGCTTTCTATAGATAGCTAAATCCATCTCATCCTTCCTCTCAGTTCCATTGTAGATGACATTACAGTTTCTACAGATTTATGCAAATGTAATAGCAATAAAATTCTAAAAAGGTTATTCTTCAAATCCACTAACTATTCCCATAATATATGTATTGCTATGAGAATTTTATCTTAGCATTACTTTGAGTACTACCCAAGCCACACTTATTCTGATGTTTGCTAAGTGAAACAGGTAAAATGACAGTTACATAATCCATGCCTGGCAGTTACCACTGAAGGTATTGTAGAAACAATCTGTGGCAATGGAGCTGAAATAATCCAGACAAAAGAGAAGAGAGAGAACTATGTGTATGCATCAAGTGTGAATGTTATCTTTGATATGCCTGGCAGTCAGTTCACCAGACTATCAGTGGACCAATGAAAGCAAAAGACATTTGCAGTATTCTTCATTAGCATCACAAGCATATCAACCTACCCTATCCTATGCTTTTATACCATTCTAAATACCATAATTTACCATTCTATAATTGCATATCTATACATACCTTTAGAAATACTCACTACGGTGGGCAAGATTCAGATTAATAATTTCAAACTCCAGTGTGTGTGTCATATATTGACAAAGTTCGTACATACCATTTCATGTGCCTGGCTGATCAAAAACTTACTGCAAGCCACTGCTTACCAATATTGCACAAACCCGTTACTGGTCAAAACCAAAGGTTGTGAAAGCCATTCATAGCCAATGAGAAGATTACTTGATAGTTGTATGTAGTATCATAGTATGCACGCACATGTGTGCGCGCGTACATGGCATATAAGAAATCCAGTCTAGTAAATAGCTCACCAAGCTGCTGAAAGGACACTGAAGTATTATATAATAAACCTCACATGCCAGCTTGTTTGTTCTTGATGTTCTAAGTCTAGTGCTGTAGACCTCCTTGTGCATGTGTGCCATTTTTCTAATAATTGTGTTTACTGCCTGCAGCACACGGGGTCATTATTTCAATATTAGTTTTAAATTATTGTTAGCACTGTTTCTGCTTTAAAGATGAAAACAGCTTTTAAGACTGACTAAAACAGGTTATTGATCTTTGGCAACAAAAACTGGCTTCTCTTTCACTGCAGGTACATAGCTGTACGTTTCTAAATGGATCAACCTGTTCCAAGATGCACATGTGTGAGGGTTCTCCTAATACTTTTTGAGCAGCTAGCAAGGTGCTAAGCCCAGGAAAACTGCTCACATACAGGTAAAACCAGAAACATGAATATCTAAAACTATCAGGAATTCACTATGGGTTTGCATAAACAAGAGCAGGGCTGTTTGGCCCCTGGAACAATATCTTCCAGCCTGTAGGGCTCCCCAGGGTCAGCGAGGAGGCCTATAGGCTGATGCACTGTACACTAGATCTGTCATGCTGGGTGGAGGTGGTACAGGGCTCGATCCTAATGCATGGGGTCCAATTCCAGTGCACAGGGGCCATCCGAGACTATGCAGACCCTGATTCAGATATGTGGGCCTGATCATGGTGTGCAGGGTCCAGTTAGGCCTGTAGACTGACCCCAGGCCACTTATCTGGCCCACAGGGCCAAAACATTGACCATCACTGAACTACAGGAAACCAATGGCATCATACTCCAACAAAACAGTTTTCAGACCTGCTCTCTATGACTGTGTTCCTGCTGCCATAGAAAACTTTTTTTTAAATGTTGCCACTCTTGTTCATCTTTCATGAACAGGGAAAATAGAGCCTGTGATTCCATACCCCTTCAGTGAGGAGTTTAGCACAATGGTGGTGTTAGCAGCTGGCAAATTGTGTTACTTCAAGCAACAATCTGTTCCCCCTGACAGCCTCACCAGCTCAAATTAAAGCCCCAGCTAAACTAGAGTTAAGGGGTTCTACATGTAGACAGGAGTCAAGTTAGAAGCAGTGCTCATGTTTCTACATGAGTTAACGCTGCAGAGTGAACAATGCCTGTGGAAAGAAAAAAGCAATTAGCAGAAATGCTTCTGCTATCTATTGCAGATTCAACCGACTTCAGTCGAGCTTTGCTTTACACCAGCTTTACACCAACTGAGGATCTGGTCCCAAAATTTTAATTGGTATGTAATTCTGAGAAAAAAGCTTTATCCCATTTGGAGAAGATTATTATGATCCTAGAAGGAATGGGATTCTTCGCATAAAAAAGGCCTGCGGGGTTGGATACTTTGACATTTCTAGATGCGTCTCCAATTAAAAAAGAGAGATTCCAGCCTGATGCTTTAAGGTCTTTTGTAAATTTAGCCATTTATGTGTTTTCAGCTAAGAGGAGAAGAATTCCACAACCTGCGTGTGTGGAGTGCAGCTGTTAGCCGAAACTGACAAGCTTGATCACTACTGAAAAATGTACTCAGAACATGTCTTTGGAGCAAGACCCAGGAGTCCACCTAGCACAAAAACAAACTTTCAAAGTGTTCTGAGTCTGTGTAAGATTCTTCAGATACAAACACAACTTTAAAATCTCAAGCTTTAATATCTTTAAATCAAAACATACATACACACACACTTTTGTTACACATACACACACATGCCTGTCACTGAACCTAATAAGAAACGCATATATCCATATACTGATTCAAAGCTTGAAGGATGGTCCAACACAGGGGCGGCCAATCTGCCACAAATGGCATGAGCAGCTTGTGTGCGTGGCACACAGCAGATGAAAAAGGGGACAGGCACCACAGTGGCAGGTAGGGCAGGGAACAGAAAGCAGAGTAGCAGATCAGGATGGGAGCACAGGACAGGAAGCAGAAAGCAGAGCATTGGATTGGGAAGGGATACGGGAGAGGAGTGGCACATGGGGAGTGTGCAGGGATAATTTGTAGCACGCCTGCCCAAAATGTTTGTACACACTGGTCCAGCTCGTGTTGAAGTAAGGATCCCTTAAATGACTGTCCCAGTAAATACAATTTATTTCAATTAGAAAAGCTGAAAACAATTCCAGACAAAGGGCTCTCCATGCTTCCTCATCTCATCTTGTTGTGCCTAGGTATCACAGTGCATGCAAAGATGACTATAAACAAAGATTATAAATTACACAGGTAACACAGGCTGTGCTGCATGTATACAAGTGCTCGACTTATTGGTTAAACATATAAGACAGGTAGATAGTAGACTTTGTGTTTTGGGGGTGAAATTCTAGCCCCACTAAAGTCAGTGGGAGTTTTGCCACTGACTTCATTCTTGGTCGACATGCATTTGAAATTTCTGGTTATAAAGTAATAAAACAGGTGTTCACCAAAGCAAGGGGAGAAAAAAGTAAAGCAAGAAAAATCCTGTTACCTGTTCTTGAGATGAAAAAGGTATAAAGCTGGTGGTGATAGTGAGTGTTAAAGGGAGTCCTCTCTACCCATACACCTGTCTCTGCACTAACTATTTCACTTTCAGGACAGTGTCAACAACATCCATTCTTAACTGTTTTTCATTGGAATATTCAAAACAAGGCCCAGTAAAGGAAGACTGGTCTTAAATGACAAAAAAAGCATTTTAATATTAAATATTCTGAGCCAGAACATTCAGCTGGTAGGCATCAACAGAGTTTCACAGAAGTCAGTAAAACTGTGCTCATAATATTAATCAAGGATCAGCAAGTGTGTCAAAAGCTGGGTATAGAATGTGGCTACGCATCAAAAGCAGAAATTCCACCTTCTATATGAGTGCTGGAGCATCTCCCTCTTAGTCAATATTTCTGCTCTCGACTCTAGTAAAATACTTAAGCACGTGTTTCAATTTAAACATGTATCTCAGTCAAGATGCTTTGGAGATTGGGGCCATAGCAAGGAAAAGATAAATGAAATTTATTTTCTACCTACAGGGGACTTTTCACCATCTTTAATTTTCTCAGAGCCTGAGGAAGGACATGTGTGTCCAAAAGCTTGCAGCAAAAGGTATTAGTTTTGCAATTTCTTTTGCATTTCTTCTAGAAAGGAAAAGTACATTTATAGGTATGAACTTAGCAATACTAAATGCATAAATTTGAGTTGAGTTGTCTGCCCTGGTCTTTAAAGAATCAGAAACTTAAATGTATACCTTCTGGTATCAGGTAGATTATTCAAAAGCCTCATTACTAGAGTGTGAGATTAAAAAAGAGACATCAAGGGAAACCTCAAATCAATGGGGCACACAAAGCAAATATTTTTTCTTTTGCTACAAAACATTTGCCTTTCAGCCCCTAGCCATCTTACTAACACTGAAAATTTTTGGAAGATATACTGAAGTTCATGTCCCGGTATGTTTAAATGAAAAAGCAACCAATCTCAGGCCCTAAATGTTTTACTCCCATAGAAAAAATATCTTAAACACCTATAGCAGTAAAACAGGATTGCTTCATATCAATACCACAAGGACAGGGATCCTCTTTCTCTTTTTAGTGCCTTGTAAACACTGGCCATTTGACTACAGGTACCTTTGAAGCTCAAAGGGGTGCTGCTACAGAAATGCAGTTTCCATAGACATTTAACTTAGGGAGGGTTCATATTTTACAATGGCCACAATGGCTATGTACAGATGTTCAAAAAACACAGGGCAGAAGTGCTCTACATTTCACACTTTAAACAAAGCACTCTAGATTAGTGTGGGAGTGAACAGAACTAACATTTGCATTTGGGGGTGAAATTGCATTGGCAGTTTGTACTGGCTGAGGCCAGCAGGTGTGTGTATATGGGGGGGTGCACCCATGCACCTCCAGGAGGCTGTCAGAGAAGCCGTTGTCCCCAGTCATAGAAGTAGGGTCGGAAGGGACCTTGTAGATCTTCAAGTCCGACCCCCCGCCTGGGCGGAAGAAAAAACTGGACTCAAATGAGTCCAGCCAGGTAGTCATCAAGCCTCTTCTTAAAGACCCCCAGGGTAGGAGCCAGCACCACTTCCCTAAGAAGTTGGTTCCAGCTCCTAGCCGCCCTAACTGTGAAGTAGTTCTTGCGGATGTCTAATCTAAATCTACTCTCTAATAATTTGTGTCCATTGTTCCTTGTCATGCCAGGGGGCGCTAGGGGAAACAGTGTCTCCCCTAAACCCTTCTGGTCCCCCCTAGTGAGTTTATAGACAGTCACCAGGTCCCCCCTCAGCCTTCTCTTGTGAAGGCTGAACAGGTTTAGGTCCCGCAGTCTTTCAATGTAGGGTCTGCCCTGTAGTCCCCGGATCATGCGGGTGGCAGTCCTTCTCCCCTGCCAGCTGGTAGCAGCAGTTGGGGAGAGAAGAAATGGAGCCACCCTGTCGTGAACCACCCCTGCACCCCGTCCGCCACCCCCCAGCTTCCTGGCTCAGGTCTTGGGCCAGGTCCACATGGCAGGGGGGCTCCATTCCCCCAGCTACATCCCAGAGTTGCAGCTCAGGGGTGAGCTGCTTTTCTCTGTGCCAGGAACTGGGGCAGGGGGGGAAAGGGTTTTGGAGGGGACTGGGTCCCTGCAGCAGGGGAGCTCCATTCCCCCACCAAAGCCTCCTGACAAGAGGCTTCCTTGGCTGACCTGAGAAATCCAGAGCAACCTAAGGGCAAAAAGGGAGGCATATAAGCACTGGAAACAGGGAGAGATTACTGAAGAGGAGAATACCTCATCAGCTCGCAGTTGTAGACAGGCAGTTAGAAAGGCCAAAGCTATCATGGAGCTGAGGATGGCATCCCAAGTTAAGGATAACAAAAAATTGTTTTTCAGATATATAGGGAGTAAAAGGAAGGCCCAAGGTGGTATAGGACCACTACTGAATGGGCAAACGCAATTGGTGACAGACAGGGGGGACAAGGCTGAACTCCTCAATGAGTTCTTTGCCTCAGTCTTCCTAAACGAGGGGCAAGACAACTCTCACAATGGGATTGTAGAGAGGCAACAGCTGGGCGCCAGACTACCAAGCATTGACCCTGAGATGGTGCAGAGTCACTTGGAAGGACTGAATGCGTTTAAGTTGGCATGCCCGGATGAGCTCCATCCGAGGGTACTGAAGGCACAGGCTGATGTCATTGCACAGCCACTGGAAAGAATATTTGAGCACTTGTGGCGCACGGGTCAGGTCCCGGAGGACTGGAAAAGGGCCAATGTAGTCCCTATTTTCAAGGAGGGGAGGAAGGAGGATCCAGGCAACTATAGGCCAGTCAGTCTCACCTCCATCCTTGGCAAAGTCTTTGAAAAGATTATTAAGGCTCGTATATGTAACAGCCCAGCAGGAAAAATCATGCTGGAGGGGAAACCAGCATGGGTTCGTAACAGGTAGATCATGCCTGACTAATCTAGTCTCTTTTTATGACCAGGTTACAAAACACCTGGATGCAGGAGTAGGGGT
>NW_017729022.1:134966166-134977439 GCF_001723915.1 Gavialis gangeticus | reverse complement strand
TAGCACGTAAGCAGAAAGGGATCTTGGAGTCCTAGTGGACTCCAAGATGAACATGAGTCGTCAGTGGGATGAAGTCATCAGAAAAGCTAACTGCACTTTATCATGCATCAGCAGATGCATGGCAAACAGAACCAAGGAGGTGATACTTCCCCTCTATCGGGCACTGGTCAGACTGCAGTTGGAGTACTGTGTCCAGTTTTGGGTGACACACTTCAAGAGAGATGTGGATAACCTGGAGAGGGTCCAGAGAAGGGCCACTTGTATGGTTAAGGGCTTGCAGGCTAAGCCCTATGAGGAGAGACTAAGGCACCTGGACCTCTTCAGCCTCCGCAAGAGAAGGTTGAGAGGCGACCTTTTGGCTGCCTTGAGCCTATAAATTCATCATGGGGGCGCAGAAGGGAATTGGTGAGGCTTTACTTACCAAGGCACTCCTGGGGGTCACAAGAAATAATGGCCATAAGCTAGCAGAGAGCAGATTTAGACTGGACATTAGGAGGAACTTCTTCACAGTGAGAGTGGCCAAAATCTGGAATGGGCTCCCAAGGGAGGTGGTGCTCTGTCCTACCCTTGAGGTCTTCAAGAGGAGGTTAGATAGTCATCTGGCCAGGGTCATCTGAACCCAGCACTCTTTCCTGTCTATGCAGGGGGTCAGATTTGATGATCTATTGAGGCTCCTTCCGACCCTAACATCTATGAATCTATGACAACTGCATCCAGGAGCTGCAGCATAGGGCTGCCAAACCCAGCTTTTCATCATGCTGGGAACTTGGGCCAGAGGAGAATGGAGACTCCTGCTATGCAGGTTACCCCTCAGCTTGCTGGCTTGGGTCTTGGGGGAGTGGGGCCTGGGCCCAGGCCTCCATACAATAGGGATATCCATTCCTCCCCCACTCCAAGTTCCTGGCACAGTGAAAAGTGGTGCAGCCTCAACCTGTAGCTCCTGGCTGCAGCTGGAGGAGTGAAGTCCCTCTGCCATGCAGGACGCAGCCTAGCATCACCCCCAAGACCTGAGCCAGCAAGCTGGTGGGGGCCCCATGCAGCAGGAGGGCTCCGTTCCCCGCTCAACCACACAGGGAGGAGACAAAGCTTTTCTGTTTCCTCTCTGTGACAGTGTGAAAGTCCAGGGGCTAGGCTGGTGCTCGCCTGGAGCTAATGAGCATCAGAAAAGACTAGCATGCAGCCCTAAAAGGGGCCCCTGGATTGCCAGCAGAATAAGACCTACCTTTGCTCACAATGGGATGTGGTACAGATGTTTTATAAAGCCCTCTGACCTCAAGTGCTTTAGTCTGAACCCACATGCACCCACAGTTAACTTGGAGCAGGATTCATTATTTTAAAGCACTCTATGTGCCATGAAGGCTTGTTTGGCTACAGGTCTAAAGCACTTTCTGTGCACTTATCACACGATAAGCGTAATGTCGGTTTCTAGCCAACGTGTTTGAAAAGAGTAAGAAGGAGCCTGCTTTCACACAATGCACAGAAGTAACTATGCAACACCAAGAACTGCATATGTAAAGATGACCTCCTCTATAGCTTACAAAATCCAGTTGGACCCCAATTTAGTAGTCCATCCCTAAACAGCAAAGCATGGGCATGCACTCTTTTGATTCCAGCTGGGAGTTACCATAAACTTAAGTACCTTTTCCTAACAGGCATGCTTTTCTGAATACATCCTAAATGCTGTGCTGTATTGAGATTCGGATGAAATATAGTCAGAAGCAATAGCTTTAATTGAAAGTTAGTTCAACTACCCCTTCCCCCTTTTTCTTTAAATAGGCAGGATAGATATAAGTTGCTTTGGAAAGCCCAATGCTCTCCTCCTAATAACCCTGTCTTCCCTTGGAGATATGCAAGTCTTGCATGGCTCCAACAAGATAAACAGAAGTCGTTGGATAAAGAACAACTGTCCTTTCCTTTTTTTTTTTTTATGAAAAGAAGTTTTCATTCAAATGACATGAAAATACAAAAAATAAAGGGTAAAAGGAAGAATAAAACCCTTACATGTAGATTGTTTTCTGTTACTACACTTGACTGCAACAATGCCTGTCATATTTCCATTGCATGATGTTTGCTTGGTTCTAAGGAGCACCACTAATGTAAGTATTCTATATTTAGTTCACAGAAATGTCCTTGATTAAAGCTGTGGCACAAAAATAGAACTCTTTCTAAGCCTGGAAACATGAAAATAGAAAACAATAAAAGGAAAATTAGAACACGCATGGGCAAAATTATTGGCAAGCACTGAAGGGGTTACTGTTAAACATAGCTGCAAGCCCAGAAACCAGCGCTTGGCCAAGCAGGTGCCTAGCAACGAAATGTTATACATGATCTGTTTTTAAATAGGAAAGAAGCTGTAGTGGTTGTATTTGGAAAGCCTAACAAGAATTCCAATTTGGTATATCAGCCTCTTGCAGGCAGAGCTGATTTTACAGAAATGGCTAAATGTGGGTTTTATAAACACCCAAGCTAAGTTTTTAGAATAGCAGTTCCTTTTCACTTCTTGATTGAAGGCCCACCCTATTGATAGACCTGTGGTATCTTTTTAACTTTTCTGTGTTTTGTACACAAAAATAGCTGACCTCTAAATATTAAAGTAACTTGATGTTACTGTAATGCAAGTGACACTCAGCCGATTACAGCACTGCAAAATCTAACATGCACCTTTAATGGATGAAGACAACAATAAAACTGTACACAGCCTTTTAATTACCAGCACAGGGTGAATAAAAACAGAAATAAAACCATGAGGCATCTATTAAAAAGAATATAAGGATCAAAATTTATCCCTGGGATAATTCTCCTGAAATTGACTGGACGTTACCAAGTTACTGCAAGGATGAACTTAGTGCATCCCTTCCAACTCAAACTGCTTGTTAAACTCCTGAGAGACATGATTTAGTGCACAATTAATCATTGTAAAGATACTTTTTTATGTTCTTTTATGTTTAGTAGGCATATTAACCACTTTGCACATTGACCACAATGTATTTCTATTTCCTAGTTATATCTACATTTCCTTCCTTTTCCTACATGAAAAACACCCCACATGTATTAGATAAATTAGAATCTTATTCATCTCTAATATTCCCTGGCTCGGGGATGCACAAATATTATTGAAACAGATGCTAAAATGGAAATCAAATTATTATGATTTTTCTATGCAAAATTCTTTCCTGTGTTTTGCTCTTAGTAAAAAGTAAGTAACTCACATGCAGTAGCATCTATAAAAAGTACGTATTTTTCAAACAAACGTGGAAAAAAATCTATGGCACCTTCAATTCCAGTGTTAGCAAATGTTTACTTTTACAATTTGTTCTGAACCCAATAAAATTAGGAACGATAGAAAGGACAGTAGGTGATCTGCATGCTAAAAAAAGTCATATAATTCAAACTTTTAGGGGAAAAAACCCAAGAGACTGAAAAAACAAAAGCAACATGAACTAAATCATGCCCCACCCCCCAAAAAAATCCCAAACTTTGGAGCCTAATCCTGTAATTTAAAATATGCCAGTACAGTAGTTCTTGCTGTACACAAGTCAATCAAAGATCTTAACAGGCTTTCTTTTTGCACTTGCATGCTAATGAAACTGTTTTATTCAAATTTAGTAGGAGTTTCAAGGTATTATCAATTATAGGTATAATTAATAATTTTGTTCAGCTTTCCCATTGATGATCCATTAATTGGAATGTTGCTGGGAGATTTCTCTTTTAAAATTCAGAATATCTTGACTTTGTAATGGAAACCAGTACCTACCTGCTGAATAAGGTCCATTTGGTTAAGGGTGGAACAGGAACTTGTATTTGGATCATAGTAATAAGCTAAATTCTGTGGGCTACAGTGCACTGATTTACTTGTCTTAATGAGCACTTACTTAAAGGTGTAGATTGCACAATTAAGCCTGTTTATTAAATAGATGTAATAAGGTCAGATTTTCAGAAGAGCCCTGCTCTTGCTAAGCACCAAAAATAAATGGTCAACATTTATTTTTTAAAGAAGCACAACATGTTTTATGCTGAGTCCCTTTGAAAATCTGGCTATAAAGATCAGACATTGCAATAGTTTGAGGATAAAATAAACCAGTTCTAGAGTAAAATGTTGTAATGGGTAGCTTTGATGCTTCTGCTAATACAAGATGTTGATATAGGATTAAAGTGTTCAATAGGCACCTGGTCCAAATCGCACTGAAGTCAACAAAAGCCTTCTATGTTGACTGCAGCAGGCACTATATTAGGCTCTATCTCTTCCTCCATTCCAATCTTTCATTCCCTCTCTACAGGTTTTCTTCCAGAAGATGCCATCCAACTGCATCCTGCTCTACTCCAGCCTTTATCCTAAACTCCTAACCTTAAATGGCATGAGTTCCACGTATTATAATGTTTCACACACTATTGCAAGATATTACCTGGATCTGACAAGCCCTTAAATGGGGACTGCAATTATCATACAAACAACAGAACTGAAAGCCCGGCACACGTTAGGAGAAGAAATGTGTAGTGACAGTCAGTGGTCTAAAGGCAGGCCAAGTCTTTGGGCAGAGGCGATATCTTTTATTATTGTAACAACTTTTTGGCAACTATTTAGTTGGTCTAATAAAAGATATTGCCTCTACCCAAAGACTTGGCCTGCCTTTTGTGCTCAGACCAACACAGCTACTGCCTAGATCCCAGTCAATGTTCTGTACAGTCCTATAATCATCTATGCAGTTTAAAATTCACAAATAGCAACAGTTGACTGCTATACCACCCTCCTGATAAAAAATTCTACTCGTTTTCCTTGACTATTAAATATAACAAAGGCTTGGCTTTCGTATACATAGGTTAGAGGGGGGAAAAAAGCAAAGAAAAGAAGAAATTGGTTCATCTCCTACTATTACTTCCATCTCCTCACCAGACTCTCAAGTCACAGTCCAGCATAAAATGTGCAGATAGTTTGAATAGGATTACAATAAAACACCTGTCATTTATTACATTTGGTCTTTGAAAACTGGAGATTGACAAATACCTTGACGTGCAAATCTCCTCCAAAATAAACTCCTTCTAATTAGGGTAACAGCTGGCAACTCAGCATTATTAATTTTAAAATTTAATCCTACAGGAAGATTTTTCTGTCAATCAAAGTCACAGACTAGAACAGTGATTCTCAACCTGGGTGATGGGACAACCAGAGGTGCTGTGAGACCCTTTGAAGGGTGTTGTGAGGTGCGACCAGATAAGAAGATAAGTGCAGGCTTAGGCTCATCACTCCCTGCCCACTTCTCCTGCCCCCACTGCCCAGACCGTCTGCAAGGAGTTGAGCACTGTAATAAATAAGTTTGGTTTTGAATGGGATGCCACTCAGTTCATAAAAATTAGTCTTGAGTCTAAAAAGGAGAACTACTGGATTAGAAAAGACAGCTTCTCAGTGATATACTTGGTTCTTTTTTTCAGTAGACTCTTTAATAACTTTTTGTCTAAAGATCGTATGTTCTGTTTGGAAAGGTGCAAGATAATTAGGTCAGATAGCTCGTCGACTCCCAAGCCCCAGGTTCACTCACCCAGGTTCAAGCTTTACCCTTGAACTGAAACAATTTACACTTAGGACCATGGTCATGGTTTTCTTTGAAGTTCAGCCATTATAGTTATTAGTGTGTAAAAAGGTGCACATTTCAGATGTTGTGGTGAAATGACTGTTTTGGGAAGATTAAATTAGGCACAGTACTGTGATGGGATGTAGAGCCCTTCAACTACCTCCTTAAACCAGTTTATAAGCCCCAAGTCCTCCTCTACGTTGTGAAATGAATACCTTAACCAGGTCACATTACATTGCAGTGTAAGAACTAAGGGCTGGAAGCTCTAAAGTTGACAGCTGCCTTGGTCCGAAAGTTGTTTATTTCATGTGATTTTGAAAAGGCAAAGAACATCAGGTCTTGACCTTACCATCACAGAAGCCATCTAAGGGCTGTGTGGAACAAATTGACTTTTTTACCCAAGAAATTGTTTTTCAGGTTGTTGACGATTCTTGTTGGAGAAGTATTCACATTACTTTGATAAGCCCTGAGGTCCCTGGCAGAGTGATTGCCCTCTGGTAATGATAATCCTTTATACGATATTTACTACGTAAGAACTTTGCTCTATTATATACTTTTCAAATCAGGCTGTAGAGTTTTTATTTATTCTTGCCAGAGTGTGCTTATTCATTTGCTATTTTTTTCATAAGAGTTATGCTTGAGGAGGCATTTTCATTCTAAACCTTTATTTTCAATTACCTTTCAGAATGAAATTTCTCATGCTTGTTCCCAGCCCAGAAATGATGGCTTCTGTATTAATTTGAACATCCAAGACCCAAATAACCTGCTAGATAGTTGAGGGGGGAGGGTGGTTCCTCCTTCTACCTTTTTTAGTACATTTTTAGATAAAATATAATGGGTCTCATGCTTCCCCTGCCTTAGGGCACTTTGTTCTGCCAGCACATCGCATCTGTAAAACCAAATTAGTTTGCCACGGGAAGACTCACCTAATGCAAGATGATCTATGGGTCACATACAGCTATACAAATGACTCTGAAGCTATCCTACTCTCTGTAGACATAGCCAGTTGAATGAGAGCTACCCTGTACTCAGCTTATCACTGGAAACCCCTGGCAGGTGGCACAAATCAGAACATCCTTCACACCTCCTGCAGAATCAGAACAGCATAAAAGTGGCTTAAAGCTACCTGTGTACATGTACAGGTACACCCACATCCTCATTGATATACACTGTGCAAACCTCAGCCAGATTAACAAATATGGTCGTTATATCAAAATATATCTTGATGGTATTACAAGCATTGGAGAGTGCTGGAACACTGATCCCCTCTATTCAGGCACTTAAAGCAATGTGTATGACATGGGAATTTTTATATCTGTATCTCTCAATCTATTCACATACACACAAGCACACACAAATTCACACATGCACCAGTTGTTAAAGCTGTGAATTTAACAGGCCAAATTGCAGAAATTCCAGAGTCACAATGAAAAGGTCATCTTTTGCCAACAGTTACGACAACACATTGATCTGCGAAATGTCATAGTTTTCACTAAACTTAGCATAGTTATTTCCCTTTCTATCTCATACCACTTTCAGGTAATTGTCATTCAATGTCCGCTTTTTTAATCGCATACATAAGCTTTACTGACTAACAACTTAATCTATATAATGCCCATGTAATACTCATTGCTGACAGCTGACAATGTCCTTTGAGATGGGATCAGTGCTCCAGCATTGTATAATGGCTGTAACATCAACAAGATATGTTCATTTATTCCTAAACTTCAAAAATATAGATTAATACTTGTCAAAGTAAAGTTTGGAGGAGGACAATATTTTAATATTTCCAAAACAAACCAAAGAAAAATGATTGGAAAACTAAGAGCAGATCATAGCAATACATTTTTGACATTGTTCTTTTGGTTTAAATGGATGTTTCAAAATCATATATAACCTTTGTGCCCTCAAGAGCAGACAACCAAAAGACACCCTAAAATAAAACACTACATGTTAAAACACTAAAATATCCCACTTATTTGGCATAAGCTTCCCAGTTGAACTTCTAATGCCTTCATCTTCAACTTGATCTCCAAACTGGCAGATGAATCAAGAAGTACAAAGGAAATGAGGAATATAAGGAAAAATAACCTCAATTATATAAACACAATGCTGGGTTCTGAACTAACTGTTATGACTCAGGAAAGAGACCTTGGAGTCATTGTATATAGTTCTCTAAAAACATCAGTTCAATGTGCAGCAGTGACCAAAAAGCCAATGCAGTGTTAGGCATCATTAGGAAGAGAATTGAAAACAAAATGGAAAATGTCATCCTGCTGCTATACAAATCCATAGTGAGTCTAGAGATTAAAGACCATGTCCAGTTTGGGTCTGCACATCTCAAAAGGGATACTGTAGAATTAGAAAAGGTGTAGAGAAAGGCAACCAAAATGATCAGGCAGTTGCCATAGCAGGAGAGATTGAAAAGGCTAGGGCTCTTCAGTTGAAAAGAAGAGTGAGGGGGCATATGATAGAGGTCTATAACATTATTAAAGGTATGGTCCAAGTAAATAGGGAACTGCTATTTACCAAGTTCCAAAATACTAGAACAAGGGGAAACTCACTGAAAGTAGTAAGAGACAGGTTTACAATTAACATGAGAACATACTTTTTTTAGGCAGTGCCTAGTTAACTTGTGGAACTCATTGCCACAGGAGGTTGTTGAGACAGACAGCATAGCTGGGTTCAAAAAGGGACAAATTTATACACAACAGCCCTATTAATAGCTATTAAGCAGAAAAGCTGGAGATGTTTCCTCTGACATCTCCAAACCAATAATGGTAGATGGCAGGGACAGTAATGAACACTGGATAAGTAAATCTGGAGATACTTTGTTCAATGCTTTTCCTCTACCGCATCCACCCCTGCCACTGTCAGAGACAAAATACTGGGCTAGATGGATTCAGTATGGCACTTATGTTCTTACATTCTCTCTGTCGCTACTGAAAATGTAACTGGTGACTTTCAGTAAAGATATACTTGGGACAATACTCTGTACTGACCAGGCAGGTGATAAAGCACAAAATACACAGCCCTACGCAAGGTATGGCAAAGCTAGCTAATTAAGTATTAAGACATGCAATGCTCATGTATCCTACCTCCTGAAGACAAAAAAGCAGAGTAACTGCCTTAGTGAGGCACTATGTGCATGCCAGTGCACTCTGTCCCTTGGGCATACCTAAATCCCTTTGTGGATCTGGGCCTTGGCATCTAAGTTCTGGGAGCTATCTAAAAAATTGAACATGTCTGATGCTCTTTTTTCTATACTAGCTGACATATCTACACAAGTCCTCAGCTGCTGAGGAAATAAGAGATGTCTAAAAACCTAGAATCAGATCTTGCTCTGTTAATTCAGTTGAGTGGTCCCATTGGTTTTAATCAGGCTACTCAACTAGATGAATCAAATATGATTTAGCCATACAAACCTATATTTTACCGATTTCTGATCACAGAGAAAGTTTGTAATAAATGTTCTGCAGCATTAGCAGGTTTATATAGTACCTGAATTTTAAAAGCAATTTTATATAACATAATGTGTGCAAGAAAAAAGCTTGCCATAATAACAGCATTTCACTAGGAGAGAAGGTGCTATCACAGAAACCCTATCCATTTGAATAGGTACTATTCTCAAAACTCCTTTATTAAAGGAACATTAAATAAGTTCTCTTGTGTTATTAGAAAGTCTTGAAAATTCTCTCAAAGACACTAGAAGTTGTGTAGGTGGCTGCCTTCTGTCTTGGTAAAATGAGACCTATCACAGGTACCTGTGGGATTTAGAGAATGACTCTTAGAAAGATGGCAGTAAGGAAGAGCTCCCCTGAATTACCAATGCCAAATAGGATCACAGAAACGTAGAGCTGGAAGGGACCTCAAGAGGTCATATAGTTCACTCCCCAGCTCAAGGTGTATTCCCATCTAACCCATTTCAAACAAGTGCCTGTCTAATCTGTTGTTAAAAATTACCACAAGTGGAGATTCCACAACTTCACTGGGTAATTTGTTCCAGGGCTTAACCCCCTCATAGTGAGAAAGTTCTTCCTAACACAGTCTACATTTCCCTTGTATACCTTAATATAATTTCCTTATCCTATCCCTTGCAGCCACAGGGAATAGTCTATTACCATCTTCTTTATAACCATGCTTCAAGTATACAAAGAGTTATAAAATATCCACCCACCTCCAGGTCTCCTCTTTTTTTCTCTGGACTTTTAAGGCATATTTGCTAGACCTTTAATCATTTTTTAGTGCTTCTGCAGGACCTGTCTTTCTTATAGTGCAGTGCCCAAACTGGTCACAAATGAAAGCTTATCAATACTAAATAAAGTGGAAGAATCACTTTCCTTGGCTTGCAGTGACATTTTCATTAATATAGCCAAGTATGACATGGGATTTTTTCGTACCATTAGCACATTTTTTACTCATATTTGGTATAACCCCACATTGTCTTCTGCAGTACTAGCTAGTTGTTTCCCAATAAATATTAGTGCATATGATTGCTCAGTTTATTATCCTCTAGACTGTGGGCATCAAACTTGCAGCATGTGGGTTAGATCCAGCCTATGAAGCCATGCCGTGTGGCCCGTGGGGCTGATAAAGGCACCAAAGCCCAGGGCGCAGAAGCCATTGGGCACACCTGTCAGTGGTAGGGCAAGCATTAGCTTTATTAACCCCCCACTGTCAACACTCACCATGCATGCTGCTACTCTCCTGTCACTGCCACTCAGCTCACTGCTCACCCCACCACCATTACTCATCCTGCCACCCACCATGTCTGGTGCATTTGACACCTCCACTCTAGATCCCAAAAAGCAGACTCCATGAAGATCTACCCCAGAATGTTTCCAAATATCAAGGTCAAACTGATCAGTCTGTAATTCCCCAGATCCACCTTCTTTCCTTTTTAAAGATGGACTATATATTTGCCTTTTTCCAGCTGCCCAGTATCTCCCCTAACCTCCATGAGTTGTTAAAGATATTGAATCAATGGCTCTGAAATTACTTTGGACAATTCCATGAGGATTCTGGGATAAATCTCATCTGGTTCCTCAGGCTTAAAAACATCCAGCTTTTTAAAGTAATCTCTAACATGTTCTTTGCCTACTTTAGGCCAGTTATCTCCTATCTTATCCTTGCTGCTAACTAAACCCATCATCCAAGAGTTGACCTTGTTCATGACAACTGAAGTTGAAAAGGCTGTAACACTTCTATATTTTCTACATCATTCACTATTAGATTGAACTCCATGTTCAGTAAAATTCCTTTGTTTTTCCTCTTGCTTCTAATATACTTATAAAAGGTTTTATTTATTCATTTCCCCTTTTATGTCTCCTGTTAACTCTCAATTCACGCCTCAGCCTTCCTGATTTTTTCCCTGTAGGCCTACGCTGTACTCTTATATACTCATCCCCAATAATAAGGACAAATTTCCCCTTTTTGTAAAAATCCTTTTTGAGTTTAAACTCACTGAAGGATTCACTGTTTAACCAGGCTGGTCACTTGTTGCTCTTCCTATCCTTCCTTTGCATCAGGGTAGCCTACTCTGAAACAAGATGGGAACTACAGGAGAGCCTCGCCATTTGTGGGGCATACGTTCTTGTATCCCTCACGAATGGAGAAATCCACGAATAAGGTACTGTGTTCATGAATGCTGTTTGTGTTCATGAACACAGTGCTCCCAGTGGCTGTGGGGGGGGGGGGCACGGCGGG
>NW_017729022.1:134956047-134961166 GCF_001723915.1 Gavialis gangeticus | reverse complement strand
CGCCTTCTTACCCGCCACACCTTGATGGTAATTAGTTAATGATGTAATTAAGCGGGAGGCAATGTTATTGCCTGGCCTCTCAGCAGCAAAATGCCCTGTTTATATGGGCAGCCCTGAATCCAAAATGGCTGCCCTCATCAGGCACCTGCCAGCTGCTGTCTCAGGCCCTTACAGTGGCAGGCACAAACTGTGACCTGCCACAGCTATACAATGCTGCATAGAGAACTTGGATACCCACTAGTTGCCCTGTTAGAGCACCTCTCCATCTCACTTTCATCATGAGTTTTAAAAGGGAGGACCAAGAAACTGGCTCAGTATGTGTAATGTAACATGCATAGAGTGTTCACTAAAGGCAATCCAAAGAAGCATCTGTCTTTGTTGGTCCAACTGTGTGTTTCTGAGTGCGTGTGTGTGTCTATTTACATACACATGCCTGCACACTGTTCTCCTCCTGAAGCCATAACGGCATTTACCTGAAACAGTCACGAGTCCACTGGTGCATCTGCATCGCAATGAGTGGCTGTTGGTAGGATGGAATTTTTCAGCTCCCAGTGGATTCAACAGTCAGGAAACTGTTACATTGCAAATGGCTACGTCTGTACAGACATTCCCTACAGACAGAGTGAATCGTGGCAGAACTGACATCCCTCCTTTTTAGGCTATAGTCTACCCACTTTGGTCATGCAAGCCTAGGTCCCAATTCATTGTAGAGTGGTGGTTCCAGGTCCCTTGCTTTGCTGTTCATTCCCTGCAGTTAAACTTTCTGTCCCTGTGAGAGATCTAGGTGGTGATAGGGGAAGATTCGAGTCTGAAGTTGGAAATTTTTTGATGAATATTAACCTTTTCTTTGCTAATGATATTTCTCTTCATGCTTTTGATATTCCTGCTGTGAGACTGATGACATTTCTTGTTTTAAATCTTACCACCTGTTAAAATGTCAAAGCTGCATGTCAAATGATAGACAGAAAGATGAAACAAGCAGACAAGGGTATCCCCTTTAAATGTGTATCAGTTGTGGAAACCTGGCTTTTGCCCCTTGTGTTGGACCTTATTAGAAAATCCATCATGTCTAGAGACCTGAAGTATCAGGGGTTAAAAGCATATAGAAGAAAATGGGAAGGGAAAGCTGAGGGTTTGCATTTGATTTCAAATCCCACCATCTGAGGTTAGTTTCCACATTGAATAAAAACAATGTCACAATAAAAACCTAATTGCTAAGTTACTGAGAAATAAAAAGTCAACTGATAAAAGCATCAAAAGTCAACCAATAAAATAAACAAATAACATGGAAGTGGTTTTACAAAATGTGAAGAAATCAGAGAGAGATTTCAATGCCATGTATTAGCAAGCCAGAAGCATCATATAGACTAAACTTTGGAGTCCAGGAACTAGGGACTTCTTCTGTCACTAGCTTGTCTCCACCTGTCTCCATCTGCTATGTCAATAATTTCAACAGAATGCTTTAAACTTTAGATGCCTGTCTTGAATCCACTCAGGACAAACTCCTGGCCCAACTTGGAGATAACTGCAATTTTCCCACTGGCTTCACTGGAACCCACGTCACCCTTAAGGCTATTTAGATTAACTACTGTGACTACTCAGATGCCCTGAAAATTGGTTCTTAAGACTGAAACCTTATTTTCTTAAGCACTTTTGATCATCTCAGCTATTGTTTCTGTAGTTGGGCACACAAAAACTAAAGAATTCAAAAACAAGAGTTGGAAATCTGACCCTTAACTGTTCTGTATTGAACAGTTTCATCACTTTAAACAGGAAACAGCATTAACTTTCCTGTCTGAAGTCAGTGCTGAGGAATATTCTAAAGTTCATTTCAGGAGTTAAAGTGAATGACTTAGTAAATAACTGTCTGCACTTTGTTTTAAGTATATTACATAACTCTTAAATCAATATCTTTTTCGTTTCTGATTAGCCACTACTTTCTAGCTACAACAGTGCCTCCAAAGGTTGTTATAAGCCATGAGCAACAAGACTAAATTCAAGCATGAACTTTGCTGGAGGAGTGCATACACTGAAGAATAACAGCGGTGAAATATGCAATCACTGGGTAAGAAGATTCATGGCTTCACCCCTCATGTCGAATTCTTTGCCTACAATGCATGTGTAGCAGGGCAAATGACAGCTCATGAAAATTGACTCACACTGGTTTTCAACCAAACATAATGCTTGGCTAACACGAATGATGATAAGACTCGCTTTTTATCCTCAGTCTAGTAGATAAATGCTGGCAGCTTTGACAGGTTTTCCAATTAGAGCTTAGAACCTCTGGTGAAAAGTTAAATGCAATACTACTCAAAATGGTGGCTGACCAATCCAAAAATCATAGCAGGCTCAATGTGAAGGTGAAGCACCCTAATTTTATAACACCCTTTACTTATCAGGCTCTAACTTCAATTTCTATATGGGTGCAGAGGAATAATTAAGTAAATTAATTGGATACGGAAGCAGGAAAGCTTAAAACTTGTAGTCCAGAAACAAAAACACTGCACAATTTGGCAAACTACCCTGTATAATCTGTTCTATTATTAAACAAAGACTAGTTTTGCTAAATGAATAGGATAATTAAAAATGAAAAAGCAACTGTCAGCCAGTTCTGATAATGTCAAATCAGGAAAACAAACAGCCTTATTTACTGGGTCACATGAAACATTCAAGGCACTTAGCAATTACTGGTAAACTGGTCACATTGCAAAATGGGGGAAAAGTTTGCACCTCATTAACTTTAGAGAAAATGAATGGCAGGTTTACCATTTTTCCCAATGCGCTGACTCGCCATACATCAAATCAATTGAGCACATGCCCACTCCAGTTCACTGATTGAAATAATCAGCATAGATTCCAGTACATAACCCTTCCATAATGCATACCATAAAATGAAAGGAGAGCATGGTCAAGTTCACAGGAAATAAAGCAGATGGTGGTGGGTGCATCTCAGATGCAGGCACAACTTCAAATTGACTAATGTAGCAACAGTGTATTGAGCACTCAGCTGTAAAATGGGCAATTACTTTTGGTTTTTGCATACTGGAGATTATCTGCAGAACTAACCTCCCCAATCTTAACACTGCCAACGTAATTACTTTTCAGTAGCTTCTTCACATCTTAATAGCTCCGTTGTTGATAATATCTTTAATAAATGGCAGGGTGGACTAAGAAACAAGCAGCTGTTAATTCTAGTTACTGGAAAATATTCTGGGACAGCTACTTCTAACCTTTTCTGGGTACTTATGGATGAGAGAATCACAGACTTTTTTTTTTTTCCAAATAAATATTGCCAAAATGGAAACTGGATTTACTATTTGCAATGTGCAATTCATAAACTATCCCAATATTTTTTGTCAAAGGTCTGATTTTAAAGCCCATTGTTAACAACGAAAAGGACAGGAAAGAAAGCTAATGCCTTCAGCTATGAGAGTGTGTAAACCAGTAGTCACCAACCCGTGGATCTTGTTCCACCTGTAGGTCTTACAGCCTCTTGGGTAAATCTCAGAGCCACCTGGAGTCAATCCAAGGCTGGGGTGGGGGACTGAGTGCCAGCATGCATGTACATGTGTGTCCCAGCCCAGCAGGTCAGCCCATGGGGGAGGGAAGGGGTGGAGGCCAGCCCATGGGGGAGGGAAGGGGTGGAGGCCATATTGAGGCCCCCATAGTGAGGAACACACCCCAGGAGGGCACGGAAGGCATGTGCCCCCGGATCTGCAGGTTGGCTGGGCTGGCTGCCACTGCAGGCTGGGGCTGGGACTGCACCAGGCAGCGCTGGAAGCGGGGCTAGGCGGGGGCCTGCAGGCGCTCAAAAATTTGCCATAGTACCCTGTCCCAGTGCCGCTGCTGCTGCCTGTCCCAAGCACAGCGCAGAGCAGCTGAGACCACCGCCATGAAGAGTGCAGAACTGCCTTCCAGCCCCAGCCTGGTCCCTCCCACACACGCAGGTCCCGAAGGGGAGGGGACAGGGGAAGGCAGTGCTGCGCTGTTCGTGGCAGCTGTCTGGACTATGCTATGCTGCACTTGGGCTGGGCGATGGCAGTGCTGGGAGGGGGAGCTATGGAGGGGAGATGGCAGCGTATGGTAGATCTTGGGTTGCTTTTAAATGCCAAAGGTGATCTCCTACTTAAAAAAGTTGGAGACCACAGGCCCAGATGCATGCATGAATACACACCCTGAGAAGTGAGAAGCTAGCAGCACTTGGATATCATGGAGTTGGATACAGCCAAATAACCAGAATGCAACAGGAGCTCTTGGACACCAGAAGACAAGAGCTGGTTATCTAAAAGGAAGAAACATCTCTCTCCTGCCCCTGTTCCCTAGAAGCCTGGAAAGCAGTAATCAATCAGAGGAAGGAGTTCTCCCAGGTCTCTAAACCATGAGGAGACAGGACTGACCCTTCTCAATCATAAAACAAAAATAACTCAGTCTTTAGTTTCATGTCTAGACTCTGGGATAGATGGTGAAGATACAGAGAGACAAGAGGAAGGTGGCAGAAATCCCTTTGACTACCTTCTTTGATTAAAAAGGCAGCGGAAGAGATTAGTGAGAGAGTGTAAGAAAGCGAGCACATAGCAAGTAGGAAAAGGAAGGAAGGGTGGTAAGGCAAATGACATTTTTGAGGTGGCACTGCCACCCCCCTTAAACCTCACACCCCAGAATAAACTTGAATCCAATTGTACCTTCCACTAAAGTAAGAGATCTTGAAAATCCTTGTTTTAAATATAACAATAGCTTTTGTGATTCATGAGTCATGACAGAAGCCTTAATGCTGAAATTTTACATACAACTATTGAGTGCATCTCTTGAACAAGGTGCTTATTACCATAGACTTATCACCCTAGAATCAGCTGTAACCTTGACATCTGCTTATTTTCTTTCAGAATATTGCTTTGCACTGTGCTTATAATACTGAATGCATTTGGATAGCCAGTAGATGAGTAGGACACAAGCTTGGAAGTCTAAAAGTAGTAGTACCGCAGCTATAGGCTGTAATGTCACCGAAACCAAACATGGCAAAGAAACCTTTTTTAGAAA
This sequence comes from Gavialis gangeticus, assembly GCF_001723915.1. Classification (NCBI taxonomy): domain Eukaryota; kingdom Metazoa; phylum Chordata; order Crocodylia; family Gavialidae; genus Gavialis; species Gavialis gangeticus. Next base: position 134,956,129 of record NW_017729022.1, on the reverse strand, counting down.
GAGATTCTAGGAGCTTAAAAGTAACTTAAGAAACAAACAAAGAACCCATTTCTCCCTCCCCCCCCCCCCCAAAAAAAACCCT
>NW_017729022.1:134947736-134955846 GCF_001723915.1 Gavialis gangeticus | reverse complement strand
CCCCAAAAAAAACCCTTGTATGAGTTTTTACTTAACAGAAAATTTCTATTAGCTGTACCTTTCTAGTTTTCATATTTCTTGAACTGTCACTGTGAGGACAGCTAGAAAAAATTAGTTTCCCTGCTTGCGGCCCAGAATAAGTGAGCAGCATGTCCTGGCTCAAACAGATGAGAGTGAATTCAATGTCCATTTCTTCTTATCAATTACCCTCTGTGTCATCTTGCTAAGCACCAAAAGCTTCAGGGAGAATAAGTTCTATCACGTATAAAGTCTCACAAAAATGCCCCTACCTGTGTTTGGTATATGCACAGGTATTTGCAAAGTATCTTTTCTCTTGTTAGAAGACGTGTCAGGGTTCCTCCCACCCTTATTGCCGTGTGTACCACTGCAGTGATCCATATGCTACTGAATTCACTCCAACCTATGTCCTCATAGAAAAAAGTCAATATGAGTGACTATTTATTCCAGAAGCAAACAGCCTACTACTGTTCAACAGCTGCAGGCCTCTGTCCACTTAACAGAGACTTCTCAAAATGTGTTGCTTAATTGCCCAGAAAAAAAAAATCCCACCACACAGTTGGTACAGAGAATCAGATGAGCTCACAAAGAAAAAATGGATATGCCAGCTCAGGTTTTAATTTGATGATCCATTCCTGCTTTTTCTTGTAATTTGTTCTCTATACCTCTGTGCTGTACATACCTGGTCCTTCCCATCTGCCAGCCTACCAACCTGGCATCTGAGAGCCTCCAGAGTTACTCATTTTATAACTGTTAGTTTTATTTTTTTTAAAGCTCTCTCTCAACTCTTTCACACCTGGAGTATGTACTGTGGCGTAGGATTTTAAATAAGTGGTTTCAAGGTGTGTTCTGTGTGCATGTTTGTAGAATCACTGAAGAAAGGCTAATTGGAAAAATGAAGTTTTCATAGAATCATTGAAAAAACAGGGCTGGAAGGGATGTCAGGAGGCCATCTAGCCCACAAGGCAAGACCAACCTTGTTTAAATCACCTCATCCAAGTGCTGATCTAACCTGATGCTACAAAATTTCAATGATGGAGACTCTATAACCAGTCTAAGTACTCTGTTCCAGTGCTTAACCCCCCTAATAAGTTCATTTGTTCATGAATATTATGAGACCCATGGTCAACATGAACATTTATAAGAACAGTCTGTCCTCATTTCATGTAGATATTATTATAAGTGAGGTCCACACAATTTGAGAGCAGCCGGTCTGCTTTATGACAAACAATTCTTACCAGCTTCTGGATTAAGCCATTATTCTGTCAGCTGTTTCTAGGGTGTTCATCCCAGAAGTCTAGACCCTGCTGACACTACTTCTAAATCATACCAAATGGCAGGCACAGCTTTGCAGACTTGTCACGATACAGACCATTTTAAAACCAATGCATAAATAAAACAACAACAGAGCACATCTAACAATTTTAATTATAACAGAACCAGACACAATCTGGATAAAGGCATAAAAATGACAAAGTTGGTATGAAAAGTTGGGCTTCTATGGATATAATTTATCCTTCTTTTCCCAAGCCTGATATGTGTTGATACTGGTGTGCGTAACTAATGGTTAGATTCTGGATTGGGGATATAACCACCACCTCTCAAAACACTCCTCTCCCATGAAGACCAACAGTGATAAACTGCCTCCAAAAAGGGACCTATCTGTGTGTTACAAAAAAAGTTCCAAAGTAAACTTGCTTTAAGAACTGAAAACCCAGGCATCTTTTTTTTCCAAACCTGTCTCAGGATTTATTTATTTATGCTTCTTTTCCAAACATATGTTTTTATTTTGAATTTTTTCTTAATTGTAACCCTCTTTTCTTCTGCTTGCTTATAAAGAGATGGGAAAATGGGGAAAAGGAAGGGCATGGGGAGAATAAAGAAAAAGCCACAATTTTTTATGGACATGAAGATTTGATGGAAAGGCAGATTTTTTTTGCTGGAGATATTCTTTGATACCGCATTTTTTATTACTGACTCAAAACTAAACAGCATCTCTGCTGGGTAGTAAATCTCTCTCTTGGATCCTTACCTGGCTAGAATGTAAGCTGTCTCTGAGACAGCTAGCTTCTCTACTCTGTCAGTTGCTCCTTTAGGCTAGGGACAGACGTTACACATAAACCTGTTTAAGTGATCAGAAACTAGTTTTAATCTGTAACAGAACAGACGTTTAGTGCAAATAAACCAGTTTGAAAATGGCTGAAACCAATCTGAGCTTAACCTGGTTGAATATAATATCAGACTTAGCTGATTTGGGTCAAACTGGTTTATGCAATGTCTGTCCCAGACTTCTTCCTGGTTTAACTTAAACCAGAGTCCCCCAGCATCCCAGATGCTTTGCAGCCCCGGCCAGGGGTCTCTGCTCCAGAGCAGGACTGGCTCTACCCCTCTCCTCCCTAGCTGGATCTCTGGCAGAGACTGCAGTGTCTGCCTGGCTTCTCTCATTGCCTGCCCCCAACTCGCTGCTCAAGCAGGGATTCCTCCTCTCCGCTCTCCCACAGCACCAGCTGTAGCCAGCATATGATATGCTACCTAATGCTGAGAGGTTTCTGTGTAAGGCAGACAGGAGTGTCCGCTTAGGGCTTTTTGGAGCTAATCAACAGGTAGCTGGTAATGTCCCTCCATTCCTTCTTTGGAAAAAGTTGTTTAAGAGCTTTTGTTGTCTTGATGGGGTGCTAAATGCTGTATTATCAACTCCTTGCTAGCTCCCTCATGGTCAGGAGCAGCAAGGAGGGGGTGGGAGGGAGATTAAGGAACCCTTCCCTAATCAGAGCATCCTGTGGGGCCTGGCCACACCCCCTCTCAGCTCAGTACTGGGGAAGAGAAGGGAGGGCTGTTTTAGCACCCCTTGGCTTCTAGCCTGAGCCACTGCAGGCATGTGCCTGAATTTCCTCAGTCCAGAGGGAACATCTGTATGGTTGCAAGCTAGGTCAGTTCAGTCTATCCAGGTTAGACTAACCTGAAAAGATTTAATGAACTCAGGCTCAGGCTTTTTGAATGTCTGCCCCTAGCTTTACCGTCAGGGGTTATTTGTGGTAAGATTTTTGACCCTTTGGTTCTCACTGCCATGCTCCTTCCTATTAATCAAATGTAGCCTTCAGGATTTATGCTAACACAACAAAGTGTGTAAATCAGTGATTCTCAACCTGGCCTGAATTGATTCAATTTTTGCAGGTTAGTCTAACTTGCCTAGGCTGAATCAATTTGTAACTGTACAGACATTCCCTCTAGACTGAGGAAATGCATGCACATGCCTGCAGTGGCTCAGGTTAGAAGCCGGGGGTGCTAGATCATCCTTCTCTTCCCTTCCACAATGCTGAGCTGAGAGCTGAGTGGCCAAGCCCTGGCAGGACACTTTGATTAGGGAGCCCCCCACCCCTCCTTCCATGATAACAGAGCATTTATCAGTTCTGTTATCAGCATTTAACACCCCATCAGAAAACAAAGTCCCTCTCATTAGTTCAAGCTCTTCTTAAGCAACTTTTGCAAGGAAGGAATGGAGGGATATCACCAGCTGACCTGCTGATTAGCTCCAAAAAGCCCTAAAGACACTGTCCTGTCTGTCTTACACAGGCTCGTCTCAGCATTAGCTAGCATACCACATGCTGGCTACCATCCATGTTGTGGGAGGGAGGAGGGAGGAATCTCTGCTAGAGCTGATAGTAGTGGAGGGTGTGAGGGAGGTGGAAACCAGGCAGATCCTCTGTGCCTGCAAGTCTCTGCCAGAGCTCCAGTGAGGGAGCACAGGGGAGGGGACAGCCCTGCTCTGGACCAGAGAGCCCCGCCCAGCCCAGAGAGCATGCCGAGATGTTGGGGGAGTCTGGTTTAACTTAAACCAGGAAGGAGTCTGGGGACAGACATTGCATAAACCAGTTTGACCCAAATCAGTTAAGTCTGATACTACATTAAACCAGTTTATCTCAAACAAGTTTCAGCCATTTTCAAACTCATTTATGTACACTGAACGTCTGTTCTGTTATAGGTTTAAACCAGTTTCTGATCACTTAAACCAGTTTATGTGTAATGCCTGTCCCTAGCCACAAGGTTGAAAATCACTAGTCTAAATTTTTGGAGCTGGAAGATGGGTGGGGCTCCGGTCTTACTGAAGCAGGATTAAAATTGTTGTTGTAACCATTGTTACCTAGTGGACTGTAATTCCGAAGGCCATCTCTCATGGGAGCCTGTGGTTTTAGTTGTATGGTCAGGAGGCATTTGCTTGACAGGCATCCAAAAGTGTCAACCAAGGCTAGTCCATATCTTTGTATCAACTGAAGTAAAGTAGTGATTTTGCTTTGTTTTTTGAGGCTTGTATCATTTAAAAGTTTCAATTTATTTTTCTTTGCCATCATAGAACCTAGAGGAAATACTTGTGTTCTGTTTACCCAATGACAATAATAGGAATTCAAGTAAAACCACAGGTTTTGCTTGCAGATTTTAACGGGGGTGTTATTTTTATTTAAATCCCTTCAGCCGTTAAGCAGTTAGCAGCTAGATTCAAATACTGATAAATCACAAAAGACGAAACTGTTACTTCATGCTCAAAAATAAGGGAAAAGACCATACTCACCAGGAAAGAGTCTGATGAGCTTTGCAGCCTACATACCTGCTTTATCATTCCACCATTGTACAGCAACAGTTTACCTTTATTACCCATCTGGATAAGGATGACAGCATAAAGAGCAGAAAGATATTGCAGTGCCAGAATGGGACATTTTAATTAAGGGGATGATTCCATTCAAGGTGAGGCTTCTTCACAAATACAAGTACTTGAAAAGGTACCAACTGTCAAATACTTCACATATATAAAAGTTGTGTTTTTCCACACTCCATTACTTGTAACAGCTGCTTCGAACCTCAGAAATAAAATACCTATCTCCCTACTAGTTGTAAATCCATTTTCAAATATCAAAAAGATTTATTCTCTTCTCTAACTCACTCTCATTCCTAAAGAGTCATATTCTATTCTATATAAAAGCTTATACTGCATTTATCACTGTAGCGGCTGACACTCAGATTTTTAAAGATACTTTGGTGTCTAACCCCCTTCGGAGTTAATGTATATTCCAAGGAGATAAGAGCACTCTTAAATATCCTCCATTAGTGCATTAGGTAACCAAACTAACATGTTTCTCATGTTGTTTGTTCTCTCATCCTTTCCAAGTAGGGACACATGTGCAGTAGGATGCCTTGCTTTAAGAGGTTCTTCTGCTGTTCCCACACTTCAGTGTATACACAAAACCTGAACTGTACAATCATGTACATAGTTAAAACAGTACAACCTCCTGCTAACCTGGATGCAGTCCTAGAACTATAAATGTTCTTATACAGGTGTAACTTATTCCTTTATTAGAAGTAGAACAATTTATACTAGTAAAAGCTCATGTAGATCTAGTTGACTGTATTGACACTAAAGGTTGAACTGGGTATAAATCAGTAAAAAAAAAACCCAAAAACAAACGCAACCCTCTCTCCGACTGGTTCAAAATAGATAAACTGGTTCAAAAACTGTGTGCAAACAGGCTTGACACTTAATGCTTGTTTACTTTGATTAACATCCTTGTTTGATGATAAAATTATCAAGCTCCCTCTGCCGGCCTGGTAGATATAAAGATTGACAGAAAGCAGACTAGGAAAAGTTGCATCTTAATGATACTACAGAAAGAAAAGAAGAAAGCCTAGAACTCCGCTTGAAAAAACCCACTAGATGTTCCTTTGACAAAGGCAGCTGAGCATGTAAATTCTGTGAATCAAGCAAACCCCAATCAGGAATGTTTCAGTTTGAGACGCTGAGGTTTGAGAAGCTTATACAGTCCAAAGTGTTAGGGGAAAACTGGGCCAAGAAGACTCTAGGAAAGCAACAGAACACGGAATTGGCACGTTTAATTGTAGAAGCCGAGCAGAGGCTACCCCTCTTCCCAAACATCCTCCTCAACAACGTCAGTATTTTTATGTTCAAGAATATACATTTAAAGAAGGAATCAACCAGGAATACAGAAATACCTCCAGTACAAAAAATGCTGAACTACATATTTGACTATTGCAAAAAGAAGACATGAAATCCTATTTTAAAACATGACTAGGTAGCATTTTAGTCAATTAATACAAGAAACAGAGAAGAGGAACATTTTAGATAATATATTACTTGCAGTGTAATATAAACAGCTGATGACCAGCCAGGCTTAACCTCTGAGTATGGCTACCACTGAAAAAGATAGCAGCACCATATTCTTCAGATCCCATAGGACCAAACATGCAGATTGCCCATAGTTAATTATTTGTATCACGGTATTACCTAAAGACCTCAAACAAATTTAGGGTACTATGAGAAGATATGGTAAAATCTTGTCCCTGATCCAAAGAGATTGCAATCTAAACAATTAAGAGAGGCAAAAGATTAAAAGGAAACTGTATCACACAGCCCTATTCTGCTCCCATTTGCTAAGTTGTCTAACAGGGCCAGAACATCATATAGTATCCTAAAAAACCATATAGACACTGGGGGAGGCACTTGGTCAGCATAAACTCTGTGGAAGACAGTTGGTATGCTGTCTCCAGAGAGCTTGGCTGGCATAAAAGACATTCTTGGATTGTGGGTGGGCAATCTACAGAAGAGGGCCACATGGGAAACCAAGCTTCAAGCAAAACCATGGAATTAAACTTTTGGAATTTTCTTCATCTTGAAAAACCATAAACCTGAAAACATTTGTGACCCTGGAAGCCTATGATACACTGTTACAGAACATCATGTTTCAGTCTGGCTCCCAAGGCCATGAGTGCCAGCTAGCCAGAGAATATGGAAGTCCCTGATGTCAATGTATTCCATCTAGTGGGGCTGTCCTCAAGCTCTAGACCTGGAAGCCTGTTCCAGGACTTCAAACCTACTAGATTCAGAGCGTCCCATAGCTTTTCTGACTCCACAGCTGGGGACCTGGAAGCCCTGAAAACATCAGCTTTCACAGCTCCTAACCTACACACTGTTAACCCTGGCTGTTCAGGGCTGCCCAGGTTCCCTGATGCAGAGTTGAGCTCTCAAAACTGGTTACAAGGCTCTTGACCCTGCAGAATAAACAACCCCCGAGGTCCTCAGTAGCCCTCCAGTTGCACTTGGAAGCAAACCTGTGTCTCTTCAGAAGTTTCTTGAAACTAAATTATTTTTATAAAATATTTCAAACCAGGCTTTTCAGGTGAAAACCTGCTTCTGAAAAATAGATCGGGAGCAGTGACATCAGATGTACAAAGCAGCTGTCTTTGCGTAATATGGCAAGCTTGTCACGCACCTATCAAAAGATGCCAACCACCTTCCCTCTACCTCTCTGGAGAAATAGAAAAGGCAATAAGCTAAGATGAAAACCAGCCTTTGCATTTTTGTACAACCTCTTAGTTTTATTTTTTGTGTTTGTTTGTCAATTTTTTAATATATTGAATCAGGTCAGATACAGAACTGAAAATACTCTACACAAAAGCACTCTGGTAGGAAATGAACATCGTACTATATTAATTATGCTATTAAACATAAAAGCAAACTGTTTCATTATTTATACACATACTAATTACTTCGTACTCTTAAGTCTTGAGCACCAATAACGCTCCTCTCCAAGCCTTTCCATGGCTGTGGCTTTAAATGTAATTCAATTAAAATGAATGATTTCATAAAAGAACTTGCCTCAAACAGAAAGCTCTGGGTATGTGGGTTAAGGGAGACCAGAACAGAGCAATAAAGCTGCTGCAGAGGCCTGATCTGAAAGTCACTGAAATCACTAGAAAGACTCTCTCCCCTGCTACACATCTATGTTAGTAACAACGATGTTAGATTGAAGTTCTTGTACTCATCTTCTGCAAGCGTCAACTCCTGCCTTGTTTAGCACCAAGTACAGACAGTCAAAAAGCCTGAGGCTGAATCGATTCAATCTTCACAGGTTAGTCTAAGCTGCATAGATTGAACCGATAAGCAAGTAAACAGACATTCACTTTTGATTCCAGAAATGTAGCGACATGCCTGCAATGGCATGTAGCCAGAGGCCAGAAGCTGGGAGGCGCTAGACCAGCCCACCCACCCTGCGAGGGTGGTGTGTTGGGGGGGGGGGGGGGGGGG
>NW_017729022.1:134930049-134947646 GCF_001723915.1 Gavialis gangeticus | reverse complement strand
GGGGGGGGGGGGGAGGAGCATGGTTTCCAGGGAATTACAATTAACTTGAATCTGGATGGGATCCGGGTTAGAAGTTCAACAAACCAATTTAACCGAAATAAGTTAAGTCTGATACTACATCCATCCAGGTTTATCTTAAACTGGTTTCAGCCATTTTGAAAGTGGTTTCTGTGCACCAACCATCTATTGTGTTACAGATCTGAACTGGTTTCCAATCACTTATACTAGTTTATGTGCAATTTTGGTCCCTTGTCTAGAAGCATTTCTGCACACATGCAGGTGTTGAACCAGATGACCTATAAGGTCCCCTGCAACCCACAATTCTATCACCCAAACAAAACCTATAATCAGACCAGGAATAAGAATGCTGAATGACACTAACCTTAACGGGAGCAGCCCATACTAAACTGAAGGCTGAATTCTGCCCACAATCCCTACTCTACCTAGTGAAAGCAGTCAATTCTGTACTCTTTACCACATTCCATAAATACCAGGAGACAGCAATATTGCACCCAGATGCAGGAAAACACTTAAGTATGTGCGTAAATTTAAGAATGGACTCAAGGGGCTGAAGCAGATGGACTTCAGTAGCAGGAACCCTGCTCCAGAAGAGTGCTCCAACCCATCAAAGATAGGTACCTAGGCTTCCTTCAGACTTAGCAGAAAGGGGCTGTGTACTGACAGACAGTATGGAGTGCCTCATTGCCAAGCATGAAGGCACTTACAGCCAACCAATAAGGAACACTAGGCATAGGGACATGCCTGATCTCCCATCCTTTCACAAAGCTGAGGTACCTGACTCAGGGATGGGCAATAAGTGCCTCCCCTGAGTCAGGATCTGGAGTGGAAATACCTAACTGGATAATGGAGGTAACAGTGGCAATCTTTCACATAACACTTGGATGGTTATGGCACTCATCCTGGAAGTGGGAGGTGTGGGCTCTAGGCAACTTCCCAGGAGAATGCCCTAAAAACCTGGTTACAGAATAGATGGGAGCACCTCCCATCCCTTCCTGTTGTCTTTTGACTTTGATAATTAGCATTCATTCATGGAAGACCTGTTTGCAACATAAAAGCATCCGAACACATGTACTTGGTTTTAGCAATGCAGACCAGTGGTATAGAACCTTGATTCGTTAAATGTTGTAGGGAGATACGGATTAAGTCAAAGATTAATTGGAATTTTGGATAATCAAGGCCAGCTTAAAAGTAGAGGAGAGACATTAAGAAAGCTGACACTACATAACAAGCAGTCTCTTAAAATGGAGGTTCAAGAAAACACAATTCATAACATTTTTCAGCTTGCAACTTTGTTGTAAACAATTCTACTCCATAGATATAGAAGTAGCAAAGTAATTACATTCACAGTGTTTGAGAAAATCCATAGCACCTCAAGTATCAGAGAGATGTTTTCTATAATGTTTAGTACATAACAAAGTGTTTGCACCATGAGATGATTTGAAAAATGATCACCTGTCAGAGGTGGAATTTCTGAATGAATTGCAGTAGGAACATAATGTTTCAGAAAGGAATATTGATCGTGCTGCATATATAGGAAAAATACATGATGGCTGGGTCCAGAAATGAAGAATATCAACACAGAATTGAAAATGCGGTAGAATTTCAAGTAGGATGGATACAATATCCACAGATGTGGGTTTTCCAGAAAAATCTGAATTGGAAAAATTTCCAAAAAAATGTCCAAAGTCCTAAATAGAGCATGATCCGGTTTAGTATGTTTATTTGACTTATATTTAGTTAACAAAAAAATAACATGGGGGTACTTTTTTAGTTATGGCCCAATAACCACAAGTATTTGACCTGAAATATTTGATTAGGAAAAAAATTAAATACAGAACACTCAATGTGATTGAAATGTTATATTCAAATTCAAAGCTTTATGTGGAAAGAAATTATTTTAATTGGAATACCTGTAAAAATGTAAAGACAATACACAATAGCATGTACTTCTCTTGCATTGTTTGTTTATATTTAAGAAAAACAAAGACACTGAAAACCGTTGACACAGTAATTTTAGCACACCCAAAGAACTGTCCATGATATGCTGTGGTTGTCCACACGTCCTTCAACAGAGTTTAACTCTCTTTTACTGAGGCAGTTGTGGCACTCCCAGTTTCACCATCACTATCTGTAGAATCACTCGCGCTATTAGTTCCATTTCAGAATTGGATTGAGGCAAACCTGATTCAGAACTACTTGACCCACACTCTCTTTCGCTAAAGGATGGTTTTACCAATGAGTCTATGGGGAAGAACACTGCATCTTCTTCACTAGTTGTGCTTCTGACTGATTCTCCAGAAGCAAGAGATTTTGAGAAGCAAAAACAAGCTTAGTGGTGCATTCATTTGTTAGTCTATTCCTCTTTTGTCTTGATTGAGCTGAAAGCCTTCCCGTTGGGTTCACAAGAAGCTGCTGTTGGTGGCATGCTTAGGATCCTTAGAGCAATCCTGGACAACAGGCAGGTGTTACAGTATCCCTTCCACCATGTGAGAGGAGACATATTCTTTGCTGCCTGCCAAATGATGTCTTTGCTCCAAAGTTTTTCTTTTGTACACTACTCGGCAATGTCTGCCATCATGGCTATTGGCATCCATGCATTGTTACTAATGAATGTTATGAAACAATGAATTTTTAGAAATGGAAAATTTCCCACAGAAAAATAAAGCACTGGAAAAATTTTTGGTTTGGAAAATTTTCCATCCCACCTCCTTGACAATGTCCCAAATTGGGATTTGTCCAGTTTGCTTGCTGTTTAAAAAAAAAAGGAGGGGTGAGGGGAGGTTGTAGGAGAAGGAGAGCAAGAGGAAATTTCCTTGAGACTTTTAATATTTGTTTTATATCCAGGAACTCAGTTTTACATGTTATCTAACTAGGAATACCTCATGGAGGGCCCAAAAGGGCCATTCTTAAGATCTGTATTCAAGCCTGCAACACTTGAAAGAATGCCACCAACCAAAAGCATTGGCCCTATTTCATGCAATCCTTAGGCTGCCTCTTCAGATCTCCTATCTGATTATTGACTCAACCCTGGGTGTTTGATGGAATTTTGATGTCTACATCTCATTTATTGCAATCTGTCAAAGGGAGTTAGATTTACAAATGGATCTAATTTTTAGATGCCCAGCTCCCAGAGTGGAATCAGCAGCTATGAGTCAGGCACCTGAGCTTCCTATACAACGTTTTAGGGACCTCAGCACAAGACATACAACAGCCAGCCCACTGAGGAAAAAAAGTGCATCTCAAATCCTACTACCTCTTAGGCACCTAATTTCAGGCTGCAAGTAAGCACCAGTGTCAGCTTGCACTTTGCAGTCCAGAACAGGTTCCTAGAGTTAAATCCCTAAGTCACCTTTTTGGAAAGAGATAACTGCTTGACTTTTCCCCCTTTAAAACAGGCTCAATGGTGGATCAGTTTTATACAATACATCAGTGAATGGAGCACTCACCCAGGGATACAGGGGCTCTAGACTATTAAATGCCCTAATACTTGAGGGGGCGGAAATAATTACTTACAACGTTATCAAAATTTAATGACCCTTGGGAAAAAATCCACTATCACAGTATAGAGAGTGGGAGAAGCAAGTTTGGGAGATCTGAGTCTACATTATTTGCTCTAAAGCTTATTGATTTTTTTTCCTTGTGTAATCATATTTAGCTTTATTTTTGCCACTGCAATCTTATTGTGATTTTGGTCTGGTTAATGTTAATGGAGATGCAATTACACTCAGTGTTACAACAGTCAGGGACAGATGGGTTAAACACCTGCCAACAACAGCCAGTTAACTGACTGTTCCCCATCATTTTGACTAAAATCTCCCATTCTGCTTTTTCTGGGCTTCCATGTAGCTCATAATTCATTTGAATTCTTATACTAAAGTGTCACCTGTTGCTAGATGTGTTGTCAAATGTATTCTGAAAATCCCTGTTTCTAATCAAGGCCTCTTCTTAATATTTATTTATTGATTCTCTTTAAAAAAAATCCACCTGCTTTTCTCCCTGTTTGTCCTTTTCAGCAATAGAAGCTGGCTGGCTAGAGAGAAAACAGAGAAAAGTGGCTATTCACAGGGTGCTGTCAACTGCAGGAAACAAAGTAACAGTAATAAAAGAAAAAGATGGTTTTTAACTGATTTTGTTCTAATCCTCTTAGCTATTACAACTATAGCTGGCACAGATCTCTCAGATAGTGTGCAATTTTTCTAGGTGATGGTGTCTCTGTAAGCAATGGCAAAAGGTGCTTTAAGAGCACGTTAGCAGTGATTAAATCTTTCTGAACCCACAGGATAAATTCAGGGTCTTATCTATTCTTCACCGCCCAGGCAGTTGGACTTTTACAGGCAATCAGACTCTCTGGTACAACTGACAGGCCCTGCCACTACTTTCCCACTCCTGATGATGAAGCAGCACTGTAAAGGAGCAGCGCACAAGGAGAAAGACAAGAATCCAGGTTTCTAACAGTCCCTCAGAAGAGAATGTAAAGCAGCAGGGTTCCTGATAAAAAGCAAACCTCAGTGACAATCCCGGGAAAAAGACAGTCTTTCAAGGAAAAAAAGCTTATCCATCTTATTGTGTGGAAGGCAAATAAATAAATAAAATGCAGCTGCCTTCCTCTCTTTTCCGTTCATTGTCTATGCCAGCGATTCTCAATCAGGGTGCTGCAGCACCCTGCAGGGTTGTGAAATCCTATTAGGGTTGCTGTAGGGTGCCATGCAATATTAGTATAGTTAGGTGTGCAAACACCTATAAATGATTCACAAGATAAAGCCAGACATTTCAAATAGGAATCCATAGTGTCAAAAACATTCTGACCCATTACAGTCTTTCTGAATTCTTTGCAATAAAAGAATCACTCTATTATCTTTTCATAGTCAAAGAAACAAGAGAGAAATCAAAGAACTGGAATTTTCTGAGAGGTGTCTTGAGTCTAAAAAAGGCTGAAAAGTGCTAGTATATACCAATGGCTAATCTAAATTAGAAGAAACCAGCTGCATTAACTTGTTCCAAACAAGCAGCCTTTTCTCCAGAACAATGGAAAAATAGATGAATTCCTTGAGTTACTTAGCTTTAAAATACAGAATAGTCCACCCTTTCTCATTTTAATAATACAGAATAGGCCACCCTTGCTCATTCTAATAATGAATAACTGCTACTTTGCTATTTCCCAAAAGTTCTTTCTTCAAAATATATCCAAATTCACAAGAAGAGAAATGACTTTAATATCTTTGGTATTAAAAGTGCAGGGGCTCTCTCTCAATTAACAACATAGTTGTCAAAACTATCATTTCTATCTGCACAAGATTATGTGAAGCTGTCTCAAAAGCAGTCAGCCAACCAGAACTGATCCATTTAATGGTTAGATGGAAAGCTGAACCTTAAAGCTGTTTCACTCAATTAGTTTCTAATTGTTGTTTCACAGCCCTGTAATAACTAAAAATATTTCTTTTAGCTTCTGATAAAGCTGGGCTGAGATGGGCAATTTGGAGTTCAGTTTCTCTACAAAGCATATTTAATTATTGCTGGCATGTGTGTGTTTACATTATCTTCTGAGTGACTCTCAGAAATTATTTTTAGACAGACGGTATTTATTTAAAGCCCATACATCATTCTAAGTTCTGTAATAAAAATATCAGATGGGATTCTGAATGCTTTGAACAATTCATGCTACATACAAACAACATTAGGGCCAGATCCTCACCAGGCATAAATCCATATAAGTGTGCTGGCTTCCACAAGTTACATCAATTAACTCCTTGGAAGGATTTCACTCACAGAACGGCTTCCTCCATATATCTAACTGGCAGATGAATGCATAAAGGAGCATGCTGCAAGCTCCTTATTTATGCCTTGTCAATTCTGGGTCACTTCTTTTTCATCTGGTTCTAAACTGTAAGCATTTAAACATAGAAAGCCTTAAAGAAAAACTTAAAACAATTGCTATATATCCCATTTAATCATACTGTATATCTGCATCAGCATTCCCAAGAATCTGTTCACTGCTTGAAATTCACAGACCAGAACACCAGAACAAATGATGCATTGTTCTACCTGTGCACACTGGGATGTTTTCAATGGCAGAGATTAGCTGGTGAATGTGCAGTAACTTTAATAAAGAGGCCTTTAAATGTGAACCAGTGCTCTGTGTCCCGTTCTCTTAGTGCAGTGTAAATAAAAGGAACTTGCACACAGCAAACTGTCTTTGTTAGACATCTTCTTTCGGAACAAAGGGTGCCATTCAGTAAGTGGGCTCCTGGGAAGAAAATATTCAGTTTGTCCCCCTTACCCTCCCCAACATGTCCTTCATATCAAAGAGCCAAAACTAAAGTTGTGCGTGGGCAAGGAAAGTCCAAAGGATGGCTTGAAAGGAAACGATTAATAATAAAATAAAAAGTAAACTGGGTTTATAACTCCATGTTCAGATCTGCTTGTGAATTATAAGGAGGGCACTAAAGAGTAGCTAGCTCCTTAATGGATGCCTCCTACAGCACCAAGCATTCAATCTACAACCCCATGAAGAGACTCCTGCCCAGAACAGTGCACCGTTATGCTGTATTCTCTCTTCACCTGAGCTAGGGGTTCACTGTGAAGGCAAGACACAGGTTTGGTCATGATCTTCCATATGAATTCAAAAGATCAAAATTCACAATGGCCATGGCTACATGAGCAGTGGACCACACAGTTCTTACTGCACAGTCATTTAGTACTTGCTTATTTTTTACCATATATGCAAGTACTAAATGACTGCATTGCCACATGGGTTTTTTTCAGCTGCTACTGTGCAGAAACAATATGCTACTGTGCAGTAGCTCCTTACTGCACAGTATCGGCGCCACAGTTGGTGCCCATCAACACTACTCTGCGGTAGCAACAAGCTACTTTCCGAAACCACGAAATTCGCCTCATACCACAATTTTTAAGGGTCGTGAGCATAGACAGCAGAAGGCTGTGGCTAATGGGGCTCGTTCCCCTTAAACACAGGGCAGTGCAGAGGGCCACAGGGCAGCCTGCGTGCAGGTTCCGGGTGGCTGCAGCAGGGGAAAGGGGTGAAGAGGGGTGTACAGACAGACGCGGAGCCAGGATTGCAGCCAGACGGTGTACAGAGCAGTGCCCACCACAACAGGTAAGTTGGGAAAGGCGAAGTGAAATGGAGAGGGGCAGATCAAGGGCCCCACAGGAAGGGAGGGAGTGGGGCAGGGGCAGGAGTTGGGGTGAGTGGGGCCCCAGGGCAAGTCATGGGATGCTTGGGGCCTAGATAGCTTGTCCAGAAGCAGAGGGCAGGAGCTCCCACTGCTGAGCGCACCTTAGGGGAGGTATGGGGGGGCATGTGTCACCTGGATTTATGCATGGGGTAGAGATGGGCTGCTGAATGTGGGCAGGGCTCTGTGCCCTGCTGCCACTGCCCCCAGGAACAATGCAACACAACATGCCTGCTGCTGCTGGCTCCTGGAGCTGGCTACTGAGGCAGTGGCAGCAGAGAGCAGAACCCAGCCTGCAGTGGGCAGCCAACCTCCACCCCATTCACAGATCTGGGGGGCAAATGCCCCCTGGGCATCTCCTTAGGTGTGTGCACAGCAGGAGGCCCCCCACACCCCTGGATGAACCACCCATGCTCCGAACATCTCACAACCCATCCTGGTACCCCCACTCACCCCAGCCTCTGCCCACACCCCCCACGTCCCTTCCCCAACTTACCCGCTGTGGTGTTCTGCATGCCATCTGCCTGCAATCCTGGCTGTGTACAGGCTCCGTATCTGTCTGTGCACATCTCTCCCTCACACTGCAGCGTCCCAGAACTGCCCTGCGGCCCTCTGTGCTGCCCCACATTTGAGAGGGCTATGCCCCATTAGCCCTGGCCTTCTACCACCTATGGCTGTGTACCTGCCACACGTGTGCGAGTACAGTATCTTTTTTCATGGAATACTCAAGGAACTACCAGGACCCATTTGCCAAGATCAATGGTAGTTCCCTGAATATGCCATGAAAAATTATACTTTACCTGGGCACGTGTCGAGAATTTTTTACAAGAAAACAACGATTTACTCAGGGCCCTAATTATGGCCGTTTATAGACATTACATTTTTCTAGGTTTAACCTGAACTACAGCTTTCACTATATACACATGGATGTCTGTAGTCCAAATTAAAATTGGCTCCAGTCCAAATTATGTAATCCTCATTGAATGAGGGTTAAAATTAATGCAGACTAGAGCAGTCTGAATTAGGAAATTTAAACTGTATTAATTAGCACATATATACAAGTCGTTAGGAACTTGGCAGATAAGCATTGCAAATATCAGTTCTCTCAAGGGAAACTCAATTGGGTCTTTGCAACACAACAGAGGCTATTAGGCACAAAGTAACACCTTTAGAAAGTCAAATGTGCCAACAACACCTCACCATGACCAAGTACCAATTGCAGGTCAATTGCGCTCATTACATTCTGGAACAGCACTATAGATATCCATCAGTAGGACTGCAACAATGTAGCAGTGGTTAAACAGGCTTATTATCACCTCCTAATTACTTCCAAGCATAAGCCTACACACAGAGGCTACAAATTGGGTTTGTTAAGGAGCTGTCCCATCTTGCTGGGATCCAATGATCCCTGCTGACTTCCTGCCCCTGGGGCGGGGGGCTGGACTCGATCTTCTGAGGTCCCTTCCAGCCCTAGTGTCTATGTCTATGACTCTATGCAGTGTATAGACTGTGTATAGCCAGGGTTCCCTGCTGTGATGGTCAATGCTTGTCTATTAACCCTTAATTCAAACTGACATTTTTTTGGAACTGTGTGATACAAATCAGTTAACATGGTTTAGAAAATGGTGAGCACATCTACAAATGGCCTATGTTTCTATTGGGAGAACTACAAGGTTTCACTCAACTTCTTCAGGTGGAAGAAATGCCCCTTCCAGGAGAAAGATTTTTCAGGTGTCCACCTGGAAAATCTCTCTTGTGAGAAAACCTTACACTTGTATGCTCCCTGCCTCTTTTCCCAAGTGGGCACTCCCCAGCTGACTATCTCAGGGGTTCCTTGCAGCTGAGCCCTTTCCCATCCACATTCCCAGGGCTTCATCACTGTTCGGGCTGCCTGGCCAAGGGACAGCCAGTGGTGTTTGGAGGAAAAGGGATCAGGCAGCATGGGAAAAATTTAATTAACTGCAAGTAACTATGCTTAAGTGAACTTTCTTGCTGCTTCCATCCAGCTCCAGGAAAAAGAGAAAGCCCTCTCTGAGGAAGGCTGGGGCAGCCTGGGATCAGGTTGGCAGTGCCCATCACTAGGAGTCTGGGCAGGGGTTGGCCTGCATGCAGCCATGGCTAGAGTGGAGGGGGGAGTTAGAGGGTAGGCCAGGTGTAAGTTGCAGAGACTGCAAGGTGGAGGGAGGAGGGAAGTCTGCACTGACCACAACCTCCAAGCCTGGCCACTTTGCCATACCTAGAACCAGAGGTAACCCCAAGTCATGAGACAACCCAGAGCTCTGAGTCACCACTGTGCCATGACCACCTCATATTCTGATGCCCCCAAACATACTACCAGTCATCATTTCCCCCCAAGACACTGAGACTTACTAGTGCTTAGTGCTAGATTGTCTGCGACTGCCTCCTCAATGAGGGTATCAGCTGAACTGCCTCCATCTTCTGCGTTCTGGGTCTGAGAATGGATCAGGGTTTGAGTCACCAGGGTCAGGGTCAGAGTCAGAGCATTGCCAGGGAACAAGATCACCAAGCAGCCATCCATCTGCTCCTCCATGGCTGTTCTGGCAGCAGGTGGTGGCAGGGAGACACAGCTATTGTTCTCTTCGTTGTCATTGTTGTTGTTGCACAGCACTGAGCCCACAATTGCGCACTGCACACAGTATGGAAGGAAGCAATGCTGTGACACTCCTCAAAGATGCAGGATGATTCCTCGTGGTAGGGGACCAAGGTCCTCACTGTGCTTGCAGACTTGTTGGCATCCCTGCCCTGAATTTACTGGGACTTCAGGCACTTGATTTAAGTATAAATCTGCAGCCAGTCTTGCTGGTGCCCTTGAGGCACCATCTGAGTTGAGATGCACTCGTAGGCTTTTTGGTTCTGTTGGTTGCCCTTGGTGCCCTTGGAAGTAGCCGTGTTAAGTTCTCTTCTCACCCTAGGTCACAATGAGGTCCAGCACCTCATTATAAGTCCAGTTTGAGGCCTACCTGATGAAGTCCTAAGGGGACATTCTCTGGTTCAGTTCAGTTTGGTTCCTGAAGGTGGGTGATCGCTGTTTACACAGGAGTACTCAAGCATTAGTGGCAAATTGTGGCAATGCCAAGGGTGCCTGGGGTGGTGTCATGTGGGCTGGGGTCACACATCCTGGGCACAGGTGGGGGTGTCAGCCTGGGGCTGTACCACCCCCTAGGCAGTAGAGTTCAGGAGTCTGCAGGGCTGGGCATGGTTTACGGCATTGCAGAACTGGGTATGGTGTGCACCGGCATGGTGTAGGACTGCAAATTGCTCATTTTATCTTTGTGGAGAAGACTAAGGCCATCCTCATACAAGCTGGGTAGCATGACCATGAGACACTCAGCACCATCAGCACAGAAATCTGGGGGGCATCTGCCCCCCTGTGCCCAACCCTCCACAAGGCACCAATGTCTTGTAGAACCTAGGCCCTACTGTGCAACAAACTGGCCTCATTCTGTATGTAGCTCTCATCTGTGTGACTTCCCCAGTCTGCACTCCTGCCTGTGTAACCCATCCTTGAACTTCAAAACCCTGGTTTGACCTCAGCTTGCTTCCTGACATCTGCTTCTACTAACCCCCTGCCTCAGCATGTAAACCCTGGTTTGACCTCAGCTCGCTCCCTGATCTTTGCTCCTGGTAAGACCTCTGGTTCCACATGTGAACCCCATTTTGATTTTGGCTTGTCCCCCAACTACTAACACTGGTAACAACCCCTGGCTCTAACCACTAGGCCTAAAGCCTCATCAGACCCTGATGATATGTAACAAAGCCCTAATGGATTTCAGAGTACAAATATAGAGATGTTAAGAAATCAAGTCTGTTACATAATGTTCCCGTTCTGGGGCGTGGGTGCAAAAATATTTGCAGGTTTAAAGCACACACACACACACAAAAAATCCACTACTGCTTTTTTAAAGCTTCTTAAGGAGATTGTCTGCACACTGAATGTTTAATCTAAAACTTGACAGTAGTTAGATTATGACTGCAAATTTAACTTGACGGAGGGAGAGGTATATCGTGAGAGGGAGCATGCCAGGCTAATTTCCAGCAATCAAGAACTGCCCCCAAAATAGCAAGCTGAAATTCTCATATAAAATAGGAATAATCTTCTAACCACCCCTGCAGGAACTTAATGATTTTGCTTTCTGATTCTTGGCCCTGGATCATTGCTTCAGAAAATTAAACTGATATTTACAATGTTCCAAACCCTGGAACTGCCTGAAGTTTGAAACCTAAAAAGTGAAAGTATTAGCTAACTGATTCTCTTTTCATTTTTTGTTGTGTTACTAATTATCTCTGTAAAACCAGCAAAAGTCATATTTGTCTCTCTACTATGACACCTTCCTCTACCCAAGTGTAAAATGCCACTTCATTTCTTTGTTTCTGCTCCTGAACTAACAAGCATTGCCTGTTCCCCTACTTAAGACAGGAAAATACCAAACTAATACAAATGAAATACACTGAAAGTTAAGCAAAGTTTGGAAAAAAAGATTATTAACATCATCCAGGTTGTTGTTTTGCCTTCTTCCTACCCTTCAATTCCTTGAGTAAAGCTATGTGTTAGGTTCCGTATTTATAACTATGTGCTTCCCTTTTGGAAGAATGAGCCGAGACTAATCTGTCAGAGGAAGGGAGAACCTATTGATCAAGAACTGCAGTGAGATCATATGCTTCCAGTAAGGACTACAGGACTAACAGGACTGGGAAACACAAGAAGATAGGGAACCAGCCACAGACTAGTCCAAAGCTCCTTGCCCAGTTAGCTCCATCCATGCTCCCACTTTGCAGATATGAAATACTTTTTCAATATGAAGAACTTTCCCAATACGAAGTACTAGAAACAATACCTGATCATGGTTTACTGACATAGAGAAAGTATCTATGGTCTTCTAAGGGGTGCAGCACAGAACTTTCAGCCCAGGGAGGCAATGGTGCTGTGTTTAAACCATCTCTGAAGCTGCCCAATACTCAGCTGCTCCAGGGTCCTCAGCATAATCTAGACAACTCTGGAAGCTGTACCATCTAGAACAGAGTCGCTTAACCCCAGCCCATGGGCCAGATCCTGTTCGGGGACAGACCCCCATGCCATTCACCTGTGTTGGGATCAGGTATGGTTAGCTGGTGCACCTCACCCATAGACTGACCTCATTTAACAGGATCTGGATGCACAAGGTCACACCCCACGAGCCAACCCTAACAGGGATCTGGCCACGGACAGACCCTGCACCACTTATCTGGCCTGCATAGCCAGAAGGTTGGGTGCCACTGATCTAGACCCTCCATAGTGTCACAGCCTGTACACAGCCTTGGCATATGTACATAGCTTGCTAGGGTATTCTTTCACTTATCTACCAGGCCAGAAAAAAAGGGTTCTAGAGCTCCTCTATTTTATTTCCACCCTTTCCAGATTAAGAGAGGGGTTAGGAGCAGAGGTGAGATTTCCATATCATTTTATTCCATGCCAAAGTAAGGAACAGACTGCTTGCATAACCTGTTTCCTAACCTAGCCCTCATTCATGCAACTGCTTTCAGTGCTTTTGATAAGAACAGGAAGAAAAATATTGTGACTTTGGTTTTCCCACATGTTTTTGGTAGGATCACTTGCCTTCATAACAGGCAAATATGCTGACGTGTAGGGAATAATGCAGACTACAGCATGTGTTTTTATTTTTTCTTTGGTGGTCATTACATTTTACAGAACCTTTTATGGCTATCATCTTACATCCTACTTAAGTTGCAAAAGTGCATAAAGCACTGAAAAAAACAAAACCCCAAAACAGAAACAAGCTGCAAGCATTTCAGATCTCTGAATTATTCAGCATTGTTTTATAAGGTAAATGCTACACAGCACCAACAGTCACAAGACAGTTTATTACATATCAGCAAAGCTAAAAAGGTAGTGATAGTTTAAACCTAGTACTGCTTGTCTTTTCTTGCTGTTCCCAAAGTGCTTTTGGTCGATGATGCTCGGATCTGTTTGACAGAGGGGCACCTGTTAGCCTTGCGAATGAAAGAAGATCTTAGAGTTTGAAATCTGTCAAGGTATTTTAAATACTATAATGGATGGAAGCAGTTTCTCTATCATTGAACTTTAGGAGGTAGCTGAAGACAAACTATTATGTCAAGAATGCATTGTAGCGCAGCTGTTTGTGGCTAGAATAGGACAAAGTATATTGAAAAAAAAACAACCCACCAATTCCTTAAATAAACATGGATATGATACAACATAGTCCACACCACTGCCAAATAACTCTCTGGGGGGGTGGGGAGGAAATTGCATCCTATTTCACTTCTTTTTAAATCTGAAAGTGAGACGGTGCCTCATTCTGAACACTGCCAAGCACAACATGTTACTTGTCTACAACTAAGGCTCCTAAGTGCTACAATAGTTCAAATAATAGTATTTTTCACCATTTTGACTTTATTTTCCTTTCCAAAGCCTTATAAAGGTAACAGTGAGCAGCAACCAAATCTCCTATAGAACAGTCATAATCTCTGCCAAAGTTCTTTATGGACAAATTCTCTCCTGTACTGATTTTAGCAGTACATTGTCACATGTAGCAGCAGCTGCCTACTTAGGTCCCTTGAGTGGCCTTCATTTCACACTTGTTTGTCCTCCCTCCTTAGAGTCTTGATTCCACTAAGACAGGAAACTGCTAGCACTCTTCTCTGTAGTGCGCTTTCCTTTGCTTCACAGATACAAGGGGATTCTTCCAGCAAGGGGAGGAGTCTGCTGGTGGCCTGCATGCTGACTGTCCACCTAACATCACATGCCCCATTCTCCATCTGTCACTGCAGTCTCTTCATTTGATGCGCAAGCAGAGGTGACTGGCAGAGCTCTTGCCCTTGAAATATTCTCCATTAGCCGTCTCTGCCCACCCAGATTTCAGCACCAAGTTTCAACAAGTTAGGTATATTCTTAAGTGTTTTGCTGAATAGGGACAACATTGGTTTTGACCTTAACGCTAAATACATCCTGAAGCAAGTTGTTAATCTGAGCTAAAGATGGGCAGTTTCCATAACAGTGGTTTACACCAACATCTTTTGTCCCCAAAAGATCCTCTGTCCTACACAGTTACGAAAGTCCTTTTGAGCTGACTGTTTCCCTTCCTCCATTTCTCATGTTCCAGGTTGAGCAAAACATTGACAATCCCTGCATGCTGTAGTAAAGCATGTTGTGTGTCACAATCATCACCATTTCTTTTGTGGCACAAAGTGTGCACTGGGTGCACCACAACCAAAAGAAGGACATAGTTGCTTCCCAAGAGACAGCACAGTCAAAGCGCCAGCTCATGCAAATAGTATCACAGGTGAGTAGAGTAGCCTTGCATGCAAGAGTAGGTTCAGTGAGTCCAATAAAACTATGCAGGTGCATTGGCTTTTGCAAAATCTAAAGTGTTAGGCATAACAAAACAATGAGGCAAGAAAGAACTTTGATGTCATGATTATTCAGTTTGGGAACATACACATCATGATGATCCTGCTAACTTTAAAGCTTGGTATACTAAAAATATATCTAGACACAAAGAGTAAATTGGTATGGATAGCTAGCTCACTGCAGGAACGACTGGGTACAAAACATATACAGAGATAAAGTGTTTATTACATTTTACAGTATATTTGAAGGACTCGAGAAGTTCATTTAGTAACTCAATTGCTTCCTTTATAAGGTTTGGGTTTTGTTCATAAAGTTCATTTGTATCAAAAGTTATAAAAACATGCACATAAACTCCACCATAAAATGAAAAATATATCTTTAAGAAGGGAATAAGGGACATAAAATCCCAGGTACTGCACTAAAAACCCAAACATTAATGCAACTGAGATATCCATCAGACTGAAAAGGATCAGACTAAGTAGCCATGAGAAACATGCCCGTTCTGAAAAACAACTGAAAGAGTGAAACAGGCACAAATTACAAAAACAAACAAAAACAATTTCTTTCAGGCGCTACAGAATAATTGATTCATCAGTTTGAAATATTAAAGTGTCTAGTTCCTCAAGGACAAGAATATCACTATATTTAAATACAACTCCAGTTGCTTCTCCCTCTGGTCACACATACACACTAAATTGAGCAAGAACATGATACCTGACGAACTACGTACTAGTTATCTGCAACATAACACAGACACAGAAACTGTGGGTAAGAAACTCAGAGCTAAGTACAGACCATCAAAAAGCCTGAGGCTGAATCAATTCAGTCTTTGCAGATTAATCTAAGCTGTACAGATTCAACTGAAACAGAAGTGAACAGACATTTACTTTTGATTCAGGAAATGCACTCACATACCTGCAGTAGCTCAGGCCAGAAGCCAGGGGCTGCTAGAGTATGGCTCTCTGGCTGTGTGTTCACTTCCTCTTCCTGCTGCCCCTGAGGTCTCTGGGATTTGCAGTCCAGACTTCCAACAGCAGGACTCTGCAGGGTTGCTCATCAGTTCCTCTTTCTGCTTCCAGGTACCTCTGGGATTTGTAGTCCACAGTCACAGCCAGCAGTAAGTTTGAGCAAGGGAAGGGGTGTTTAACTCCCCTCCCTGGTCCCAGACCCCAGCTGAGGTTTACCTGGAGAGGGCAGTCCCCCCCTGTAGACTAGGCAACATCCCCAGCTGGGCTTGCCTTCTCCTCCCCTGCCCCCCTTGTAGCTGTGAGCCAGCCCTCACTACTACAGCTCAGGAGCAGAGGGGCAGAGCCAGCCCTGCTCACTGGAGCAGACAGCCCAGCCCAGCCTAGGGTTGCAAAATGCTGGAGGACTCTAATTTAACTTAAGCCAGGAAGGGGCTTGGGACAGAAATTCCATAAACCGGTTTGACCCAAATCAGTTAAGTCTGGTACTACATTCAACCAGGTTTATCTTATCCAGTTTCAGACATTCTGAAACTGGCTTATGTGCAATGAGCTTCTGTTCTGTTACAGGTTTGAACCAGTTTCAGATCACAAACAGGTTTGTGTAACTTCTGTCCCTAGCCCCAATAATGTCAATCATTATCACACTAATGAAACTAATGAAGTCTCTTATTCTCATTGTTGGAACAATTTTATCATTTACCCTGCAGGTTTCAGTGTATGTGGACTCAATCTCTCACCATTAAAGTCAACCACTGTGTCTCTTGGATTTAACTGCTGCAAGTACAAGCTCTATTAGTACAAAAAATACTGATAAATCAGTTGAGACCAAAGTGAATTTTTTCAGACCTGAAGATATGATCCGCTTCAAATCTGTTTCCCCAATTTTAAAAATCTACTTAGGTTATGAACTCTTACCCAAACATACAAGTCATTAGTGGAATTTTTGGATTGGTCCATCATATTTAACATCAACAATAAATAACAAGATAAAAAGATATGACAAAGAAGAGGAGTGGGGAGGAGGAGAACTAAACGTATTCATTGAAGTCTAGTGAATGAGAGAAGCATATGATGTATTTCTTTGTCATCTTTGGCTGACTTCCAGAAGAAACCTGGCTGATCTTATGAAATCTGAGAAGATCACAGACTATGGTAATATGGGGGGGTAGTTTGTTTTGTTTGGTTTTGTATTTGTTTGTTTGTTTTACAGGAAGTGGACTTCAGTTATTTAACATCAAGAACAACATTTTATTACATTATTTTATACCTGTTCTAACAGAAACTTCACGGGGGATAATAAATAGAAAAGGTATTTCAGAATGCTCTAACTGAGCTAAAAGCCACAATGTAATATAGGAGGACATAACACTGTCTCTCTATTTAGGGTGCCTGTCATTACCTCTTGAGAGCTTCTCTTTGAAGACCTTCATTGTTCAGAGAAGGCCTTTGATATGCTACATGGATGAGTTCCTCAGTTTATAGAAGTGAATTTCCTTTGTCTTTTTGAAATTTCAAACACATTGAGGTAAGTTGTAAAGTGTTAAGTAATCGTCCTTTTGCTTTTCTCTTTTACCTTCTTTTGGAAAGTCTTGTCAGCCTACCCAAATCACCAAAGTGTTCAAGCGCAGCCTTAACTCAGCCACCCTATATACATTTTGCCACCAGTTTACTTCCTTGTTTTAATGCATAGATTGAACATACAGCCTGTACCCACATGAGCATGGATGTTTGGTTCCCAGGGGAAAAGCAGCAGCATACCTTGTGTTGCTGCTAGTTGTCCTTGGGGAATGACTGTGCCATGCACCCTCTGGTGCATGGCAGGTTACCCTGGTTGGGGTAGGGGAGGCTGGGGCCAGCACTGGGCTGGCCCCAGCAGCCTTAACTGGGGTCCTGGAGGCCTCCTGGGGCTGCAGAAGCAGCAATTCTGCCACTCAAAGCCTGGCCAGCAGCCAGAGCATGGCTCTGGCTGGCCAGACTCCGGTTTTGAACTGTGTACACCGCCACTACGTGCGCTGCTCCATTTTTGGGGGG
>NW_017729022.1:134921174-134930021 GCF_001723915.1 Gavialis gangeticus | reverse complement strand
GGGGTTGTGCAGGGTTTTTTACCCCTAGATATCTAAGGGTCAAAAAGAAACCAAACAAATAAACCCCATGCTGCTCCCTTGTGGCACGGAGAACAGCTGGATGTGTGGTATGTGGTGCTGCAGATGGGTCTGTGGCATCACATACCACATGGCCCTGCTCATCTGGATATGGACAGAGGCCAAATTAAGGTTGCATAGACAACTATAAAATTGGCATTCTGGTCTTCCAAATATTTGATTTTACAACTTAGATAATATTCTTATAAACATATTTTTGTAGGTAATGAGACATAAACCATTTTATTGTATATCTGTGTCTGTATATGACGTGTATATGAAAACTCAGGAAATTAGATTCTCAGTTTAATGGGAAATGCAGTGGGAATAGAAGACCTGAATGTTATGGGCTCCTTTGAAAGTCCCAGATGTAAAGATTAAGATCAGCTCTTGCTACATCAGAAGAACAACAACAGGTATGGGTTACCCTTCTGCGTAACCCATCTAAATACTAAGTAGGACAGAGTATTTTTAGCATTGAAATGAGAAAAAAAATCTGTTTTCAAACCTGCTGTTCTTCATTCAATTGAGAGAGTCTGCGACTCCCATAATCTATTCATTCTAGGATGTACTCACTTAATTTGAGTTTCTGATAAAAATTAATTGCAAAACTAATTTGAAAATTAGTTTTGCAACTTGTTATACTGAAAAGGTGACTAACTGAAAAATTACATTGCTGTTCTGGAGGGGAAAAAATGCGAAGAGCAGTGTAGCGTAGTAAGACCCCAAGTACAGGGGCGTAGGCCTTGATTCAACAAAAATCTATATGGTGTTAGCCACTTAACCTGCTTAGGTGTTCAGCTTCTTCTGTAGGCATCAAAATATCTATGGAGATATGCCTCATTGATACTACTTGGAGATTACAGTACTATCAACTGTTATTACTCAATATATATTTTTCTTCTTTGGGCCCATCTTTTCTAATGGCTTTTGCTGGATTAAAAAAATGTTAGTATAAAGCTGATTTCACGTTTTCAACAAATTGTTTTAATTGAAAACAATTTTCACCATAAAGAAAACAGATGCACTGTATGATACCAAAGGTCATGCAATACATTTACCAACAAAAATTATAATATAGATTACAGATATCTGTATGGTAAACAGCGTGCATAATACAGATTATTTTTGCAAATCTGAAAATCTAAAGTAAAAATGCAATGATCACTTTGATTCTAAAACAATGTAATTTATGCCAGACCGCTTATATTAATTCAGTATTAGCTGTCCCTGGTATTCTTTAATACTGGGTATGGATGCGTGGAGTTGCATAAATATAATGATCAAAATCAATTCGATATACCATGTTATTACTACATTATGATAAGGAGATTGCAACATGAAACTACTTTATGGATAGCTTCATATTTTGCAATTCATAGAGCAATTAGCTTTAAGACAGATTCAGTGAACCTGGCCATGAACAGAATGCAAATTTTGGACATCATTGTTCTCGGTTTAGATAAGACAAAAGGTCATTCATGTAAGTTAGCATTAGCAGTATCTGTCCCTCCAGACGGGCAATTAATGGAACAGGGTACTATTAGCAGCTGAAGTCTTCTGGAACACCAACAGTTGACACCAGTAGCAACTATGGTTTGTTTTTTTTTAAAAAAAAAAAAAACCACGCGTCTCCTGAAACAGTGATGTTCAATGTGTTTTCTAGTTAAAATATTCCTTGACATTTTCATTTTTATCTTTCACTGCTTGATTTTATTCATGTCATAACAAGGACAATGCAAATCAGTAAAATCACAGTGACATTTTATGCCCAAGTACTTAAGACCGAGTTGATGGTAAGAATTTTAAAACTACGCTTATTCTGTGTATGCATATGGTAGGATGAATGTCTGAAAACAAGCTAGACAGATTAATGCACCTTTAATTATCCAGTGTGACCCTTATATAATGACACTCCTAAGGAGCATGATGGGAGATGGCTCAGGTCTCTAGCATCCCACTCAAGGAAGAAGGCAGTGTGTGTAGAGCACATTGTCAATGAGCAGTCTCCTGTGAGCTCCACCTCCATTCTCCCAGAGCACTCTCCCTGCCAGAATCAAGAGACCATAGGACCCATGCCCTCTCTCTCCACCTGCTGAAGCTAGAAAGCTGGAGACACCATGCCGCTCATACCTCTCCTGGTTCTGGCGGTAGGGTGCTCCAGGACAGTGCTCATGAACACTGTAGGGAGGTGGCTGGGCACACAGGGCAGAACAGGAGCAATTTCCAGTTCACAATGGTGAACACATGGCTGCCAGCAGGAGTTACCTATTTTTTGCCTTTTCCACTAAATTGGCACTTGGGGTGGTTGCCCCAATCACCTGCCAACTAGTTATGCTATTGGTGGTCACTGACAATCTCCTCTGCTCCCCTCACCCTTTGGATGGTGCAGTAGAATGGAGCAGTCCTCCGTCATGCCCCCTAGCCGGAGAGCAAGCCATTGCATGCAAACACAGCAAATGTGAAGCGTACTAGGCAGGGCAATAGGGCAACTAGCTATCCCAGGTGCCAATTTGTGGGGCAGAGGGGTGGGGGAAGGGGAAGAACAGCTGCTGCTGGCAGCCTTTTGATTGCTATTGCAGTGGCAACTGGGAGGCATCTTTGCCCCTGTGCCCCAGGCGCCTGGCTGTGACCCTACGCTCCCATGTGTCTGTAGCCAAAATGCTCTATTTTTAAGCTTGGATGCATTTCAAATGTTATGTCTGTCCCTATTCTATGTAGCTATTTATAGTAATAAAATTAATCACATGCCTAAGTGTTTGCAGGACAGGGAATTAGGTTTGGAGGGTTTCCAAACAGGTGGGATTTCTGTCCATTAGCTGAGCTGTACCTCTATCAGTCATACCTGGCAAATAAACGGGTCCAATTGTTTTTCTTTATATATATGTTTAACAATTCCATCTCATAGGAATAAATCCAAGCTCCAGGCACTGCTTTTACAGGAAACACTTTTCCAGGTAAGAAATACACTCATTCTTCAGCCTTCTGTACAACACCGCTGACAAAAATTGGCAGCAATTGCTCAGCAATGCTTCTGCCGGTTATATCTTCTGTTCTGAGTAATTCACATTTAATCAACATTAAAACCTCAAGCAATGACAAGTTAACAAAATCAAATCAGATGAAATTCATATTCAGAGAAATGCTTGAAAAATATTTGCACTGAATGCCTGAATGAAATAGCTTGGGTTCTCATGTAAACGCCTATAAACTAACAATGTGCCAGATTCAAAGCAAAAAATCATAAGCTCACATATTGGCTTCTTTCCCCATTTACACACCAAAATAAATAGGTGGAATTTCAAAAGAATACAGCACACTGCGTGCTGTATTTTAAATCTGGCTCCAGTTGTGGTTGCTGAGAACCTGAAGATCTGGCCCCATGTGTCCAATATAAATACTTGTTTCTGTATACAATTAACATAGCTGTGATTCAATACAGTCTATACACTTGGACTTTACGCAGATGGAAAACAGAGCAGTATGAAAGGTGAAATCCAACCTCTCTCCCACAACCTATAGAACAAAGTAGGAGTCACAGCTACTGAGGACCTCCTTTTCTAGCCCACACAACACAGCACCAGTGCTGAGATCCTTTCTGTGGTTGCAGGAAGTGCAAAGGCAAAAACTCCCCCAGTCACACTTAAGAGTTTCATTGGACCCTATAAACATCACATGGCAGAAAAAAAAAATCATCCCTCTGGGGCAAATTGTCTGTGCCTTTCTTATGCCCAAATTATTAGCAATACAAGTTATACCCATTTGCCACAGTGATCCTTGTCAAAAAGCCTACCTTTATCAATAATTACCTTCTCAGAGTAATGACAGCACATTGTGTCAACTGTTCCTTAATACTGAATACTGGGGGAGCAGGTTGTTTGCAATTCTTATGTCTTTTCTAAGGCACAGCGGTCATGATGAAGGTAAAAAAAAAAAAAAAAAAAAAATCCCTGGAAGAGAATTTTTGAGACAATAAAATAAAGCCTTTAAGCCTGTCCTTTGGATCTCACTGAAACTCATCCAATGATACCAGGCTTAAAGTGGAGTTTATACTGTGGCTTTGCAAGCTGAGAGAGCAAACTACTGAATCAAATATTTTATTTTTGCCCAAAAGAGTACACTTACCAAACTCTTCTCTGGATAACAATGTAAGCAGATTTTTTACTTCCCTTTGTGACTCAACCATCTCAAACATCAGACACTGGAGAGAGAATGTAACGTGGCTTTGAAAGGAGAACTTTCAGGAGCAAGTCACTGCATCGACCTGCCTATTCTGTCACTGAAGATACTTGAATCTCTTTATTGCAATGAAGAAAGGAAGCTGAAAAGGGCCACTTAAATGGGAAATTGAGAGGTATGTAGCCATAGAAAAACCACAATTCCATCACCTTGGTCTTCTGTTTTCTGCATATCATAATGCTGTTCTTCACTGCTCCAAAGACTTAGAATTTTCTGCGTTACCATATAGGAAAGTTCAGTCTGAACCCTCTTCTCTATGGGTTGCCTCTCTCTGAACATGCTGGTGAAGTAATGTGTAGTGTTTTTTCTCCCCAGGACTGGAGTTTATCATGCTGCCTCAAAATGTCAAGTACACTTGCTTAAGTAAGGAAACCAGAGTTTGGCTGAAAGGACTCCCACTGAGAACCCAGCTGCCAGAATGATGGCCTGGGCTGGGGCTCACAGGAAGAAAAAAGTACTGGGGAGTGGGGAGGGGCAGGAGGAGGATGGAAGGGAATAAGGCAGAATTTTACAACTCCCATAAAAATGAGAAAGGAGGGAGAGAAGAGACACACAGGGTGCTTCAAAATCATATTGCTTGCTAAAAATATTCCTTAATTGTCCACTCCAAGGCAGGGATATGTTTCCCACCTTCACCTTTCACCGTGGGAAAAGCCATTGAGCACAACAGGATGCCTCACAAAGAAGGGCCCTCCTCGGCATGAGTCACTGGGACAGAACTGGGCCTTTTGTTGATGCACTGAAACAATGTGCTGCTAGTGCAAGACTTACTCTCTTATTTCTAGAGTAGCCTTTCATTTGCTGCATTTGGTTGGTACAGGTTCCTTTCTACATTTGTTGAGCTCAACCAGTCTGAATGTACTTGGCTTGGAGTTGGGCCCCTGCATATGGGTGTTTGTCATACTGGCTGAGGCAGAGGGGAAGGTGCAACACACCCTGCCAACTTGCATGGTTGCTGCAGATGCTCCCAGTTACCCAGGGGAACATTTTACCTCCCTACCACCAAATCCATGTGAAGAACGGAAAGGGTGTCAGGCTTTTACTAGTCAGTCTAATAAAAGGTATCACATTTACCCACAGAACCTCGTCTGCTTATGTCCTAGCACAGCTATGACTAATGCCCCCGAAAGAGTGGTGTCAGGGCATTTACACTAAGTGGAGCTGAGCACGTTACGTAGCCAACTGGAAAAATATTAAAGTAAATATAGTCTCTCTCTCACACACATACACACAAACATATTCCTGATTTTCTAGTTTCTCATGCATCCATTATATTTTGGTTTCTTTAAACTAAGGCTTGTGACTTTTTATAAATTCACCAGCACTCTTAATTAAAACTGGGATGAAAGGTAAATAAAGCACTATAAAAAGTAAATCAAGGTAGTCATGGGGTAATTTATATGAGGTTAAATAAATGGATTTAACACAGGAAATGAGAAATCAGAGTAGTTAACCAGTCTGTAATTTGACAAAGATAACTATGAGCCTTTAATAGTGTTTGCCACTTACATATTGCCAACAGCAAGTTTATCTTCCCTGGACCATGGATACAGTCTGTATACACACACACACACTCTCTCAGGGGTTTACATCTATATGGAAACATGTAACAGGAGATTCTCAAACCATCTATGCTGCCCGGTGCAGATCTCTGCCCCAGCAAGAACAGAGGTAATAAAGCCACTTCCTACACTGTCTACTCCCTGCAGCTCCCAGCACAGAGCAGTGGCCACACAGTGGGTGTTCAGTTAGCCCCAACTAAACCAACCCTCACTCAGAGACCAGTTACAGCGGGCATAAATTAGAGCAGCCCTTAGGCAACCCTCCCTGCATATGGGAGTGCCAAGAGCATCAGAAAGGAAATGCCATCAAGTGGAAGCTCACCAACATCACAACTATACTATGTGTTCGATTAAGTCAATAACGTACTATCTGATTTAGGTAGAGTTATACACTGAAAATAAAAATACATAACTATAAGGAGCACCTTTTTTGACCTACCACTACTGTAACACAGGGCCTGTTTTCTTCCTGGTCCCCATTACAGATTACCCAGAGGAACTGAATTAAAAACCCAGAGAAAGGGACAATTAATAGGGGTTCTTGCCAGGGGAAATGTATGCTGCATCTCGGAGGGCCCATTTTATATCCCCCATGAGGTACCACTGAATATCCTCTCTGTGGACTCAGAGGACA
The DNA here is from genome assembly GCF_001723915.1 of Gavialis gangeticus. Classification (NCBI taxonomy): domain Eukaryota; kingdom Metazoa; phylum Chordata; order Crocodylia; family Gavialidae; genus Gavialis; species Gavialis gangeticus. The sequence continues at coordinate 134,923,529 of NW_017729022.1, read as the reverse complement.
GGAAGAATGGACACAAATAGTCCCTGCCCTCATGGATCTTGCTGGTAGTATGTGGATCTTGCTTCTCTCCATGTGCCTATGTACTGCCCATGCCCAATTGTAACTCACAGTTTTTAAGGACTTTGTCTAAAAGATGTCATAACAGAGTTTGGTAACTCAATTGATACCTGAAGTTGGCATTAAAATAATGTACCACTATGATTAAGTGTAGCCGAGATTGGAATCTAGCATGCATTGCTGCAGATGTTTCCTTGCCTCAAGCAAATAGCAGAAGCCTTAACTGCTTTGCAATCTCCGAAATGGCTGTGTACCACAGTCCTCGAGTTCTACAGACACAAAGCAAGTCAACAATATAGAGAATGGGTTGCATCGTTTCAAATGAATGGTGTAATATTTGTGTTTGCTGCACTGAGGGAAACACTTCAGCAAATAACTGAATGAATCATAATCCAGACATAGAAGCCAGTCTCTCTCCCATCTACTTTAATGGAAAAAAGAAGCCTGTTTACATGGCATGGAGACATTCAATAAAAGGTAAGTTTAGAGCAGTGGTTCTCAAACTTCTCAGACTGAAGGCATTCCTTGTTGGATTCAAGGCACACCTAGGAAATTGCCAGCTCTTAGTTTTCATTCATTTTTTGACTATGGAAGAATAATACAGCAATTCTTCTGTTGCAAGTAACTCAGAAAGACCACAGCAAGTCTTAGTGCTTTTAACGCTATGTCTTCCTATTTGAAATCTCTGGCTTTATCACGTGAATGTTTGCACACCTAACAATGCTAACATGGTTTGGCACTCTGAGGCACCATTGAAAGGATCTCAAGACACCCCAGAGTACCACAGCACCCTGCCTGAAAATCACTAGTTTAGAATACAAAGGAAGTAAATGGAGCAGAGCACCTCAAATTTAGAGCAAAAATACTCCAGCTCCTGACAAAGTATACGAGCAGATGCCTCTCTCTAAGGACATCAGTCTGTTCACCACAGTCCACAGGGCCACTTCTACCTTTGAGACGAGCCACATCATAAGTGGAGCAGGTTGGACATCTCAGCCCCTAAGACTGAGTCCTTTTAAAGTATTAAGCCACAAAAATTTACCCAGAAAGCATGACAAAGTTCAGTTTTTACATTCTGGCAGCTACTGCTTTGGGCTCTAACTTAACAGCTCATTACTTAACTTTTGAGGTGTCTATAAATAAATTATGCTAAGACTTATGCTAAAACTCCTAAACTATTCCATGTTGCTGGGTTTTTGGCTGTAGCCGTGTTGGTCTAAGAACACAGGCAGGCAAGCAGAGACTTCCTATACCTGAAGATGGGTGATTACGCCCAAAAGCTTGCTAAGAACATTTTTCCAACTACCAAGTTGGTCTAATAAAAGACATCTACTCAAAGATCCTTGCCTAAATTATTCCACTCACTATGTGCCAATAAGAAAACACTACAAAGCATCAGGAAATGCTTCTGAAGCATTTTGTTTTCAGCACAAAAGCCTCCTGGGCTCATTATGTATATGGTGGTACAGCTCCTCTTTTTCTGGGAGGCCCCATCGGTTTATCTTTCTGGCATTCTCAGTGCAATCAACATAGCGGTGTGACCTTCAGAATCTATTTATTACAAAGTAATTTGTGCTTCTTTGCCACAAAGGGAAGGGGAGGAGGGGGAATGACACTGGATGAGGCACTGGATTGGGTGGTTAGGAGACATGGGTTCAATGCCCAGCACAGATGGACTGCCTGGACAGAGGACTGCACAATCATTGCTTCACCTTGTGTCTCAATTCTCTGCATTTCCCTGCCTCACAGGAGTGCTGGAAAGACAACATGCATCACTGAATGTGAGGTCTTCTGTCTATTCACCTTTAGAAGCGAATTCACCTGGAAAAAAAGATTTCTCCACAGGAAATTTTGATAGAGATGTTTTAAAGCAATGTCATCAGTGACGCACTTAGAGCTGTTTTTTTCGTTCCATTGCTACACAGGAACAAGTGTGTGAGTTGTTTATTCATGTTATCTTTCTGGCACACTGCTGGTCCCCATTGACAACAGCCCTCAACTGTTCATTAATTTATATCAGATGCCTACAATATGTCCTGCTAAGAAGTCTTCCACAAAATGTGACTTGTATTAAATCTACTTTTTTTGTGTGTTTGTTTTTTAAGTGCATGAGGGCGCTTCAAGCAATTCCTTTTCATTCTGTACCATGCTATACAGTGGTGCAAAATGTCAATCATTAAATAGGTTCACACTGCTACAGAAATCAGCAGGGGTTGCATGTGGGCCGTGTGAGGGGATGTAAAATGCTACCTCATGTTATTTTGCTTCAAGAGACTGAAAAACATTGGCATTCACGGG
>NW_017729022.1:134897657-134920944 GCF_001723915.1 Gavialis gangeticus | reverse complement strand
AAAGGGGAACTTGATTACTCTTGCATAATGTTGATAAAAATCATTTTGTAAGATGTATGTAATTTAATTTGCAGCATAGCCAGTAACTAACGTGTGACAACTATTCCAACTGAAAAAGAAAATTGGTGTGTTTGTGTTGTAATAGGAATATTCTCCAGTGGAAATCAGATTGATCCAGTCTTCTAAAGTGAACAACAACAGTCTTTCCACTGACATCAAAGGGCTTTTGATCAATGGTTCAGCACCTAGGGCTAGGTACCTAGTTACTGGGTTGCAACGGATCAGTAGATTCTTCCTCATAAATCTTCCCAAGAACAAAGAGAAGTTTTCAGTCTTGAACATACTCGGTTGTAGACGTGTTCTAAGGTCTGAGAGGCTAACTAGGTAAAAAATATTTGGTTCAATTAAGAGAATCCAGGAGTAACTTCATTTTTTAAATTGGATCATGAACCACAATTTTACGTCCCAAGATCCTTATACATTAAACTACTAAGAATATTAATTTAATCTCCTAGGACCTGCTTCAATGAAAGCTCAACCCCACTTTGGCAAGATCAATTTTTCATTTGAATTGAGCTTCATTTGTGCCGGCTTTGGGGAGCAGATGCAGGATAGAGTTTTTAAATGATTTTATCCCTTAATATTTTAGAACACAGAAGAATATAGAACATATCTCTAGCTCTGTAACTGATAACAGAATGGAGGAAAAATCCGTATCAACTGAAGAAACCTAGACTAGGAGTACCTACCTAATTATCAATCCATTCCCTGAAAATGAAGGATTTTCAGCTTAGGTAGTATAACAGCAAATGATATTCTTTTTTCATCATGTGTGGTTTTTGAATCATAAAAATCAGGCTATCAAAATATGGTCAAGCAAATGCAATGAAGCCATAAGAACAGGAGAGTAGAAAATGCCATCCCTTCTTATAGATCCTAATTTCTGGAATAGGTCTGGGTAATAAGGAATCATGGCAAAGCCCATTTCCCACAGTTACATGTTGTTCAGTGCCTAGTAAAATGGTCTCTCAGACTAGGGACAGAAATTATGCATAAACTGGTATAAGTGATCAGAAACCTGATTAAACCTGTAACATAACAGAAGTTCAGTCCACATAAACCGCTTTCAAAATGGCTGAAACTGGTTTACAATAAACCTGGATGGATCAATTAATCAGACTTAATTGATCTCAGTTAAATAAGTTTACTGAAATTCTGTCCCAAATCACGTCCAGATTTAAGCTGTCTGCTCCAGTCAAGCAGGGAGGTATGCTCTAGTGGTTTCTGGCTTGATCCACCGCAGGCATATAGCCATATTGCCAGAATCAAAAGTAAACATCTGTTCACTTGCTTATTGGTTCAATCTATGCAGCTTAAACTAACCTGTGAAGATTGAATCACTTCATCCTGGGACTTTCTGATTGTTTGTACTTAGCCTTACAGAGCAGTTATAATAAGAACTAGGTGAAGGGAAATGAGGAACTGTGCTATAGATTTCTTGAAGCATAGGATTGGACAAGAAAGTTTGCAGGCAACCAAGCGAAGTGTTGGCCTGATCTCTCCCTCACATATTTCTTTACCCTTTATGACAGGCAGTTTCATAGGATTTAAAGAACTATTGCCTGCCTTTTTTCTTGGACCCCACCAAACCACTTCCTTCTTCCTTGCCCATTACTTACACCATGTGGAGTTACGCGATTATACACCCGAGCAATTTTGCATGTAAAAGGCATGACTGCACATAATTGCATAATTTTACTGTTGGGGGCTCTGTGCCTCCACATCCATGATGCGGAGGCACAGAGCCATGCAGCTGGATATCTGGGTAAGTGGGGAAGGGAGCTCCTGCCTGCAGCAAGGGGGAAGGGCTGTGGGTATGGGCCATGTGCCATCAGGCTGGGCCAGCCAGCTCTGTGCCTCCATGTGGGGTTTCCAGCAATCCAACAGGAAGCCGCGTATGGAGGCACAGAGCCTGCCCAGCCAATGACGCGCAATTCTGTGACTCCATGTGCGGCTTCCTGCTGAAGTGCTGGAAGCCCCACGTGGAGGGCTAGCCCCACCAAATGGCATGTGGACCAGGAGCCACGCACCATCAGGCTGGGTAGAAAGCTGCACATGAAGGCATGAAATCGCACACGATTGCGCAGGTGGGCTCCTTCTTGCCTCCACATGCAGCTTCCCTCTGGAGTGCTGGAAGAACCACGCGGAGACACAAAGCCCACCTGGCCCGATGGCGCGTAGTTCTCGATCCACACATCATAGAGCCAGACTGGCCAACTCTGTGCCTCTACTTAGGACTTTCAGCACTTCAGCAGGAAGCTGGCCATCGAGGCACAGAGACTGCCTAGCCTGATGGCAAGTGGCTTCCACCTGCAGTGCCCAAGTCCCATGTGCTTGGGACAGAGCCACAGAGCCAGCCCAGTCTGGGCCAAAGGTGCATGCCACCAGCCCTGGCTGGCTCTGTGCCAGCATGTGCAGGCCCTGGGACTCAGCCAGAGGCATGCACTGCCAGGGGCTCTGCCTGCTTTGGCCGTGAGTGCCCTGAGGGCCTGCTGCCTACTGCTGCTGAACCCCTGATGAGGAGGGGGGCTGTGCACCATGGGGGAGGGGGGAGTGTAGTGGAGGCACCCACACCCACCTACAACCCCCACTCCACACACACCCCTTTTCAACCCCCCTACCCACAGCCACCCATGTAATCCCATACCCACAGCCCCCACAAACCCCACACCTTCACAAATCCCCCCACCCTCAACCATACAAAGTACCTGCATGTATTTCTAAAAAAAGGTTCAAATACTGTTATATTTAATTTGTAAAACAAATAAAAGTAATTAATTTAGCATAATTTTCCCTTTTTCTGCGCATAATTCCCTGGGGTATAATTAATGACTCCACATCTTTCCCCTTGAATTCTTCCTAGCCATGGCTCATTACTGAACATGGAGTGTACCTATTCCTCAGGAGTGCCAAAGCAAGTAATGATTCAAGGCAGAGGGCTGGGACCTAGCAGGACCTTGCAAGTTCCCCAGAAGAAGAGATCTGAAATGAAGATGAGAAACACCACCAGGGTTGTGAGAAGGTGCCACTCCTACTAGAGGTAGGTGTAAGCCTCTGCCACCAAGCCCCATCTTTCACTGCAAGAGTGAGAAGCATTTGCAAAAAGCTCAAGGAAAGCATCATAAAATACTGGCAGTTTGACCCGTAAGCATCCTTCTCTGTTTCCTCCCTCAGTTGTTTTCCCCACCTACACCTTCTCAGCTCTCATGTTATATAACTTCAAGCCTCTTCTCCATAACAGTGGATCCCCCACCTTCCTACAAAGAAGCATCTGACCATAGGTTGTTCCCCCAGACTCTCCACTTATCTTAATTGGGAGTTGGCAGAAATGGGGAGATGCCTCCTTGCTGCAGGAGGAGGAAAGAAACATTGCAGTCCTTTCTCTGAGTCATGCTCCAGGGGTCTGGTGTTTGGGCTCTCTTCTGCTGGTAATGAGTTTCTACTTGGCACTATAGATCCAGGAAAACAGACAAGATTGGACAGAATGACCCAAAGGCAAAAAACAGCGGTGGAAGGAAAAGAAGAGTGTCATTATCTCTTCAGTTCATGATCATCACTTGTTAGCTGGGTGCTGCATTCCAGTTAAACCAGCTGAGAACAAAACACAAGCCAGGCTTTAGAGAGAGCTTTAGTACTTCCACTGGAGCAGTGCAAATAATGTGTTAACGAAAACAGGATTATAAATATTAAGTAGATCATTAACTTTCACAGATAACAAGTAGGCAGCTCATAAGCCTCATGAAATATACAGTTAAAAGAATACCTAGTGTTTCCTACTGGGCAATAGAAGAGTGCTACCTGGGGCTGACAAATGAAACAACCAGAACTGGGTAGAATGATTTGGAATTCAGAGTCCTTCCATAAGAACGATGATCCCCCAGTGTTATGGAGCAACAACTAACGGCAATTCATGTTCAAGCAATATATACATATATATTTTTAAAGGCAGAAATATAACAGTGCAACTCCTGCATCCTCAGGTCACCACTTTCTGCATGCAGGTGGAATTCTTTGTCGATGGATCTCCCTTATTGTGCTTGGAATAGCGGTTTGGTTACTATCATAGCATCATCTCCATTTCCACCTAGTGCACTAGAGGGTATATCAAGGATGAGTGGAGCCACAAGTGGGTAAAGGGTAGAGGCTAGGCAGGCAACGAGCAGAAGAGTGGGAAGGGACAAGAATGCTGATGGACAGATGGTTACAGTTCTTTTCTGTGGTCCCACCACTATATCATGCTTACTGTAGAACTTCCTACCAGGGGTTTCCAAAGCCACCTGTGGTTCTGATGAAACCATATTTCCCAAAAGCAGAAGGGAATGATGGAGTCTAACAGGTTCAGAGGCAGGTCTTGTGGCTTCTCAGAGGGGGTGATAAACTGTCAATCAAGTGGGCAGAACAAAAGAAACCACATGAAGGTTATGCCCCCTCCTTCATCTTGTAAGGTTTTTCACAGGAGGGTATGAAAACAAATGTCAGTTGTGACTAGGTAGGATGCACTGTTTTAAGGGTAGAACTCAGGAAAACTAGATGAATTCCCTTTATCTAGCACTACCTAGCAAGTATTATGTAGATTTAAGCAAATGACTTGATTCCCTTGTGTCTCAACTTCCTGGTCTGTAAAATAAGGATAATTCTATCTCCTCACACTGGGTAGTAAGGTGGTGAGGATGAAATCTCTTAATACTTGTGAGGTGCTCAGGCATGATGGTGGCAAGTGACATTTAAATTACCTAGACAGACGGATAGTTCCTGCACTGGTCTGGTACCCAAGCTGAAATGGATTTAAATGGCAGTAGAGGGTGAACCCTGGTCCAAATGCAGACAAGACCCCCTACAAAAGCCTCCAAATTAGTTTCCTGCTGTCCAGTTTCTAGTGGGAGGATCTCGGCTACATGCCTACTTTATGGAGATAGGGGACTTCCTCCCTAGCTTGCTCCTGCGGTTGTTGGCTGAGGGGAAACTCAGGGGCATCTGAACCGTAGGATGCCTACCAATGGATTTGGAAGTATCTGAAGGCCCAGGCTGAAAAGTCTGGGATGGAGGATACTTGCTGGTTGCAGCGCCACATATGACATTTGAACAATCGAGCTTAGTTCAGTCAAAAGGATTTGGACCTGATCTAGCTAATTTGACGTGGAACATGAAACATTTTCCTAAACATAACCTCCCCCCCCCGCCAAAACAACAACAAACCCCTAGATAGAACCTTGTCCATCCACCGTAATTTCTCTCTGTGCCCTAATTTACACTGCCAGTTCCTTTGTTCAGGATCCATGCTCCGTCTACAAAGCACTATGAGTATTCACAGTGCTGTGTAAATAGTTAATCACAGACACACTGCTTTGAGGAATAAGCTCTTGTGATGGAGCAGTGCTTTTTAGCAGAGAGAAAAAAAAATGAATGGACACAATTTGCCCTAAGTTACTCAATGTTGTGTTCAAACAAAGCAAACCTATTTAAACAATGGAAGTGAATCATTTGTAATCTGCTGTTGATGTTGCACTGATTAATGAAGAACAGCTCTCTATTAACAATAGTAATGAAATGACTGCTAGATTAGTAGAGAATAAATGTGTGATTAGAAAGGAATACAAGTGTATTCAGAGAGGAAATAATTTAAACATTGAAAGATAACATCTCACAAAGATGGATAATATGCTTCTAGTCAGGAAATATGACAGAAAAAAAGAACAAACAGTAGAAAGATATAATAGAAGTAGGTCCCTCTCTTTTCAAACAGGCACCCAGTCCCAATTCAGCCTAACCACTGTAGATAGTTTATAAAATCAGAGTCCCTGGCAGCTTGCAGTCATTAATAGATTGCTCTCACGCATGCCAGTTATGTAGGGAAGTGTTGTTATACCCATTTTACAGATGCAGAACTCAGATATTGCGAGATTGAGCTATTTGGATCATAAAGGCAGTTTATGACACAGTACAGAGCCAAACTGAATTCCAGGGCATCCGGTCAGGCCAAACTGGTCCCAGGGCATCACTCTACCATTGGCCTTCCTGTCTGAAGTCACACTGCCTGAACACAGTATGGACATGTATCCAGACAGGTAGTTCATTATCAGAGAGATGTCTAGCCCAAACACAAGTAAAGACTGCACAGGGGCAAGCCTGACTTAAGCTACTGGTATACAGCTGCTGTGAACAATCAAGTATAGAAAAATTTTGTCCTGTTCAAATTCCTCCCTACCCAGCCCTGAAGTGCCTCAAACATGCTTTCTCCTCTGCATATGCCTTCGAAGCAGCAAAGCTAGCCTCACCAGACTCATACCAGCAGAAAGAGTTCCCCTCCATAGTAAGAATTCACCACTGGCCCTCTACTAATGTACAGACATTTTGCACCAAAGAAACTACATCAAACCTTTGATTAGCTGGGCAACTAACTCACTTATTTCCCTTTGTAAATTCTGCACTAATGTCTTGATCTATAGAAGGGCTAACAGAGCAGTGTAAATTGGGGTGGGTAAGCAGGGCACATGACAGGCAAGGGATCACAACAGGGGAAATTCACCTCGCTGCTGCCTTGTCTTGCTCAGCCAGTATTTTCCAGCTCTAGGAAGCACAGGAACCCAATGAAGGCATACTGGGAATCATTTTTGAAGAGCAGCAGTGGAATTTGCTGCTACTGGGGAGGACAACTGACCTCCATTTTTGCCCACCTAATTCAGCAATTTTTTTTAGCCTCTTGGTATGGGCTTTGACAGCAAAAATAATATAAAGGTAAATTACATTTGAAAAAGGGTGAAAGTTTCCCTTCCGGCAGCAATGAACTCCACTGTTACTTTAGAGAGCTATGATTCCTAGTATACCTTCCACACTCCCCGGCTCTCATTTCTGTTCCTGTACCTAGAAAAGATGGAAGAGGGTGCTGTTCAGGGTTCATTTTTTCATACTATGCCTCTTACCCAAGCACACAGCATACAAGCTCAAAGTAATAGGAGCTACAGACACCTGTGACAAATAGGTCGCTATACCAGGACAATGATGCCTAGTAACTACCTGTTTTACAGATTTAGACACAGAAGTTTGAAAATAGATCTCAAACACAAAAGGATTAAAAAGTATTACACAGAAAAAGTGTTAAAAAGTACCTACACTGTTGCCTGCTTTAGATTAGTGTGTTTATGCTCAACTCAGTATCTCAGAGCAATAATCACTTGAGAGCAAGTCAGAGAATAAACCTGTGAATCAGGTAAATGTTACTGCCAAGTATAGTAACAGAGCAGGTTCTTAAGGCTTAAAACATGAAATGAAAGGGAAACATGAAATCAAGTGGAATAAAAGCAAAGGCAAACAAGAGAGATATTAAATGGGGATTTAGCAAGATGATCCGGATAAGGGAAGCTGTGCTATGGATACAGATCGAAGGGAAACATTCCTGAACCTGCATTCAGCAGGCAGGAAAGGGCTACTTAAAAAAAAAGAGTGCTTACAGGGTTCAAAACAGTATCAATTTCATTAGTAAATCCTGAATTTCTCCACTCACTCCTTTTCTCAGTAGTGCTTCTCATCCCTCCTCCTTTACCAACTTATTTTTAAACACAGCAGAGCATAAAAACCACAAGTGGCTAAATAAGAGTTAAAGAGCCTGGTGGAATCTTTATACTTATCTGGCAGCTCTCAATCTGCATTGTTTTCTTGCAGTTATAAAATGCCTGGGGTCCCTGCCAGTACTAAGTCTTTAGATAGCAATTTTTAATTCAGTAAGTTATGCATGAATATGTTATTAAGCAAAATAGTTCATAGCACAAATAAACCATACAGAAAAAAACTGCTATGGGGTAAAATTTTCAAAAATGTCTCTGTAGCAAGAGATTAAAACACTTCTACTTAGCGCCTCCAAAGGTATTTAGGTGCTTGGCACCAACATCCTCAAAGCCACTATTCAGCTGTTGCCTAAACATGCTGAGCCTGCCTAAATGTTGATAGTACCCTATAGCTGAAAAAGGGCAAAACTCTGGTGGGGGTCCCAAAGCAGAGTGCTTCAAAGTAGATATAGATATTCCCCCTGATTACCTTGCCAGTGCAACTTGTTTCTCCTGTAAGCATGCTTTGAAGAAACTGAAACCAGCAGCAGTCTGCATAAAATAGAACCTGGCTGGCAGCAGGTTACCCACATGCAAGCAGTTAATAGATTAACTTAACGGAAGGGGGAAAATAGATGATCAGAGTAGGTCATCCATTTTGCAAGGGCACAAGCCAGGATCCCAGCGCTAGGGATCACAAGCTGAGGTTAAACACCAGTCATGGTAGACTAGGAACCTAAGCAGACCAAAGGCACAGCAAAGCATTCTACTGTCTAGACCAGTGGTCTCCAAAGTGGAGTGCACGCACCCCAGGGGGTGCGCAAGATGATCCATTGGGGTGCAGGAAGAAAATATTAGACCTTCTATTTCAATTTATATATATAAAAATATACATATATTGGGTGTGTGCGCTCAAAAATTTTTTACTGATAGAGGGTGCATGCTCAAAAATTTTTTACTGATAGGGGTGCATGATCAAAAAAGTTTGGAGACCACTGGTCTAGACAGCTTACTGCTGCCTGCTCAGAGCTTATAAAGCCAATGCAGCAGAGGCCCTCTTCCCAAGTGATGGCCATGGCTTAGCCTCAGCCTTATTACTTCCAACCGGGACTTGGGACCAGCTCTGCCCAGGTAGGTCTCAACTCATTATGTTGATCGGTGAATAGCGGAAAGCACATGCTGAGGTGGGGGAGACTTAGGCCACAGGCAGACATTTCATTTGTGCTGGGAGACAGGCTGGCACAAAAAAAGAGGGAGTACAGCCATTTGAGGGATTTCCTGCAGAAGAGAATTAGCTCTTCTATAAGAAATTAGACTGGATACCTACCAAAAAGACCTCCCTCCTTCTGATCTAACTTGAACATCTGCATGCTTCTCAGACAGAGACATGGCCAATAAACCAGTCCACACCCTCTCACTCTAAAGGCAAGTGGGGAGCAGAAGCACTGGCTCCACCCACAGATAAGCTGTCAGGGGACTTTGCCCTGAAAAATCCCCACCTTCCCTGCAAATCATCTGATCAGGGACATTTTCCTGCAGTAGGAACTCTCCCAGGGCCCCAGGAAGGTTATCACAGGTGGAAATGCCCTTCCCAGCTTCCCCCCTCCCCCTTTCCCTGCACTCTTCTGCTTTGAGCTGAAGGAGTGTGGGGTGCAGGGAAGAATGAGACAGCTGCATTACAGCAGCAAGGCTCCCAGAGCTGTGGCTGTAAGATCTGGGCAACACAGATGGCCATGTGAAGCCAGGGATTCAGTAAGAGCCTGGCCAAGCTCAGGTCCCAACTCCACCAGCTTTTAAAACGTAATGCTGCCTAGCTGGGCAGTGATTTAAAAGCCAAAAAGGTGCAAGAAGCATGCTTGGATTTAGCCTGATTCAGCCATACAGACAGCTTTATATGTTTTTTCTATGTAACTCAAGGTACATAGATAAGCACATAAAGCTGTCTCTATGGCTGAATAGCTGAATCTCTCTGGATTGAATCGGAGGCTTCTGATTCGATTTGGAGACATTAATGGGTCTCCTGATTCAATTCGGATTTGGAGATTCGGCCGCAAAATCGGGCCGAATCTTCTCCGAACTGAATCAGGAACTGAAGCTTCGCAGAGCTCTAATATAAAGCACATTTATGTGCTCCTCCCATGCGTTCCAAGAAATAATCAAGAGCAGCCAGAAGTTGCTCCTGCTCCCATCAAGTCCAAGCAGCTGATACAGCAGCCTAGCATCCTGCAAGCATAAGTTCACCAAGACCTCTGGCCAGGTCCTAAGTAACTAAGTGGCAGGAAGCTGGAGCAAGGATTATATGCTGGCTTTATGCCACCCCCTACCACACTGATACAGCAGTATGCCATATTTATATATATTTTGTACCCTCGGTGAGATACAAGCCAGACATACCACAGTGCACAGGCTATTCTTAATGGCTGCAGCCTACTTTTCCTCGGGTCCAGTTGTAATGGGATGTGAACACACTACATCCTATGCTACCACTCGGGAGCCTAAATCTCTTCTTAGGGCACTGCCAGTTTAAAGCCCTGCTAAACTCTATTGGAACTCCTTTGAGATATCTTGTAATTCCAGCAGAGAAATCTAGCATTTCAGAAATTGGTTTTTCACCTGAACTACATCCTCCTTCAGGTGAGATGTGCCTTGGGTTTGCAAAATTAAAATCCAGTTTGGAAAATACATTACATAAAACTGCTTGATATTGAAACCATTTATGTTGTTAGGGGTATGACGCTTGATTTACCCAGAAATGGTAAGAAAATTCAGTATTATATTCTTTGAAATGGGAATTGATTTAAAAAAAATTAGGAAGGATTTTTGGTTGGTAGGATTGTAACAGGAGTAAATTCTATTGCACTTTATGGGAAAACTCTATTAACGGGCAATGAGATCTATAGTAAACGAGTTACCAGTGATTGCTATAGTTTTACTATGCACTTTGCTGACTTCTAAAAAGCATGTAACAAAAAATAATCAAAAAAGGTCCCCCAGAGAGCACTTAATGGACTCAATGGACTGGCAATATATGGGTATGGTTCCTTTCATCTCCGTAGTAAGTCACTGACTCAAGTCTAACTCTCATCAATGTGGACTGAAAATAATGAATATTGTGTGGCTATGTTATAGTGGTCTGTATACTACTATCCATTCATCTTTATTATGTCCTGAATAGTGATGCTTTAGCAAGGTGAACTTAGGGGGCTGAGGAGAGCTCTCAGGGGCCAGGTATTCATAGTGCAAATGTCACTAATTTGTTGTCTTGCTCACTGTATTAGGAACTGAATGCACTACAGATAAGCTATGGATATTTAATGTCCTATACCTCTGTGGGAATGTCTCTACATCTAGCCAATGAGTCTCAACCAGGGTACCACAGCACCCCAAGGTGCCTTGAAATACTGTCAAGGGTACCTCAGGTGCCACACAATGTTAGCACTGTTAGGTGCGCAAACATGATTCACAAGATAAACCCAGAGATTTCAAATAGGAATCCATAGTGTTAAAAACATTCTGACCTGCTGTGGTCTTCCCGAGTTCCTTGCAACAGCAGAATCACTTAATTCCTTTGTGCCTCAACTGATCTGTTACTTTTCTATAGTCAAAAAACAAGTGCTTTAAGTCTGAAAAAAGGCTGAGAACCACTGATCTAACCAACAGTTTGTCCAGGGTATAAAACCTTGTACACAGTGCCTGTTTTACATGTAAGCAGAAGACTGTTGGTCTGCAGGCCTAACCTTCTGCACCAGATTCATAGAACCTTTAGACCTAATTACAGAGCTCAGAAATTGCTCTGCTGTAGGTGGAAATGTTTTATGTCTTCTGCCTTCATGCAGAGGCTCCTGCCACCACAGGTTTTCCAATCTGTACAAAACTGACAGACTTCCCAAGCTGCGCTCGTAACACGGTCCTGTGCCATTCTTGTAGGGTTCTCCAGTCTCTAATGCAACATCCAAGTGTTTTGGGGAGAAGATTGCAAGGTCTAAACAGCAGTGATCTTTGTGTTCTGTGGTTGTAGAGCACCTAGGACAATGGAGTCCTGGTCTAGGTCTAGAGTTTATTGCTGCGATTCACATACCAAATTTAAAAAAAAAAAAAATCCAGGGATCAAAAAAAAATCTGGTTCAATTATCAAACTGATTTGTGAAATGAAAAATCCTCTAATAATAAAGTGTTCTTCTCATTTTAAAGAAAAATAAATACTACCAAAATTGAATAATTATTAAGAGATAGCAATTTTGGTAATCAAATGTTTTGGGGTAAAATACTCCTCTGGTGCAAAGGAGGTACAGCAGGAGAAATGACTTACTATATTAAAATGTTAAAAGCAAACATCCACAAACACCTGAAGTTCTTTTATTTTGCCTTTTGGTTTCTGAGTTTTTTGGATACACTAAGATCACATTTTCAAGCTTTTCACTGCAAGGACAAAGGGCTAGAAACCTCCCTTTTTGATGGAATGGAGAATTTCACAGAAATAGCAATTTCCAGGAGCAGGTGCTGGAAGAAAAAAAAACACTTAGTATCACAACACCACAGAAAATATGTGAGAGCTGGCAACTGCGGTACAAGCTTCAGTGGAGTTTTCCCCATTAATACCAGCAAAGAATTTGGCCCCTGGATGTTTCAAGCCTCCTTTTGCAGATAGCAGCCCCTGCAGCCACTGGCCCAATGAATGCAGGCTTCTATTTCCTATTCAGCAAGGCTAGCTCCTAATGAATTTTCATACCTGCAAATTCTACAGCCAAGGTTTGTATTCTTTACAGGTGAGGTCTGAAAGGGCACTGTGCAACAGCTTGGCATGCTGCCTAACGGAAGGATTTTAAAAAGCACTCTGAACTGACCTAACCATGTTCCCATTCAAGTTAACGGTAACAACTCCCACTAAAGCAGAGTGAGGCCAATGTTGTGGTATATATCCTTCAAAATGGACTTGATAAAAAAGAAAACAGATTTATTTTCCAATCTCAAAGGCCCAGGAATAGCAATGTTCTCACAGCTCCAAATACTTCTGTGTATGCAAAAATTAATATCCCGGTACAATTATAGCTAACACAGACAACATCTTGTATTTCACTTTCAACATGCTGTTTATGTAAGATACATAAGTTTTCTTTATAGAACAACAGAGAAAACCAGGGGAAACTAATTACATATCCTTGTTGTTGTAATTATATTATTTGTTTTTTAATTTATGTAACGGCAAGCAGGTAAACATGAAATAACTAGGCAATTAGTATCAGTAATTTAGGTGAGGTTTAGGTTAATTAGAACTTGAATATATTCAGAGATTTATCAGGGACTAGGTACCTTCTCACTGCACTGAGCAAACAAAAATCTGACTTTATCTAGAGGGAGTAATTGTTCAAAAACAACAGCGTGTTAGAGAGTTTACTGAAAACACTCTAAACAAATTAAACATTATTCTCAATGCTGCCTACAAAGGAGTATATGCTTCCATATGTTAAGTGCCAACAAATGTTGGCCTTCCAGGAGTCACACTTACATACAACAGTTACTTTTTGGCTTGAAAACAATTTATTAAATGTTCAGATGCATAAAGAACAAACTCAATTCTTGTTCAAGTCATAGCAATACAAAACGAGATTTGCCCCGGTGTACCAGTGAACAAAAGATGGTTCGGTGAGTGAAAGCAATTGTACGGTACAAATAAACAGCAAAAGATAAAAAGGCCATAGCTTCCAAGATTCTTCAAAAATACCTATGTGAAAGGAATGAATGGGAAATACTTCTTAGAGATCTATCTCTGCGTCTATGCCAGACCCGAGGTATCTTTATGATAAATAGTTTAGGTACAGATAAAATGGCTGTGGCATCATGGATTCAGTAAACAAAACCAACTTCAGACCCTGCATGAGTATTTGGGCTGCCAGCCCACTCTGATCAGTACATTACTGTAATACCATTGTTAATGGTACCTGCACTAGCTATGAGCTCCGATCACACCTTTGCAGTGTAGATATCCCTGAATGTAACCCACCGGTTACAGGTCTTTGGATTGACAAAGGATAGAAACTTGCTACAACCCCACCTGGGAACCTTTACTGCAAGCTTTTTATGCCTTCAGGCCCCTTTTACAGTCCTCAGTGTGTCAGCCATGATGGTTAGCCATCACCTAGGAAAGAGGTTTTCAAACTTCCTGAAGTCACAGAACCTTTCTGTATCATTTCTGTCATGGCATTCCTACCCCATGTCCTAAAATCTGATGTGAAGCCAAGCAACCCAGCCAGCAATGGCAGCACACTGCCTCCTGGCCTGCTCTGCCATTACCCCAATCTCTTTGCAGAACCCCAAAGTCCCATAAGGTATAGTTTAAAAACCAGTGACATAGGGGCTGATGCACTGCTAAGCACATAAATGGTGCAAACATGTCAATAGTCCAGCATCAGGACTATGTACATCTCTATCAGCAGCAGAGGCCTAAATATGCCCTAAACTTTTAGGGTGCAGGGCAGGCATTTCCAGATGCACTGTAACTTTTGTGCTTTAGTTAAAGTGCTTTAGGTACCATGCCTTAAAACTTAATAGACATTCCCTGGGTTGGTGCGAGTTTGGTCCTTTACTGTAGTTCTGTAGAGTAGGAGGCAGGGAGCACTGGACGCTGCACAATGCATGCAATTGCTAGAGGCATGCTGATACCACGCTCCAGAGCTAGCTAGACCTGGTGATAGAAATCAGTAATTACCACTTTGAAAAGCCCCAGTTAAATACATGTGAAATGTGAATACAAGGTGAACTGGGTAGGCTAAGACACACTACTGCAGTTTGCCTTACATTTAAAACTCATACAATGAGGTTTAATTAAGGTAACTTCTACTATTTTAAAAACAGTCTGAAGTTGCCCATATGTATTAAGCAACAGCTTTAGAACACTTCAAGTGGCAAAAATCATCAGGTGTATGGATACCCTTTGATGTTTATGGGAAACTTGCTACAGAGCACCCTGTGTTCTGCCTATGGAGGGGCAATCTTGTGCTCCTGGTAAAGTTATGGGGACTTTACCTCATAAGAACTGCAGGATTTAATCTTAAATGTGAAAAACTCCTTTTGACAACATCAAGAGTTTGGTGAACAAAATGAATGTCTTGAAGATTTTTGTTTAACCAGTTTCCATAAAACTACCATAAATATGAAGGCCCATCATATTTAAGTAGTTGCAACAATTGTTCAAATGGAGGTTAAGGAATAAAGTAACAAACAATTAATAAAAGAAATTCCCAGTATCACACTTAATATTTAATCTGACTTCGCAGTTCTCTGATTTAGCAGTCATTTTAAGATGAATACAAAGAGCAACTTCAGGCTTAAACCCCTGAAGGAATAATCAGAAGTCCAAGTGGCTCCTGACAACATGTCATCACACTAATATTTTTTTGATAAATATTTATATGCAATTTCAGAGTCAATGGCTTTTCCTTCTCTTTATTAAATAGTCTGAGTGGGAAGGGGGAGAAAAACCTATTGTAATACAATTTCTAATGCTTTCCATTTAATGGCAATAATACAGTAAGTGAATAAATCATAGGACCACATTTTAATATTTCTTCCTATACAATATACAACTGTTTTTGTTATTAGTATTAGTAATTCATGCTCACTCATATTCAAGATGCAAATTAAATGGGTCCTCTAGCATTCTAGAGGGAAATAAGGCATTCAGAGCATTAGCAATGAAAAGACAGAGGAACAAAGAAACTATATTTGTTTAAAGAGTTGCATTCCAAAGAATCTAAGGGTGCCTATACATGTGCTCTGGGGTCGGGGAGGGCATTTCAGTGTCCTGCATTTCAAAATGAAATGGAGTTTTAGTTAAAGTGCCCCCGCCACCATTTTGAAACATGGGATGCTGAAAAAATGAGACACTGCAGGAAACTGGAGTATTCTAATAATCCAGCCTGCTCCAACACGTTCTAATCAGAATGTATCAGAGCACATGTATAGGCACCCAGGAATTGCAAGGAGTTACCTTTAAAGGAAATTCAATGTTCTCTGCCAACATAATATGGCAACAAGTTAGAGTCTGAAAAGTGTGAATGAGGGGATGGATGATAATTGATGAGTGATACATGAATTGCCACATACGAGTGGTATCTCCACTGGTAGAAACATATGGAAACTGGTTAACATGATAGTCTATAGTCTCCAGTGCAATCAAAAGAAAATATCTACCTATACTGAAAAATAAATCATTACCAAGGAATGTAATGATTTACATTCCACCACCACCACCACCACCAATGATTTACAATGATCCACCACCACCATCACCAAATTGTGAACAAGTTCATCTAGCTAAATACAAGGAAGCAGTTGGAGATAAAATGCATTTTCTTTATGTCATCCTTCTGTCCTATTTCTTTTCAGTGACCATGGCTGAACCAATTTAATGATGAACCAATAAAAGTAAAGTAGCTACATTTTGCAGCCAGACATTTTGAGTTACTAAAGATCACTGTAAGACCATTCATTTACTTTTCAGGATTACTGGGCCCTGCTTCTTCTTCATCAATAAGTTAATTTGGAAGTAAAGTCAACAACAGGCCAAGCTTTAACCAAGTCTTCAGTTCAGGACTGTGTTTAACTGAATACTTCTTTTTGGGCATATTCTTAAGTTTCACTTAATCTATGGGGTCTTAACACATGCTTAAATTAATGTGTTTAAATGCTGCCCTACAAAGGAAAGTTCTACCTATTGCAACTGGTTATATAGGATCTGTTTTGCCATTATGATATGCCTCTGTTCAACCCCATTAAAGCTTTCATTAGGTTTGGTAGAGGCGCAGAAGCACACTGTCGACTGCAGGACAAGGAATATGCATAATTAAGAATCAAAGTGCAAAATGCAAAACCTGTATTTATGCTCTGTTGAGATTTCTTCCTTACATCACAGGACAATATATTTCTCTAAGCTAGTACCAAAGCCCAGTATTAATTATGGTGTCCATCTAGTCTGACTACATTTACATTTAAAATTGCCTGTTGCTCACAAAGACAGTAAGATGTTATATGGGCTCAGGATTTCCTCATTTACTGATATCCCAGGGATGTACATATTAAAAAATCATCCTTGCTTCTTTTTAAGTTTCCAGTAAGTTACCAAGCCTCATAAGAAATGAAAAAGCTAACAAAACAGGATGCAACTGTTGAAGAGGGGATAAAGCAAGGAAAAGTGTTGCAATTATGTCCTAAGACCTCAGTCACTATTCCCTTTTAGAGGCTCTAAATTCGGTTACAAGGGTCTTGTCATCTTGGCTCAGCCAGGAACTAGTTGAGTCAGTCATTTTTGTCTCTGAAATAATTTATCGTTTAAGAGGACAATAATGAAAATGTTTTGGATCATGTGACCTTCTTGGTTAATTGGATTGTATCTTTCTATAGAGACAGACATACATTTCCCATAGGCAGTACAGAATAGCTGGGGCCCACAGACTTCAAAAGATGTTAAGCAAGTGAGTAAAATAGGCATCAAATACTTCAAATGCAAGTCTATGGGTTACTATATTTAAAAGTAGCAATAATTTTACCAAGCACTATGTACTACTGCCTGTAGGTTAATCTGTTTAGTATTAATCCAAGGAAATTTGGTGCAACTGATATTAACCGTTTTCCATTTAGGTTCTTGGGAAGTAACATTCTACTTGTAGAATTATGGTGCAAAATTAGTAACTGGCTTTAAACAGGACATTGTTATAAAAGCTGTTTAAGAGAGGAGTAGAAGGAATTCAGAAAGCAATAGACTCATTACACTATGCAAGAATCTTCTCTAGGGAAAATGATGCTATGTCTTCACTGGTCCCAGTCACGCATTTTCATACGCTGAGCAATTCAGACAAAACAAATTATACAATGACATTTTCCATTCAGAAGATGCTGCTGCATTGCTTTGACGGACACTCGGTGTCCATTAGCGTTTTCTATCTGCTTCAATGTTCTGAATCCACATGCTAATGATACTTATCAAAATGGTTCTAGCAAACGAGTGGATTGTCAGATACAATTTTTTTTTAGCTGTGCTGGCTCCATGATGACCCAATCTTCCCTGTGCTTGCCTGACGGCAAAGCTAATATTTGTTCTGTTGATGCATTTGATAATTGAATACCCTGCGTGGTGAGAAGAGTTCCAAAATCTGTGCATAGATCTTTCTATACACTAAGCACTCTTCCCTAGTCTAAACAAGGTCAAATAACCAATGCAGAGACATCTAAACCGTGGCACAGCAAAACTTCCTAGCAATTATGTACCCAGAAAACAAAAACACACACAACTCAGTCTCTACCTTACTAATGTCTTGTAGACAACCTAGTGACCAGCCTATGTTTCATAGATTTGAGTATAATGTGAGGATTAAGGAAAGGGTCTCTTTCAGCAAGGGGTACTGCTGGTGGATGTTTCTACCTTACCTTCTTGACTAAATGTTTTATGAAGTTTTGGTGTCCCCCTTTTTCATTGGCTCCCTGTTTTCCTATTCGAGTGGGCTCCACAATGGAAAAACAATGTAATTGAAATGTATATACTTTTAAAATACTCCTGACCTAAATAATTTTATAAGCAGGAGAGCACTATGGGCCAGCAGCTGGTCACACTGCATTTCACATGGAAAAAACTTGCGTGTTTTTTAACACTTCAATGTAAAATACAGAATATCACAGGTGATGTAGCTAGGTATAGATGTTATATTTATTGCGTGGTAGGTGCACAAAAAGTGTTCTATAGCCATAATCAAACAGACAGTCAGGGCACTGCAAAAATGGAGGATCCTGCTCCAAAATAACCCTGGATGGATATGGTATCAGACTTCAGTACTGTAGGTTAGAATGAACATCTGTACTAGATCCCATTGTGACTCATGGTCGGTTGCATTTCGCTGACATCCCATGGACCATTGCAGCAACTCACTTGCAGGGAGGTTGTCTGGCTTAGGCCAAAGCTCATCTCCTCTGTCCAAGAGCTGGGCCAGCCCTGTCCCTGGGCTCTCAGTGACCAGGGGCAGTGATGCCCCTGTTTCCAACCCCTGCCCCGCAATCCTTGTTCCCTCCAGCCAGCTATGAGCCACTGTCTGGTATTATTGCTCAATGTGCAGATTCCATCTATCCCATCTGGGCATTTGTAAAGATTGCAGCTTTTGATTAAGTGATGTGCTGTCTGCTGGACAACGCATTGACACAGGGGGCTGCCCAAGAGGTTCATCTTGTACACTGTTATTTTGAAGCGTCCATATCCAGATCTTAGTCTGTTCAGCTTGACCTATGTTTCTCTGTCAAAGTTGTGCCCAATGGGAGACTCATTTGGTGCTACTATAAAATGCTTAGGAGTAAATTTCAGATCAGATGACCTGAAAAATCATTTAATTTCCATTCGCTTCACCCCGTACCTAAATTTAGCACAACACATAAGGCTACAGTACCAAGCCTTCTGGGCTCTCCATGAGCCCAGAAACCTGGCAGTAGGGGAGTGGATAGGGTCTGTCTTCTTATGTCACTTGGTCTAACACCTGAAAGTGCATGGCATACATCTGTGTGCCAGTTGTGTAGCCTGTTATGAGTCTCGGATCACTTTAAGTACAGTGTCAAGCTTTTTAGTGTGCCAACTTCAGGACCATACAGGCACACAGTAATCTGCAAGAGTAGCAGTCCTGAGCACTTTGAATTTGGCACCCATGTCATGGTGGTTAAATGTCTTAAGGAAGCTACCAATGAGGAAACCTTACTGCTGACCTTCTGAACATGTTGTTTATACGTGAGGGAATAGTCTAATGCAACTCCTTGGTAAGGATATAGTTGCCTACTTTGATATTCAACATGCTCTTGGCTTGCCAACTGTCCACATGGAAGACTGATGACACTGATTTATTGATTCTCGTTACTGACCCCTTCTTTCTCAAACAAGCCATCCTTCCCTCCCCCAAAACCCAAGCCACTGGCCTGAAACAAAGGTACAGTGCCAGGTTTAGTCCTCCCTACTGTTGTTGGGGGCTTATCAGTCTGTGCTACATTGAGTAGGGCCATAAATCTGGGTAACTGACAACTGACCCCCCCAGCCCTCAAGGTCACTTGCTTTCCTGAGAGAGGCTAGTGCGTTTACCAGGATCCACCTGACGCAAACCCTAATCCAAACAGGCCCTGATATACGCTGAAAGCTTTTTTTGAGCCCCACAGCTAAGATGTAACCAAAAGACAAAACTGCACATTTTTGCTGGCAATCTTCCAGGTGCCACTTGGCAGAGCAGCTACGAATAAGCACTGCTACAGGGAAGCCGCAGCAGGAAACGGGAAATCTTCCTGGAAATGCACCCCCTTTCCCCCCGTCCACTCCCCTCCTCCCTTTCCTGCTGGAGAATCAGAGAAGGGTCATCCCTCCAGGTCCTGACGCTGGGGTTTCCCAGCCCTCCCGGCTCCCACAGAAGAAAGATGGAACTCAGGTGTCCAGGTTTTCCCAGCTGAGAAGCAGAATCCAGACTTTTCTGTGCCATGGTCAGCACTGGGTTGTGACGAGCTTTGCTGTTTCTGGCCCTCGGTAAGGGAAAGGGCCCAGACAGAGAACTCAGAGGTTCCTTGCTGTCTCCCTTATCTGCCAGCTCCACATTTGTGCACGGGAGGTCTGGACGTGGAGCCCAAGATGCTGGACCCAGGATGTTTGCCTGGATACCTGCAGAGTGCCAGAGACATGTGCACAGATGGGCACCAGTGAAACTCAAAAGTTAGGGCGCTTCTGCCACTGGCTTCTTGAATGCTTGTACTTAGCCTTTGTGTGTAACTTGCATTAACCAGAGCTGAGAAAAGAAACATAACACCATATATAATAAATAAATCATATTTGAAAACTTCTAAATCCAAGAAAGAGATTTCCAACACCATACCAACCCCTGCAAATTAAAAGGAAGTAATTAAAAGCACAATCAAAGATAAGGCTTACCATATGGATTTATAAGTTACCCTGTCCCTAACTGCCCAAACTGGCTGTTCAGAAGAACAGAGTACAGATGGAGAAGTAATTAACTAATACAAATAATATATGTTTAAATGTCAACAGTGGGCCAGAGAGGTAACATGAGATAAACTAGGCAAGGATGGTCTTTCTTTGCATATCTCACCTGCATGGTCTGTAGTACCTCCAATAGATATATAATACTGAGAAAGAGGCAACTTTGCCTTTTTTGTCCTGAATGATCTCGATGCAAGCATTGACACTTTCCTCGCCACTCTTACGAAGGACCCACTGCTGTGAGAGAAACATAAAAGACAGCCATGGAGGTCACGTCCCGATGAGCAGGAACGTGTGGTCTGCAGCGCCTCAAAGCCTTTTGAAGTGCTGTGAAACACACGTGGTGCTCGTGATTCCATTTGCCGTGCTGCAGATACGCAGCACAGCACCAAAACTAGATACTGGGAAATCCCAGCATCTAAAAAGCCTGTGACAGAAAAAAATGGGGTGGTACATGTGGCTGCATTGAGTGCTGCCTGAAACCAGAGTCTGACCAGCCAAAACCACACTCCGGCTGCTGACCAGGCTCCACGTGCCAGGTTCACTGCCGCTGTAGCCCTGGGAGGCCCCCGGATAAGGTCACTGGGGCCAGCACAGATGCTAGCCCCAGCTTTCCCTACCCACCTGGGGCAATCTGCTGTGTGCCACAGCATGCATGCTGGAGCATGCCTGGGGACCATTAGCAGCTGCACAAATATATGCTGCTGCCAGTTGTCCCCAGGGAAAGACACCTTCCTGCTGACGGGCATTTGCCCAGAGAGGAATGCCTACCCTTGTTCCTCCATCTTCATGGGCAAATAAAGTGGAATTTAGAGTCATTAGAGGAGCGTGAGCCTGCCAAATCTAATTAATTACACAAGATGCCAGATTTAAGCTAAAATAATAAAAGCACCAAATTTTCTTGTCTCCCTTACTCTGCAGTTCCAGTCTTCAGCTCTCTGTCTTTCTTTTAAAAATCAGTTGCAAGTGTCTGAAATCATTTTAAAAGCTAGGTAATAAAAGGAGTTCCATAAATAGCTAATATTTATGTAGATTATAGATTAGTGGGCTTTTTGTTTTTTGGGAGACTCTTTAGCTAGTCTTTACTTCAATCTATCTAAAACTTTAAGCAGATTAATATTTTAAAAACACACCAAATCTCAGCTTCATGGATATGTAACTTCTGAGCATTAAAATGAACTCTCTAATTCCTACAAAAAAAGCTAGGATAATGTATGGGGAATATAAACTGAAACACAGCAGCCCAGAACAGAACAGAGTGATGCAACTGTTAAAAATACATCACAGATGAAAAAACAATCCCTTAAAGTTTTATACAGGTCAGAATGTAAGACCTTCAAGGTCTTTAAAAAAAA
This sequence comes from Gavialis gangeticus, assembly GCF_001723915.1. Taxonomy (NCBI): domain Eukaryota; kingdom Metazoa; phylum Chordata; order Crocodylia; family Gavialidae; genus Gavialis; species Gavialis gangeticus. The sequence continues at coordinate 134,898,985 of NW_017729022.1, read as the reverse complement.
ATGAATCTTCCTCTCTCTTTTAATGCCAGACACAGATGACCAGAAACTTTTTATTTCTTAAGGAAGAAGGAAGATGTATCCTAGGGAATAACAGAGAACAATGCTTTATTATCAGGTTAACAGATCTAGCAATAAACTAGGTCTTAGAAATGTCACAACATTGTTTATTTCACACTGGTTAGATTTGAGAATGTAAATCTCTGTGGGAGACAGTCACAGAAAGACGATGTAGCATATATGCTCCAGATTAGCAGCAAGATAATGGCATGTAAATTTAAGTGATGAAACCCTTAGCAAAAAATGAGAGCATCTTAGATAAAATACCAGCCAAATCACCCAATATGATGTCTTATTTATATATCTGATTTCAGGGACATTTCCTCACAAAATTAAAAACCTCGTTCAGACAAAACTGGCTAGCTCTTACCTGAGTTAACCCAACACACATTGATTTCAGTGGGTACTGGGTATCCTTCTGGAAACACAGCATAGGGAGGGTTCAAGCCTTTGGTTCACAGTAAAATGAATTATCCTGAGACATTGAACAGACAAGTCACTTAAAGCTGAACATGACTGGATTTCTTTAGTTACCTAGATAATATCACAGAGTACAAGAGAATGACTTGCAGAGTACAACATGGACTGAGCTTTTGACAGTCCCTGTAAACGGTTATAGTTTCATAGTTTCTAGGGTCGGAAGGGACCTGAGCAGATCATCTAGTCCGCCCCCCTGCCATGGCAGGAAGAGCACTGGGGTCAAATGACCCCAGTAAGGTGGTCATCCAACCTCCTCTTAAAAACCCCCAGGGTGGGAGCCTGCACCACCTCACTTGGAAGCTGGTTCCAGACTCTAGCCGCCCTGACCGTGAAGTAGCGCCTCCTGATGTCCAACGTAAAACTTCCCTCCACCAGCTTGTGACCATTGTTCCTGCTCACTCCTTGCGGCGCTCGGGGGAACAGGGACTCCCCCAGCGCCTGCTGATCCCCCCTAACCAATAAATTTATGAATATATCAATAAAAATGCTGTCAGTACCTTTTAATGTCAGTGGTAACAGAAGTTACTTGCAATAAAAAAATCACAACTGACAACATTTTAAAATATGAACTACATTGTAGCTCCACTAAAAAAGCATTGGTGCAGGTATGAATCTTGTAAAATAATTAAGGAATATTACACACCCATACATTACATATTTTCCACACACACACGTATGTAGATCTCTCTCTCTCTCTGTATGTATGTACGTATGTATGTATGTACGTACATATACGCTGGGGACTCAGACGGTAAAGAAGTTTTGTCTTATGTCCAGCCTAAAATGGTCTT
>NW_017729022.1:134889333-134892657 GCF_001723915.1 Gavialis gangeticus | reverse complement strand
CTCCAGGCTCTGGGGACTTGGACTGTAAAGAATTTTTTTCTTATGTCCAGACTAAAATGGTCTTCCCAGAGTTTGTGACTATTAGACCTTGTCTTCCCTTGGGGTGCCCTAGTGAACGGACATTATTCCAGCTCCTGATGCACACCCCTTATATACTTATAGGCAGCCATCAAATCCACCCTGAGCCTACGTTTCTCCAGGCTGAAGAGTCTGATGCCTCTCAGCCTCTCCTCATAAGGCCTATTCTCTTGTCCTTTAATCATGTGTGTGGCTCTCCTCTGGACTCTCTCAAGCTTCTCCACAACCTTCCTAAAGTGTGGAGCCCAAAACTGGATGCAGTACTCTAGCTGTGGCCTCACCAGAGCTGAGTAAAGCAGGAGGATGACTTCCCAGGTCTTGCTTGAGATGCATCAGTAGATGCAAGCCAGGGTTTTGTTTGCTTTGCCAGCTGTGGCATCACATTGGTGGCTCATGTTCATCTTGTGGTCAATCATGACCCCCAATTCTCTTTCGGTAGTGGTGCTAGTAAGTGCAGCACTGCTGAGCCTATAAGCATGATGTGGGTTTTTTTCCCCGGAGGTGGAGCACCCTGCATTTCTCCATGTTGAATGCCATCAGGTTTTCACCCACCTTGCAAACCTGTCCAGGCTGGCCTATCCTCTAGTGTGACCACACTTCCCCATAACTTGGTGTAATCGGCAAATTTAATCAGTTCGCTTCTGATACCTGAATCCAGATCATTTATAAATATATTAAAGAGTACTGGTCCAAGTACAGAGCCCTGGAGGATGCCACTGGTCACCATGCACCATGTTGACACGGTTCCGAGAGTCTGAGTGGAGGCCAGAATCATGGGTTACATCTGGGTGGAGGCCTCAGTGGTACCAGAAGTAGGAGTCCCAGACATGGAGAGGGTTTTCAGGGTGTGGCACATAACCGCTATTACACAGGTAGTAGTCTGGGCTACTGCTGTTCCGACCCTTTTCTTCAGGCTCACTGCCTAGAGAATCATGCCCTTCCCACTCGCCCTCCTGTGTGAAATCCCATGCTAACTCATGCACTGGGGCCCAAGGCAGGCCTGTTTGCATGCTGTGTTCATGCAGCTCCAGTTGCACGGCTCCCTAGGGAGCTGGGTTAAGTGGGAGCCAGAGGGGGTGCATGACCCTCCTTGGATCCTCTCGGTTGCCTCCCACTCCTGACTAGTGCCCCCCCTACTGTAGGCCCCACCTACCTCCCATCTCCATGCTGGGGTTTAAGGTCAGGGTCCACCAGAAGGATCCCCCAAGGTCTTCTGTTCTTGGGGGCATGACAGACTTGCACCTATGCATCTCCGCCTGAGAGCTAGGCCCAACTTGAGTTTTTTTACTTCAGTTGGGCCTTTAACAGTTTAATTCTCACAGCTTTTAGCAGTTCTCACAAGATCACGCAACTTGTGAGATCTTGCCACACTGGGCCATACCACTTGCAAGGGACCAGGTACCGGACCCTGCTCTACAGCCCACCAGAGGAGGGGAACTGTAAACACCCCTCCTTCCTCAACTCCTATGCTAACTCGCTCACTGGGTGGGCCTGTATGTGCACTCTTTTCGTGTAGCTCTATAGGGGGCTGAGCTAAGTGGGAACTGGGGTGGGTGTAGGCATGACCCTCCTTGGCTCCTCTCAGCTGCCTCCAGCTCCTGAATAGTGCCCTCCCACCATAGGCCCCACCTACCTCCTGGCTCCATGGTGGGGGTTAAGGTTGGGATCCACCAGGGGGATCTGCCAGGGTATTCTGCTCTTCGGAGCATGATGGACTTGTACCCATGCATCTCCCCCTGAGAGCTAGGCCCAGGTGAAAAAATTATAAAACATGAAAAAAATTATTCCTAATTATGGTAAACTCACTAACTGCCCATCAAGAATGATAGATTTCAGGGGGTGTTTACATGCCCCCCCACCCCCTGCTCACCCTTTGGGCCCAGCCACGTAAAGACTCCCTCCACCACTGCTGCCTCCTCCTTCAGCCTCCAGTGCAGGGCCTCCATCCCCCTGCCCATCTTCACCTCACAGTGGGGCTTCCTCCTGCCTCCCCTCCCCTCCCTGCTCCCCTCCCTCCCTTCCTACTGTCTCCCCCTCCCTGCTGACTGTTGTCAGGGCAAGGTGGCAGGTGGACACCACCACCATGACCCCCCTTCCCCAACCTGCCCCTCCCCTCTCTTTCCCACTTCCCTCCCTACCTTCCTTCCCTGCCACCCAGCCCTGACAACAGCCACCACCATGATCCCCTGTTTCATCTCCCCCCACCCTACTTCCACCAGGGCCCATGCAGCCACCCTCCCTCCCTGCTGCCTCCCCTTCCCTTCTGGCTGTTTTCAGGGCCCACCACCCAGCCCCAACAACAGCTGCCACCTTGACCCCCACTTCAGCTCCCCCCACCCCACTCCCCTCCCTGCCAGCTGTTCCGGGGGTGTCAGGGACATGTGACAGGGGGGCACTGCCATTGTGACCCCCCCCCTTTGCCCTCAGTCAGGGAGGTGCGGGGAAGCCCCACTGCTCGAGCAGCCAGGGCATGTTCACCACCACCGCAAACTTCTCTGGCAGTGGCTCAAATTTGGACCTGTGCAGCCCAGGCCCGCGCAGCCAATTGCTGCCCACCCTCTTGGTGGCACATGCACAATTGGCCAAAAGTGTTACAGACAAACAGACACACAGACAGACCGAGCCCTTTATTATATTAGAATGTTTTCTTTCATTCTATTTTTTCATTAAAGCAACTACTACATGCAAGTATATTAGTAGCTGCTGATCTACTGTGCCTACTTTACAGCCCTGCTTCTACCTAAAAAGGGCTTTATTCTGTATTCATCAATTAGCATACCTTTTTCCTTACGCTTCTGCTTAGTCTTCTCTAATAAAGATTCTGTTGCCTGAAGAGGATTAGATGCATGGTATATAAGCCAAGGAGTTTTCCAAAAACACTCATTTATAATTAAAGGGAAGGCTCCTCGTAATTGTACATCAGTTCATCCCAATTCAGTTACAGCTTCTCACATGAATTTATGTAATAGGCTATTCCACTATGCACTGAAACCTGTCATGTACAAATATCTGTGATGATTCAAAAATACTTTGGATCAATAGGTTACATACCTATTCTATCAAGAAGGTAAGGGGGGTATCACAACTGTATTAAACTATGGCATGCCCTAGTATCACTATGAATGACTGCTTAATTCTGTATATATTATTTTATTCATGTACTAAAATGAGAGAGTTTTCTTTTTTATATGGTACCTCATTTATTTTCTTGCCATTATATGATATACAGATGTTCAGGGAGGTTAG
>NW_017729022.1:134850507-134884333 GCF_001723915.1 Gavialis gangeticus | reverse complement strand
ATGCACACGCCTTCTATACTTATAGGCTGCCACCAAATCCCGCTGAGCCTGCGTGTTCCCAGGCTGAAGAGTCCCATATCTCTCAGCCTTTCCTCATATAGTGTATAGAGTTTATGGCTCTCTCTCTCTCTCTTCTACTAAAATCTAATATATCATTCCTGTGTAAGGAACTTGTTGGCATGCATAAAATAATTCATTCGTTCACATTAAATCAGAGCCCTAAACTTCCAATTTCTTTTCCAACTTTGCATATGCTTTGTTCTCTGTGTTATAAGTGACACTTTTGGGGGGGGTAACAGCATTATAATAAGAGGAGGAGGAAATAATTGCTGAAGGAGGAAATAATTTTGATAAGGGAAGATGAGTAATCAAATTTAGCAAATTTAAAAAGGCAAAATAAAGATAATTAAATTTTAAATGACCAAATTCCAATTTACACTCATGCAGACATATTGTCCACATAATATGGAACATTTAATGCAGTTGAAAGAAATATCCCACTTAGACTTCTTAGCTTCCTTCATTCATAAAGTAATGATGCTGGCAAAATATTGTTATTTCTCAGTATCACTATAATCTACCACCACAAAAGGTAAAAACAGTGTATTTATTGAAAGGCTGAAGACCAGATCATGCAAGCTGATCCATGAAATGAGACAGTCTGTGCCTCTTGAGGGTCCCTTTGACTTTGATATGGCTCCAGACAGGTGTAAAATTCTATCCCTGTGGGTGACATTGCAGGATCAAGGTCTCATCTTGTTAGTTTGTTCAATTTGATTTCATTTTTACAGTACACCAAGGAAAACGATTTAAGGTAGGGAAAGACATGAAGTTGAAGGTTGTATATTTATTGTATAAACATGCCTAAAGTGAACTTTTAGGTCTCGGTTCTTAATAAAAAAAAGCAGAAATAGTATTCTTATTGAACTTTTCTGAGACGTCTGCAACGTATACGAGTCATAGGGACTTGATCACTCATCTTTTAGTGGCTGCAAGAATTAATTTAGCAAAAGCCTGGCAAAGAACTGACACACCTAAAATCACTGAGTGTTTTCAAAGTATGAGAATTTTTAGTAATGAAAAAAATTGTGCTATCAAGTCACTGTTCTACAAGGGCAAAGAAAAAAGATGCTTGCTTAGAAATTCAGTGGAAGTTACTGATATTTGCTGGAAAAAAATCTGCTCTGGCCTCCAAAGCAGAAAGTCTGAGATACTTTTTGAATACTGAAGTAGAGTGCAAGTGATATGAGCTACCTGAACAAATTTGGAATGAATTTGAAATCTAAAAGCAGAGATGGGTAGGAGATAGTGAGCTTTGTATTATGCAGAGCTCTGAGGAAAAAGAGAATGTGAATTATTAAGAAGGTTACATATAGAGATGAAGAATCACAAAAGCTTAAGACTGACTATGAAATATACAGAAACTGTCACAGACTGAAAGGAAGAGAAAAAAACACAAGGTGGATACTCTGTGGATACTGACTTAGGTCAGGGGAGCACTGCTGATGGAAGATACATATCTGTCTATATGTACATCATAGGGGACTAGATGCATCTTTAAATGTTAAATTTCTTGCTTACTAAGTTGCATTTGCTAATAAATAAAGTTTGAAAAAGAAAAGAAGGCAAATTGCTAAGCGGTGGTTCCATTCACACATCTGGTGATGGAGGCCTTGGTGCATGGACACTGCTGAAATAGGACAGAAAAACTTTCAGGAGCAGAAACATTCAGGATGTTCTTCTGATCCAGCAATTCCTGTTATCATAGTGATCAACTGGGGCCAAAAAGTAAAGCTGTGCAGTCCTGAAAGTTGCCATTACTTACAGTGGGGACAAATTTGTAGTCATCCAAGCCTCTGGCAGACATTACACTTAAGATGTTATTGGTCTCTTAATCGCATCTTAAATAGTAACCCAGCCCTGGTGTTCAGGCAATTTAAGGCACCACAAAAAGGGAAACCAACCACAAAAATAGTACGCAAAACAAGTAACAGTTTTGTGGCTGGTTTCCACTAAACCTTAATTTGAATATGTGACAGGGTTAAGACCACAGCACACTAGACCTAGGTGGGCACCAGGGCTCAAACTAGCCCTAGTGTGGTCCCCATCAGTCAACAATCGGCTTACTGTCAGCTGGATTCAGGACTGCATGAAGGCTCAGAATGGTTCCAGTGTGGTCCCCACAAGCCAACAATCAGCTGATTGTCAAATACCTGGCATTCAACTTGCTGGTGCAGGGGGATCACAATCCCAACCTCCCCCTGAGCTGGAAGCTAGGACACAATTGGGATCTCCAAATCACAAAATCACATGCCCTACCATGTACGGGTGGCATAGCAGGAGGCACAGTTGTTGGGATTGGGGATCAGATTCCATCATGCCTTTAAACGAACGTCTGTCAGTGGCTCAAGTTAGGGAAGTACCAGTCACTTCTTTACATATTTCTAAATTAACATCCTGATGTCTACTGAGGAACATAGAACTAGACAGGACCTCCCAAGTCACCCAGTCCAGTCCCCTCTTATTATAGGCAGTGTGTCATGCAGTTCCTTTCATAAACTTGTTCCACATCCTCTGCAAAGGATTTCTGTTTCTTGCCCCTCCTACTCCAGTGAAAGGCTGTTTCAGAACCCAGCTACCCTCGTGGTGAGGAACCTTTTCCTAGTTTCCAGACTACATGTATTCAATTGTTCTTGAACCAATATTGTACTGTAGCATAAATGGCTCTTCTCCTGTCCTGGTACTTACCCCAGTAGATTTATATGGATCATATCCCCTCTTGGACTTTGTTTGGCTATGTAAAGCAATGCAAGCCATCCTAGTCTCTTCCCATGTTTAATTATGAAGTTACGAGTTTAATCAACAAAATGAACTAAAAGAGGGTGGACACATAGGGACACATCCTGTTCCACCTAGCAGACATTTAATTGTTGCCAGCAGCCTAAGCTATAAAAGCTACCTTGTCATTCAGGGGAGGGAATCAAAAGTGCCTTGCCATGATGCTAGCCACATTATTCTCTTGTGTGACACTGTGAAACCAGAGTGCTTTATTCACACTTACTCAATGCACTGTTAGGCTTGGGAGGACCCTCCTTCAGAGTCTCTGAAAAACTTAACATGTAAAGGTGGGGAGGTCTTCCTCCCACTTGCTGCTTTTTGTGCCTTGATTTTAAGGCTCAGATGAAAAAAAGTTTCAAAGTATTAAAGCATTTTTAAAGCATTAAAAAAGTAATGTTTCAGGGAATTAAGCAGGGCAAAATAGGATTGCATACAGGCAGCTGGATGCCTAAGTGTCATTTGATGCCTAATACATGGCCCCTGAAGTTCTGCAGAACAAACTATCTGCAGAGACCACAGAGAATCCTTCATATAATAGGCATGCACTGTACAGCCTGGATTATACAAAACCTCTTCCATTACAAAGACCAGCAAAAACAGGACTGATGTGGCTTTGAGTCAAGAAATAGATGGCTATAGGTATCTTAATCTACAAAAAGGAAGTTGTATCACAGAGGAGGACATGTTAATATAGAAAACAGGTGGTATATCCTTAGCTAGTATAAATTATCATAGCTCCTTTGAGCTGTGACTATGTATTCCAGCTGGGGATATGCCCCCAAGCATCTGATGGTGAAGTGGACCATGCAGTCCTTGATATTTGTATGGGAAGACATTAATTTTGATTAACAACCAGTCTTATAATATTGCGAGGGATTATGAAGAAAAACAATTTTCAGTTAACAAGGTACTTTGGAAATAAAATCTACTAAAACACAGTAAGGCAACCAGCAGTAAACCAGGGTAGACATAAAGATCAACTCTCTAGGCATGGAGATACACAGTGAAAAAGTGGTATTGCAAGCTTCAGAAAATTCAGGAGACCTTGGATAAATTCCTGGTTATATTAAAATGAGGGGCAAAGCTCCCCAAAATGTCAGTGGGGCCAGAAATTTTCCTTGATATTCTCTTAGGGTGAAGTTACACTTTACACTTAGACCACACTAAATCTGTTAAGCAGTGTTAAAGTCAGAATGTGCAGTGAGCAGTGGCACATTAAGGGCTAATACAGTTGTTTGCCTACACAGCTCTGACTTGCCGCTACAGGGCTGGCGAGCAGGGGTCGGGCTAAGAGCCAGGACACCTGGGCTCTATTTCTGCTCAGGGGAGGGGGGAAGGTGGAAACAGCGCATCCTTGGATGCTGGAAGACTGCAGATTGCTTGTTTCATCTCTGTGAAACAGACTGAATTACCCTAACATGAGCTAGGTAGCACGGCCCAGAGTGAACCCTCTTTTGAAGTGGTGCAACTCAGAGATGCTCAGACGGTACGTAGCACAAGTATTAATGTGATAATGCTCATATTTTAAGTGCCATTAGTATGGTCTAAGTACAACGTGCAACTTTATCCTTAGTCATGTGGTGTGGAGGCATTTTTTTTCCCTGGATTCAATTCTTTATCCAGCAAGGACTGTATTTCTGTTCTGGTTTTTTTGTTGTTGTTGTTGGGGGGTTTTTTATGACACCTATTGTAATGCAACCAGAACTTCTAGGTGTTCCTGCCTTATAAATAAAAATGTTTTGTGTGTGGCTTTGTGGTAAATTGTGGGTGGTTTACCCACATTCATTGTTTCCCTGTTGACAGAAGGAAGAAAGTCTAGCAGAAAACCAATGCTGGACAAACCTGCTCTCAGCTTTGTCTCAAAGTGAAATTCAGAATTCCACAAGGCTTTTATGAGGCCAGCCCCAGGCATAACTTAATCCCAATTTAAGCCCCGCAGTTAGCACATGGATTTTTAAAAGCACTCTGTATCTGTGAAAACACCACACATTGGATTCAAACTTTCAGAGAACACTTCTAATTTTAGGTGTTTTCATGTCTTGTTCTTCTAGCTTGAGACACCTTGGCCTGATATTCTGAAAGGCTGAATGCTCCACGTTCCCCAAATCGCTAAGAACAGTGCATGCATAACATCCCTAATTAGAAGTCTTTTTTGATACTTTCAACTTGCATAGGATCTTTGAACTGGGATGATTTTACCTACTACATTCTTAGCAGTAGCGTGCACAATTCTCTTAATTTTATTTGGAATCTCACAAACATTTGATGTTTTATTACCGCCTTAGGTCCTAGGGTTATATAATTACCACAGTATCTCATCTCTTTTTTTCTTTTCTTTTTTAACTAAGTTTCTAGCTCTCATGATAACTGAGAGATGCTTGAGGATAGGACTTGAGTGTAACCTAACAGTTTGGAAACAAACAGATACAAATAACTTCTTTTTTTAAAATGTCTTGGCTTTTTAAAATGATTTCATGGTATGGCAGCGGAGAAAGACTGGCTCATGATTTCTGAATGGCATAGTCTGGACACTGCTGAGGTAATGATCGTTTCCTGCATTTACCAAGGATTAAGATATGATGAAAAGACAATATTTCTTAATATAGGTAGCTGTTTTGTTACCTGCTTGCTCACATCTGACTGGAAGATGGTATTTTTGCTTTTTATGCGACTTGAGCAATGTTTGGAAATCTGTGGGTTTTGAACATTGATTCTCAAGCAGGCACCCTGGGGTGCTCTGAGTTCCTTTTGGGGTGCTGCAGGATACCACATGATATTAGCATAGTTAGGGGTGAAAACGTGATTCACAAGATAAACCTTGTGATTTCAAATAAGAATCCATAGTGTTAAAACCATTCTGACCTGTTGTGGTTCCAGTTCTTTGCCAAGAGAAAGATCGCTGTATTGTTTTTCCATAGTCAAAAAAGTGAGTGAAAACAAAGAACTGGCATTTTCCAAGGGGTGCCTTGAGTATAATGAGGGTGCTATGAGTCTAAAAATGTTGAGAACCACTAATAATAAATACTGCAGATTGTGAAAAAGCATTCTTAACTACTAGCGAGGAGAACTGAGTAATTCCAATTAAATCAAGGAACCACAGAACTATAGCAAATAATACTGTAAGTTATTGGACACTAGTTTGATTAAGCTTGCAGCGTCCATTTTGTTTAATCACTTTGTATCCTCAAAATTTCCTTTAATTTCCTTTTCCCTTAAAATATATATGAATGCATCATCAGTATCTTAATATTAAAGCAGGAGAACTCATCATGGTTAAACATGCAACTGAGCCAAATGCTTATTAAAAGAAAATTGGCATATGCAAGAAAATGAACCAAAAGACCTGGCCTGCAGACTGGTCTTATAATGGAGATTAGTTTGTTCATTACTGCTGGTACAGATTATTACTAGCATGTAGATTTAAGCTCCCTGCTATGCAGATTCAGGGTAAGCAAACAGTTTGTTTAAAACCCAGGAGCTGAAGCAGAAGACAGGAAAAAGACCCAAAGCAAAGAGGTGGTAGTTTTAAGGATAACACTGAAATACATCCTTTCATAGAGTTCCTCATCCAAAATGGAAGGAAACAATGAGCAAGAGGAAAAAGGAAGTGTCAACATTCAACCCTTCACAATCCTTTCAGGGTCAGAAGATCGACACCAGTCACAGCCTGAGTCACAGAACCTCATCACAAGTCTGCTGGACCCTGCAGGTCTAGCTTCTTCAGACAACCCGGCAGGCCGAGTCACCCATGATAATGGATCCCTCTCCCTGCTTCTTTATGCTGTCTGCTGCTATAGACAGGAAGTGAATAGTACCAAAGCCTCTCAGAACTGCCTCTGAGATGCCTGCACTTTGACAGGTTTGAAACAGCCAGCAGGGAGCTTATCAGAACATAAAGCTTATCATCCCATCAAGCCCTACAAAAGAAAACAAAAGCATCTCTCATTAGTTTCAAGCTCTTACCTACAGGGTGCATATGCATTTGCAAGCCACTGGCTTCTTGCTCAAGAAGCAGCAGCTTAGCTGTAGCCCTGATTAGTTCCAGAAAGCCCTAAACCAACACTGTTCTGTCTGCCTCCGTTCCAGTGAAATCGGAGACACAAAAACATAGACACCTCTCAGCATTAGCTAGCATGGGAGGGGGGAGAGCAGATGGCCCCTGGGGTCTCTGGTATTGGAGTTGGGGGGGGAATCCCTGTTTGAGTAGCAAGCATCAAGGGGGTGGGGTGGGGAGCACTGGGGAGCCTGGAAGACACTACTGTGCTCCTGCTACCCAGACCCCAGCTACAGTACCCCACCCCCTCCTCAGCCAGCCAGAGCAGTGATAGCGCTCTGGATAGGGAGAAGAGTGGTGGAGTCAGCCCTGCTCTCTGGAGCAGACAACCCAATCCAGGACTGAAAAGCATGCTGGGATGCTGGGGGATTCTGATTTAACTTAATCAGGAAGGGATCTGAGACACAAGATCCATAAACCAGTTTGACCGTACTCAGTTAAGTCTGGTTTATCTTAAACCAGTTTTGGCCATTTTGAAACTGGTTTGTACGCACTGAACTTCTGTTCTGTTACAGGTTTAAACCAGTTTCTGATCACTTAAGCCAGTTTGTGTGTAACTGCTGTCCCTAACCCATGAGTTTGCTTAACCTGCTGGTGTCTGTGTGGTCAAACAAATGTTGCAACTTGTCTGGAGCTTGGAGATCAAATCTTTCCCATCCAGCAATTTGGACATTCTTTCTTAATCCTGATATATTGTGGGTGGATTATCTCAAGCCCTTGTTTCATTTCCTGCTTGTTTTTCTAACATCCTTCTTGAATTGAGTCATGCAGTAAACCTCCTCCAAACCAGGTTACAGTGTAATACTCACACATTACAACACAGTAGCTCCACATCCATCACATAAAACATGGAAGAATACTCAAACTAATAGCTGGGGTTTTAACCAAGAATTTCTAGGAAGTATAGTTAACATCTTAGTTATTTCTGGAATGGAGTGGAAAGGGGAAAGAGAAGCTTTAGGAATAACACTGTTGGCCTTATTAAATAAAGTCCTTGTTTAGTGGTATTAAATAAATCAATTTTACTATTGTTATATATATATTACTAGTATCTTTCTGCCCCTGAAAAAAAAATCGGTTCTGTTTTATTAATGGAAGCACAATACAATAGTTCTGTTGTTTTTACCTTCAAGAAAGGTAGCAGTTGAACCTTTTACATAACACCTCATGCAGGTTCAGCATCAACCCATCCATATTGCATTGTAGATCCACCAACAGTTCTCAGAGGGCTCCTTTATTTGGAAAGAGGGCTACTGTAAGCATAGGGGAACCACTGTGTGAACATTTTCCATCTTAGAATGAGGTGAGTAGGTCTTAGACCCTGAAGGACTTTAGGTCATGTCTGGTGGCCAGAATATATCCACTGGAATGGAAAATGTAAAGACAGGAAACCAGGTTTTATTACATAGATGCAAACTTACGGTATATTCCCTTTGGGTGCATCCAGATGAACACGGCCGTGTGGCATGTGGTGCCGCAAACATGTTTGCAGTGCCACATACCACACAGTCTGGTGTTTTCTGTGCTGCAAGGGAGCGCTGCCCGAGCATATACTGTGCCGGGTTTTTTTTTCTATGTTTTTTTTTGACCCCCGTATAACCCCCCACAAAAACCCAAAAAAACAAAACAAACCACAGCAGCACACATTCAGCCACCACATGCTGCTGTAAAGCGGAGCCAGTTGCTTGAAGCTATGCTGTGGCTGCTAGCCAGGCTCTGTCCAACAGGATCGCCACAGCTGCAGTCCCGGGAGGCCCCCAGGACCCCAGGTAAGGCTGCTGGGGGGGCCAACACAGCCTCCCCTACTGTCCCCAGGGTAACTTGCTACCTGCCAAAGCATGTGTGGCCTGGGCATAGCTGTGGCGCAAGGTGCATTGCTGCTACTTGTCCTTGGGGAAACAAATGTCCACACATGTCTGGATGTGCTCTTTGAGTTCAGTACATAATGTACCGAGTTCAGTAAGCATCAGGTTCCTAGCATACAAAACAGCTAGGGTAAAATCATTAGCCAGAGATCCCGCGGTAAAGGAGAGTGAGTATCTTACTCCTCTTTTGAAATGAGTTGCATTCAGCATTTTAATCTGCCCTCTAGTTATTGCCTCACTGTTTCTAACACTGCTTTAGGAATTACTCAACACTAGACCTCTTGTGGGTGCTGGCTCCCAAGATGCCAAACAAGAAGGATGCCAAGAGCTCAATCACTATGTGAATGGGCTGCACTGTATGTTTTATTGAACAGAAAACATAAAGCAGTTGGCACCCTGAAACCCACTATGCAGTGTTTACAAAGGGATAAACCTCTATGAGAATTGCCAACAGGAACTGAGCACAAGTTCAACAAATCTCCTTCAAAGTGGCACTGTGACACAACGATGTCAAAAACCAATTTCCTCTCTCATTGCACGCATTGCATTATTTGATATTTGTTACAGGTGGCGAAGGGAGTGGGGGGAGTATTTTTAAAAGATGGGAACACTGGGAAGTTCAAGGAAACAATTGGAAGAAAAGAGCAAGAGAGCTCAAAGTGAATTATAGAGGGTGAAATCTTCCTGTCCTCTCTCAGACAAAACCCCTATTGAAAGTAATAAGAGCACTTTTGGCAACAGGAATGTTGCCTATGCAAAACCTAAAAAGATCTGGTTCCACAGGTCTCTTGTAGTGCTCATGGAAGCTTGATTTCAAGTCCGTACTGGAGCAGGAGCTTTCTTAGGAAGGGTAAAGTTTTTCATGGCCATATTAATTATACCTTGTCAAAACTGATGGGCAAGCAGATGAGATTGGTTAAAAGTAATTATTTTTGCATTATTCTGAGAAGGGCAAGAGCAGAATTATACTGATATCGCTGTTTACACAAGTAAGAACAAAATGGAATCATGTATTTAAATAAGTCAGAATTAATGAAGTTGAACTGGCAGTACCATGGCTAATATTTTTACTTTCTCTGGTGGAAGCTGAATGCATTAAGGAATGGTTGGGGGGCTCAGCTACTGTTGTTCTTATAGGGTTACCTGCAAGCAAATCCAACACCACTCTCTTCAGCATTCAACGCCTCTAAAGTGATGGGGAAAGGGGGTGATGTTACACTTGAAACAAGTAGCAAAGACCAGAAGACAGCGTAAGTAATAATGAAATGCGGCAAATCTCACAAGGAAGTTGAATCCCATTTGAAAGATAATCATGACCTTACAACGAATTTGTCATCTTATAGAAACTTGCATTTTTGAGATCCTCAACCTATATAACATTTACATAATTAGTGACTATTAAACAAGATCCCAAGGATTTAGACCTTTACACAGCGATACAAGCACACATATAGAGAACCAGTTAGTATCTAACAGGCAGGAAAATGTATCATCTCAAGCATACCTTTCAGGCTTCAAGTTCAATGCCCCACTCATTGTCCATGTTGCCTCCCTGGCAGACACAGGATGAAAGTATTGGAATTAAAAATTTTGAAGGAGATTCTGTTCTTCTAAATACCACCCTCATTAGGAAGTATGGGAGATGAGGTACTCTGAAAACAAAGATCACTAATCTGTTGGGTTTTTTTGCCACCTGAGGCAACTGTTATGATGACAGAAAGAAATCCAGAGGACACTAATTCTCCAAAGGAATTTCAAATTAGAAGAATTAAAGTACCACGGTTACACAGATTTGTTTCCTCAGAATCTTTCCTGAGCAAACCCTTTGAAAACATACATGTGAAGGCAGCTTAGTAGAGAGAGGATGGAGGCCTGGCCTTCTAAAGAAATTTAGCTTAATCCCCTGCGGAGACCACCCAAAGTGAGTGGGAAGCTATCTGTGATCAGTTGAGGCCAAGGCCTATATGTCTGCTAAAAGTACTCCAAATTTGTCACATTCCCCAGCTATGTGAGTATCTGATATCACCTGCCGGTAGTCTCCACCTTGCAGAAGACTGAAACTCTCAGGTTCCAAAGCAATACATTCAAGAGTGGCTAAGCTGCCTTAAACAAGCATCTTGCTGAATCCATAAACTTCCAAAAGCCATAGTCTGCACAGCAAATAATGTATGAGACTTATGGAATCTGTGTCCAAGCAAGTTTGGAGCCACTCAGAATGGAAGAAATAAAGGAAAGTTATTAATAGAGCTATGCACAAAAATGAAAAATAGTTAATCAACATGCATGGCCAATGGATTTCAGTGTAAAGGAAATCAGGAATAGTGAAATGGCTGGCCATGTACCACCAGGCTTTACATACACACACACAAATGCTCAAAGTCAAATTAATTTGTTTCCTGAAAGGGTTATGTGACACAGCTGTCTGAAATATTAGGGGAGTAGACTCCAAGACCTAGGAGTCCCTTCCAGTCCTATGTCCTTCCTATTCTTGTACAAGTATAAATCCAGACACAGGATCCTTAAACAGCCCTAAAATGAAAGTCAGATTACTGGAAATTCAATTTGAGATCCACAGCAGCTTATGACAACCATACACAAACCAAGCTGGAAGGGAACTCTAGAAGTCATCTAATCCAACCTGCTGCCCAGGGCAGTATCGTCCTTGTCAAACCCATCTCATTCAAGTAATTTTTATCTTCCCAAGATTTCTGCATTATGGAGAGTAAATGAGACTAACATTACTTTCTCATATGGAAGGGGAAGGAGGTCACATGTAAGACTGTAGTAGTCCAGCAGGCGGAGCCTGTGTTCAAAGTAGGAGACAAAAATGCTCAAGGTGCATCTGCTGCTGTGGGATTAGCTCAAACACAGCTGTGTAATATATGTAATTGGTCTGAGAAATAATAAATGTATTTATTTATTTATTAGATTGATATGCCACCCTTCTCAAATCAAGCCTGACATAAAAGAATGTAGGCTGAACTGTGAAACTAAAATACTACCTCTTAGCATGTTCCTTTTGCTGACACTAGATGAAATTATGGCACCTGGTAAACCACAAATTCCTCTTAATTGGAACTAAAAAAATAAAGCAACTGTGAAACATTACCTCTCAAGAAATGCTGATTTTGAATGATGACTGGCAGTGTGCACATATGTACATGCACACAGGAACACTTTGTATGGTATAGTTATGAACGCAGGTGCATACAGCCAGGGAAAAAAGTGGTCAAGGACAAATGAGCAATGTAAATCACTTAGGTTATGTTATTCAAAGAGCTCTGTTTGGAAAGGGAAAAAACACCACCCTCCACTCCCTGCCAGGCTGTAAAAGAGGTATTCTGTCCTGTTATTTTAGATGACGAGCTGCAAAATTGTTAGAAAAATACACATTTCTACAAGGCTCAAAATGTCCATTGTAAATCACTAGCAAAGTTTCCCTTTGCTTCCAGTGAATCTTGAGTGAGGTGGTGAATTGGAAAGGTAGGGGCCTATAAGGGATCCGTATACCACTTAAAACCTTTCCCTCCCTCCTCAACCCCCCTGCCCGATCTAACTAGGTCTTGGCTTGGAGAAGTGGGTGGAACTTTGGCTTCTGCCCCTATCCTATGGCACCAGTGGGTACAGAGTGGCACAGCAACTGCGTGATTTAGTGGCAGTACAGGCAAATAGCAAATGACTACACTCACAGGCAAGGAAGGAGCGAGGGTCCTACACGATGCCGCTGAGGCACCCTGCCTCTTGGGGCTGCTCCTGGGGTAGTGAGGCTTATGTTCCATCTATTCCCCAGAATGCTGCCTGACAGCATAGCTTGGCTCTCAGAAGGCAGGGAGTCTCATGAGACTTCTCACCCTCATTTTAACGAACAAACAAATATACGGACATCTGATGATTTGGGAATTTTTCACAGGCTTCTGTTTTTTTGTTAACTTTAAAATATGTAAAAAAAAAAAAATCTAATGCCATTTAATCACTCTTACAAGAACATAATATGAGACAAGCATCCCTGGTGCTGTTTTTTCATCTTAATAATAGGGATTTTTCATCCCTATTATGGTATACATTTTCAGCTGAGGGAGACCTATTAGGCTCAATAATAACCAGCTTATGTCATCAAAGATGACCATTTAAAATTCAAAGAACAATAGAGACATCATTCAAAACTCTTCTATACTCACAAGAATTTTACACATGAAAGGAGAAAAAAGCAAGACAGGCAAATGTATTTATTTAGAATAGGGCATTAATGAGTCCTCATCATTACACAAAGTCTTTCCCAGTTTTGTACCATGACAAAAATCCAAACAAATAAATACATTTTTTGGCTCCCCCCTCCCAAAAAAGGCAGCTTATAGGAATGGCATTGCTCCTAGAACTCTGTAGCTACATGGGGTAAATATAAGCCATAACATGGATGGAGTAAAAGGGGTTCTGGTATGGTAGTTGTTATAGGGCCAATTTAACAGCAGCTTTAGGTTTTTACCCACTGAAAGAAAGAAAAGGTTACATGGACACACATACATTTGAAGCTATTTCAAAAGGGGAACATTTCACAAGGGCAGCAGCTGATACGTCCTAATTGTTACCTGTGGATGAGCTGGCAACAATATAAATGTAGAAAGACCTCCTCCAACTTTAGCATTGCTTTATCCCAGGTTAAAGTTGGAGCTGTTTTGCAACATTCACATCATGCCCGGTTTTTCCATACTTCCATACAGCAGTATAACAATAAGTAGGTTAGCAGCCACCAGCACCAGGAACCAATGTGGATGGGGCACCAGAATGGCTACCCTTGAAAAGCCCGCACAGTGGGGGCAGCAAGATCAGCTGCCGGTGTTGGGAAGGCCTATGCAGTGGCAGCAGCAGCCAGGGTCTTTTGAGTTTCTGTATCCCCCATGCAGGGTGCCCAAATTCCCCCTTACACCTCTGTTATAATGTATCAGCTGCTCTCCTTGTGAATATTCTCTTTTGAAATACCTCCAAATGTACAAAACAATTACAAAGTGCTCAACACAAGTCTCTGCATTAAAAAAATGCTATGCATCGAGGGGGCGGAGGGGGGGTATTCAACATCTTGATTCACGCCTAACAATGATCACATCCTTGCAATACAATATGGACCTTTTCCTCTTCAGTTTGCTAAAATTTCTAACTTCTAGGCTTCTATTTTTACTGAGGTAAGAGTTCCCGCTGCCAAACTATGTCTGTATGTTTTAGAAGAGAGCTGTTCATAGATGCAAGCACCTTATTTGTCTCTAGTGGTGTGCTAACTCAGTAATTAGCCTGCCACCTTTCACTTCCTCCCAGTTTTCTAAACAATGCATCTACCGGCTTGCTCCCAAGCAGATCAGCCACTTAACTATACAAAGTGATTTTTTCCCTCCCTATAGAAAAAGTAGTCAGCTCTACTAAATGTTTAGAAAGAGGTATAATTACCAACCATTAGTAACATGTACAAAAAAAAGTTCAGGACTAATGTTCATTAAAGGGTTTTCAGAGCTCTTTGGTATAAATATCTGACAGAGGTGCAAAGAAAAAAACCCCATATAAACAGCATGAAGTCTTTTTGCTGAATGTGGCATTAAAAGATCTGTATTTTCTGAGCAGTTTGTTCCAGAAACCTAACTCCTGCTAAGCAAAAGGAATGACCTTCTTCCCCACCCCACCAAAACATGTAGACTGGGCAGCATTGTATGCCACTGTATTCTGCTCACTGTCTTACTGGCACTGGACGTGTCTACATTTGTAATTAATGTGAAGCAATAAACTCTGGCACATATTGTGCTAGAGTTTATTACTCCTGTTCTCCATATTTATATGTCCACCCGGGACCTCAGTACACTGAGTTGGGCTGGAACAGCCCCAGCCGGCAGTAGGTCTGGGGGCGGTCAGCTCAACATGCTGCACAGCAGCTGGCTGAGGCACAAGGGAGTTCCAGTGTGGGGTGCCTCAGCCAGCCCTGTCAGCATCTACAGGTATCCTGCTCTGCAGTAAATAACTATACCATAAGATAGTACTTTAAATACAAGTACTAACCTACAGTGGAGTTAATTAATTTACTGTGATCTAATAGGACTGCATGTGTAGACATGAAGACTTTACCATGGAGCTAATTAGGCGGCTCTGCAGTAAACATCTCATATAGATCTACCCACTATCAATAAGGGCGCTGACAGAAGTGATATTTTTTACACTATCAGCTTCCTGAAAGTGCTCTACAGTTGTGCCCTGACAGAAGTGCATAGCTGCAGAGCACTTTAAAAGTGCCTGATCATGTGATAATTAACCCTCATTTAATGAGGGTTCAGATGAAGAGCCTCCGAAGTGGAGCATCTTTCTTAACTTCATTAATCTCGGGGGAGCTCCAATCCACCCACTACCTCCCACAAGTGCAGGCTGGGCAAACCCCAACCGGAGCTCCCTCCCCTGCCTTCTCTCCCCCTCCTATCCTGAACACAGTTCTGGGGCTGGGAGAGGCAGACAGGGCTAGGGGAGAGAGGCTGTAGACATGCAGCCTCTCTCTGCTGAACCAGCTCCAAAATGGAGCTCAATCCTCGCCACCCCTCAACCAAACAATGAACGTCTTTTGGGTTGGGGGAGAGGGGTTCCTGTAACCATGGCACTTTCTGCAAAGTGCCATGAGGTACAACAGGGAGGTGCACGTCTGTCAGCAACCTCTCATGGAGGAGGACACAAAAGCTCTTCTTTACCCTCCTGGTATTGCCAGCAAGAGTTTGGGGAAACACAACTTGCAACTGTTGCCAATACTTTGATCCGAGGGAATAAAATATAAAAAAGTAGAGTTCATGCCTGCTCACACAGATATGGCACTCCACCCTTCTCCTCTCAATAACTAAAAAGATCATAAGAGAATGAACATGCTCTTCTGATAGTGAGAAGCAGCAGTGTGAAGCAATAGCAACAACAACAACGTCTGCATTTATATAACATATCTATTTCTCTCTCCCTCTCTCTTTAGTGGCATATTTGATTTGACCATTTTCTAGAGCACACTGACTAAGACAAGTCTTTCTCCTTTTCATGATCCTAGAGCCAGAATAAATTTAAAGTCGTTCATATCTCTTTGGTGCTGGTGCTGGTACATGCACAAGGACAGCTACCTGATGATTTATAACTGATATTTCATCCATCTCAGGCCTGTCTGGTCTTCTATTGCACTGTCCCACTCACTCAACCACACTTACCCGATGAGTCAACACATGAGTTTAAAACCGTTTCCCACGATTATCCTGGAAAATCACAGAAAGTCCAAAGAAAGTCTTGTAATAAGAGAGTTTGTGTTGTGATAGGTGATGCAACAAAATTCAAGGCAAAGACTTTTCATTTGATCATCTGTTCTGTCTGCAGCCTACTGAATGTTGAGATGTGATATATGGAGAAATGGCACCATATTAATTCATTGCAAACCAAAGGCTGAAAGTCATGAGAATTGTGATCCTAAGGCCTTTAGCCAGCTCTGAAAATCTGCCCCCAAAAGGAAACCAACAACAGCAACTGTGATTTGCAAGCTATTATTCTATCATCAGAAAGGTCCAGTGCTACCACCTCATCCTCTCAAAGCTGGTTGCTCTTCTCTCTGAATTGTATTTGCTGTTGCATACACAGCCCCAGCCCCAGCCCCATTATTATATCTTTGTAGTTTTCTCTTTAACTCCATCCATGATGGAGTAGACCTATGTGGTAGTTATCTACAACATTTGGTGTCTAGTTCTATCTAAGCTAGACTGTGAGGATATGATGCGGCTTTGGGGTACAATCTTGCCAAAGGCAAGGCAGTAAACTATAGTCAAATGCTCCTTAATTTAGTTACATCTAGTGCCCATTTTCACCAATTAAATTATTTCTGAATAACAGTGGGAAGGATTTGCCTCATTCTTGAAAACTATTTTAACAAGAAAAATTCAAGAAAACTCAAGAAAAACTGCCGTCTTTATGCTTTTAGAAGCCATCTTTACACCTGTGTGTAAAAATGGCTTCTAAGCAACAGAAAACTGTACTGGTAACAGTTTAGACAGAAACTAAGAAGTTTTAAGATCCACAGAACCTGACTATGTGGAACATACTGCAAACTTTGTACCTGACACACCTGCTAAGTATAATGCAGTCCTTCTGAAAACATTCTTGAAATGAAAGGTATTTATGCCAGTGGGCTCAAGCCAATTTATTCATAGACTGTAAGGCCAAGAAACACCATCATGAATATCTAGTATGGCACCATGGAAATCTCAGGGCAGAGATTTTCATCCACCAGTTTCTGCATCATGCCCATAACCTCTGGCTGAGCTAAACTAAATCCACTGAGATCCTAATTCAATTTAAAAAAAAAAAGTTCATATAAGCAGTTTTTTAACAAAGAGATACTGCAGCACAGGAAGAGCCTACAGCTTTGCTGGAAAACTTTTATGATAGCAGAACGCAAGCAAGAATATTCCTATGCTACACAGAGTATTTTTATGGAAGAATATTCACACTTCTCCCCTTTATACAGATACAACGGGCTGAACTCTAATATTAATTCCCTACCTTCCTTACTACAGGTAAGGTGTCCAGGATTTACCTTTATGCTCAATCTGTTCTATTTTTTAAAGTATTTATCTATGAATAGTTCTAGTTGAAAATGGCTTTCCTCTCTGTAAAACAGGATAATGATTCTGATCTCCTCTGAAAAGCATTTGGAGATCTACTGATAAAGAGCTAATTAGGAGCTAAACAACAACAACAAACCAAGGAACATTCAGAGTTCAAAATCAGTAAACAAGTGATTAACAAAAAAAAAGAAGAATAGTTATGGTGCAGTGGCTGAAAACAAGATAATTGAGACCCCATTCCAACAAGAATTCTTACACATGAGCAAACTTAAGCATGAATACAGTATACTGCACTTAAAGTACATACTTTGTTTACCTGTATAACACAGTTATACTCCTGATATTTTGCCTACTGCGTAAATTCTATACAAAATTTGTTATCTGCAATTCAATGCATAAACCACTTAAGTACATCACATCTTTCATCCTCACTGTCTAGTTTCATAGTAAGTAGGGTCGGAAGGGACCTGAGCAGATCATCAAGTCCAACCCACTGCCATGGCAGGAAAGGATGCTGGGGTCAAACGACCCTGGCTAGGTGATTATCCAGTCTCCCTTTGAAGACCCCCAGGGTAGGAGCCAGCACCACTTCCCTTGGAAGTTGGTTCCAGATCCTAGCCACCCTGACTGTGAAGTAGTGCCTCCTGATATTTATCCTGAATCTAATCTTGGTCAACTTATGGCTGTTATTCTTTGTTACTCCTGGTAGTGCTCGGGGGAACAGGGATTCTCCCATAGCCTGCTGGTCCCCCTTGGCCAGTTTGTAGATGGCCACCAGATCCCCTCTCAGCCTTCTCTTGTCTACTTTGTCATATAACTCTATTCCATTTAGTTGGATAATGACCAGAGCCAAAAAATGGTGAAGATCTGCTGTTAGCAGCCTTCCAATTGATGGAAGTTAGTCAGATTCACAGCTTCCAGCCTTGAAAATGCTCATAGCTAGTTCTCCAGAAAGTGACCATCTCCCCTTGTTTTCAAGTTTTCTAAAGGCAGCTGTGAAAATATTTCCTAATGTTTTCAAGGTCTGAAACTATTAGAAGCTTTGAAAATTTCAGGATTTCTTATACCATGGCACTGATCACACAGTGTACTTAATGAGCACTGCTTATGTTAATTTAGGATAAGTACATATCCCAGGTAAGTGCATAGTTTTTGCTTCAGTTCTAAGGCTCTGCCCTTAAACAGAGTAAGAGTACAATCCCACTATGATGTTAGGCTTGTATAAATCCCTGTATGATATTAGGCTAGTATAAATTCTTTATTTAATAAGACCTAGTAGATTAAGATACGTGTTGAGATGAGATTCCAACACCTTTGAAATCTAGGGAAAGTCATATTGACAACAACGGGCCCTGTCATTTTGGGACATTGATCTTTTTTGTCACAATATTAAAAACAAATTTATATCTGAAAGTTCCTTTTTTGTATGAATTGATACTGAAAACATTCATTTAGTTGCCTAATATTATAGACACCGACACTCCCTACATGAACAGAAACATGTAACTGTGCCATAAGAGACAACACATGGCGCACTGTATAAATAACCCAATGACTACCATCTGTTAGCATTTGCTATAGTCATAATAAATAAATCCATGCCCATGCTCTTATAAACTGGACAAAACTTTTTCAATTATCTTAAATGATTACAGAAGTCCCAAACATAGGCATACTATGTAAGGTTTTTATAAAAGGACATACTTACAATTTATTACCTCTCTGTTCTTATTTTGTTATATTTTTAGTTACACAGGACATGACTTACTTTACAAGAACCCTGAATTGATACCATTTTCATAATTCAGCTCAGTATCTGATACTGTTTATTTCTGCAAAATTTTACTGGACATCTGAGTAAAGGTATAATCCCTAAGGCTAGGGACAGAAGTTGCACATAAACTAATTTAAGTGATCAGAAACTGGTTTAAACCTTTAACAGAACAGAAGTTCAGTGCACATAAACCAGTTTCAAAATGGCTGAAACTGGTTTAAGATAAACCTGATTGAATGTAGTCTCAGGCAAATGATTTAGGTCAAACTGGTTCATGAAATTTCTGTCCCAGACCCATTCTTGGTTCAAGTTAAATCACAGTCCCTGAGCATAACTTGCAGTTCTGGGCTGTGCTGTCTGCTCCAGAGAGCAGGGCTGGCCCTGCCCCTCTGCTGCCTAGCTACAGCAGTGGGAGCTGGCTCACTGTCCTCACTGTCTGGCTCACTGCCCCCCTCCCTGCCAGTACAGAGGTCTGGGGCCAGGGAGGGGGCTTAAACTCACCGCCTCCCGAGTACAGAGCTGCCTTGCCCTGCTGGTTTATTTAGTGCTGGCTGCAACTGTGGACTATACATCCCAGAGCTACCTGGAAGCAGGAAGAGGAAATGAAGAGCCAGTCTACAGAGTGTTCCTGCTGTGACTGCGGACTGCAAATCCCAGAGAAGGAAGTGAACACACAGCCCATACTGGCCATGTGCCACAGAGCCGTGCTCTAGCACCCTGTGGCTTCTGGCTTGAACCACTGAAGATATGTGGCTGCATTTCCTAAATCAAAAGTGAATGCCTGTTTATTTGCTTACTGGTTCAATCTTTGCAGCTTAGACTAACCTGCAAAGACTGAATCAATTCAGCCTTGGGCTATTTGACTGGGTGTACTTAGTACAAGTGTTTTAACAAAGGTCCAGAGTGTGTATTTTGCCCCAGTAGACCATTTAAGTGTAACCCCCTTGAGCACCCTCATTTGTGGTGCCTTCTCTTCAGTGGGACCCCTCCCTTCAATTCCCATGGACCACACTGCCTAAATACCACCCAATAGCAAAGACCAGTTCCCTTCCCATTCCACAAAATGAGGAACACTTCCCTCCCATTCTCAGTCATGTGGCCATCACTGCAGTAGTATATTGTCTCCATGGCAACTAACAATTGCCTCTAGCAGAAAGTGAGCGTAGGCAAGTTTGTATGTAAGGTCGTCTGCTTTATCGAGAGAAGTGTTTTATCATTTTTGAAAGAGTGGGTCAGATTTTCAAAAGGACATTAATGACTTAGCAGCAAAAGTTCCAGTGACCCCCAATGGCAATTGTGCTCGACAGGTACTAAAGTATCCTTGAAAATCCGATACACTTTTTCAAACATGTCAAAATACTTCTCGCACAGAAGGAAATACCACTGCACTATTTTTGAAAGTCCTACCTAGAATCTACTGTTGTTCTTCATTTCACTTCCTCTCTTCTCCAGTTCTCTCAGGTGAAAGGAAAGAGAGCCAACATCACCTGGCAAGACAGATCTCTACAAACCAGCAGTGCCTCCTAGATTACAGTTTCAGAAGTACAGTATTACACAGGATTAAAAAATGTTCACCATCCACAGTTCCCACTGAAGTCCATGTTAGCTTTGGATGGTTCATTCATTTGCAAATCTCATTCTGTGAATTTTAAATGGGAAAGGAATCATTCCTACATGTTGCAATTGTGTAATTGCTTTTACTTGGGATGATTTTTTTTAAATGCCTGAGTATACTTTTTCAAGAATGGCATGGCTTGTGAGATAAAGTAATATTTTTTAATCATACATAGAGATAAAACATGTCTTCTTTATGCCCCAAAACACAGATCATCCAAACAGGATGGGGAAGACAAATGGAGAATGCAGGCAGAAAGATAAAATTAAGATAAAAACAAAATGAAACTGAGGCCATTTGAATAGTTAGGAATCAAATAGCTACAATCAACCTCTGAATTCATTTGCCATGCTGTTCAGTAACCATATACATAAAAATAGTTGTTAGCAATAATGCACACCATCTCAAAAGACACAAAACATCTTCCAAAAAACTCAAAACTAGTATGTCAAGTAAATGTTTGCGTTGTTTTTACTATAATATGAAACAGAGAAAGATAATTACATTGATCTGAGCCACAGGACTGGTTATATTTAGATCAGAAAGCTTTGTTAGACTAAAGGAGAGCTGACAGTTTTGCTTACTCAAAACCTTCAGATCCATTGAGTTTTAAAGTATGCGTCTCATCCAGTTATAGTGGAAGCCAGCATTTTTCGGAACTTGTTTCTATTTCTGGCACACGATGGAATACAGATGGCAAATATGGGTTATTAAAATCACATAATTGTGAGGAGCAGCTTGCTTTATTCTTACACCACTAACAGGTTAGTCAATGCTATTTTTTGTTTTGTTTTGTTTTTTTGATCTTTGCTTATTAACTGAAGCAAGGCAAAATGCAATGGTTATTCAGACAAAGGGATAGCAAGATCTGATGGCTAGAAATTGAAGCTAGATAGCTTTTAAAATTAGAAGAGAGGAATACATTTTACTAATGAAGGCAATTAACTGTTGGAACAATTGGCACTGGGATGGTACAGATTCTCACTTAAAGACCCTAAAAATCAAGACTTGATACCCGCCTGGAAAAATATACTGGAGCCAAAACACAAGTTACTGGGTTCCATGTAGGCAACTGTTAGGTCAAATTATACGGCCTGTGCCATGCAGGAGTTGTGACCTGACAATCATAACACATCTTATTTTTAAGGTCTATGATGTTAATGTGTTAATATAACACTTTTAGCATTGAAATTGAGCTAAATTGAGAAATCCATACAATATTTTCAAGTCCACTAAAAGTTTCAAAGCCATAGTGCTTGACTGCTTGGTCAGAGAGAAATATCTCTTTCCCTCTGCAAGAAAATACAGTATAACAACACCAAGACACAAAACCCTCAGGGTATAAAGTTCAGTAATAATATTTTAAGGGTAGTGACTGTTAGTATACTTTTTCTTGTTCCCTACATATTTGTTTAAGAAATTCATTGGTAAAATAGGTTGCTTTATGCTTTCTTTTTACAGAGCTTACTGTGTCTAAAGTAGTGGCAATGGGAAACCTGAGGAGAAACGTGAAGAAACAGAATTCAAGAACGGAAATGGATTACAAATTTCCTGTATTTCCAACATATACCATCCAGCAGCATACAGAATAAAGGATAAAAAAAAAAAATCAGAGTTCTGAACATTGCAGCTAGCAGCTGCAGGTCAAGTCTTCCTTTTGAATTAAGTGAATTATATGCTGCCTTACTTTTACTGGTTTGGAACGGGATTACTCAAAAAAGCTAGATAGAATAGCCAATACCTAAATGAGGATCGTGCTTGTTACTTGCATCAAAAACATCACCACCTCCAACAACTGTATGAAATGAGATGATCTGTTGTTACTGACTGCACACAGTATACCATGCAAACAAAGGAGGTAAAAAAAAGTGTCTTTAGAAAATAAACAGGATTTCTAAAACCTATTTTACAGCAAGAAAATATGCTGTTACTTCCAGAGCCAATTAAAAGAATAATAATTAAAACTAGGACAAACGTGGCACCTATTTCTCTGGCAATTAGTGAAGCAGTGAATAGAACGGGATTGGAAAAAAAATCATTTAGCAAGAGCTTTCAGCTCCAGCAGAAAGCACTATTGCTTTTAGGTTATGAAAAAATCCAGTTAAATTCACCTGGACACAGTTTTCTAGTAATAGTCATTTACTGATGTCATCTATGCCAGCCTGCTTGCTTACTGCACAATAACATCTGTGCATCTTGAAAATGGATCCTGTCACACTGGTTAATAAAAAAATCCACAACATTTACTAACTAAAGTAACCTTGGAAGATCAGCATTCTTTTCCATGGAGCCATCACAAGGATTATGTGCTAATTTTAATGAACATGGAAATACACTTTGCTGCCTCCTTCCTTCACTCCCCTCCCCAACACAGGGCCAGATTCAGCGCTCACTGCTCACAACAAGTAAGCTCCTTGCTTCAGAAGTTACTGTACATCCTCTTAGTATGAAATGCTATTGAGTATGTGCAAAGGTATCAGAATCTGGCCCACAACTTGAAAATAGCTCCCTTAGATGCATACATGGGTAAAGTCCTTGGGCCAGATCTGCAAACTGGCTACACTGATGAGGCTCCATGGCAGTAGAATTATACTAGCTCACATCCAGCTAAGGTTTTAGCCCTTTGTCTCGTCTCTAGAACAGCTAGAATTCCCTTGTCTTTGTGGCTTTCTGCAAATTGCACCTGCAATAACGCCAAGAGAGGACTCACCTCTCAATCTTACCTTCAGCTGGTCATGTCAGGTATGCAATGCTATTTTTATCTATATTCATCTACATTATTCATTTACTGATTTCAACTGGAAAAAATATTGGATTGCATACAAAAGAGATGTAAAGGCAAGACCAATATTGAGTTTTTGCCTACTAATATTGCAGGAACAATTAACCAAGGCAAGAAACATTAGACATCTTGCTCACATTTGCCATTAAAAGCATTTCAGAGCACTAGTGACATTCCTCTGAACTGCATGACAATTGCCAGATAGATTCCATTCTTATTGCTTCTAAATTTCTACAAATATTTGCATAAAATATGAGTCAGAATAATTCAGATTGACACAAAATTATCAAAATAATTTCCTACATCAAAATGGCAAAGGACACGTTAGTCAGGGAAAAGCTGGCCCTGGAGAACACGTGTCCATTTCTAACGCTTAGTTACATTAAATAAAACTGCATGGTAATTTTAGATTTACTTTATCACATGGAGACCTTCTTGCTTGCTTTCTATTACGAGCTTTAAGGAACAAAAGATAAATTCTCCTCTGTACTACTCCAACCAACCCCTCTGCACTAACAATCACTTCTCAAGCAGGATGTGCAGAATTCAGGTCTCTCTCTATACAGACAGATGTAACAACTGTATTGCTATCACAGCACATAGATACAAGTACTGTAGCAAGACCACAAAAACTTTAACTCCGTTTCAGTCAAGGTCAAATTTAGGGAAATGCAGCAGATTCAGCAGATGTAACATCATAACAGATGATGCCTGCCCACGATGAGCAGTTCCCCCTACCCTTTGAACACAATTAAAAGGTACCATTGTCCATAACCTCAATCCAAAGAGACTGGGTCAAGTCATTATTCTTCACAAGATAAAGTCTTAGATTTTGACATCAGGTTCTATTACTTTGATATTAAAAAAAATTTTTTTGATGCTTTTATTCACAGATGTTTTTGAGGAACAGGTAACTGAAGTTTAATTTAATTAATTTGATAATAAATAGAAGACAGGTATACAATGACGATTTATGTCAGATTTTGCCTTCAAAGAGAAATTGGTAACGGGCCCAACTCAGCAGAGCATGCCATCATGTGCATAACTTGAAATATATCAGCATGCCATTGAAGCCGTGTGCTTAACACTGCAAACACACACAAGCACTGCGCAGGATCAGGGCCTAAGAGAATACTCAACAGATCCCATACTGATTGAAGGTATATAGTTCAGGGAAGGTCTCTTGAGACGGATGTCAATGGAAGTTGTGCACACAGCTCTTGGATATTATCTGCCCCTTAGAAATGATCAGTAGCCCTGCATAATAAAACAGATGACTAGTATGAATTACATTTTTAACATGCAAAACAGTGCCATGCCAGTCTGAGATGATTAAAAAATAATAATAGATTGAAAGTAATTAATTAATTACTAAAGCAGTCCTGTTTAATTACTTAAAGCCATAAAAGCTGCAAGGTATTTCAGCATTGCCAGAGCTCGCTGAGCATTCTTTGGGCCAGCAAAAGAGTTTTCACCACCCACCCTCATGTAGACAGCTCTTCTCTACCATGGCTATACCATTATTGCACAAAGGTGCCTGAGGGTTTAGCAGATGGCTTTCAAGAAGATTTTTTTGAGACACCTTCAATGTGACTCATCACTGCCATCCTGTACCTGCTACATCTGGCTACCAAAGAAGCAATACCCAATATATGTTCTTGAGTCCAAAAGCTTTTGCTAAAAATTGAAATGAGCTTCATCATAGAAAACCATAAAAAGAAACTGAAGATCTTGAGACCACTGAGCTCAATGACTGGTGGAGCATATGCACTTCTGGGGAATTTCAAACATTCGTGTAATGGTGTCGGGAGGAGTGGGACTTTGCAGTAACATAACCTGTACTTTTAGGTGGCAGACCAGATGCAGGCTTTCTGCAAAACTATTCTGTACAGACATGAGGCAGCTCTTAGCCTTTGGTCGGCCTGAGGAGAGTACCAAATTAATGCATACCACCACTATACACAATCAGGGCAAGCACTGTACACTTTTTGAGTCCTTGATGCCCGATGCCAAAAAACCCTTGCTCCCTACTCCAATACAATGTAGATGAATTTCCCTCTGGGTGTTCATGTCCTTTAAATTTGTTATGCTGCTTGTAGTCTTGTTTAGCCAAGCCATTGAGAGGCAAATACTTGCCTCTCTTTCTCCATAAATCAACCACTCCAACCCCTTTACAATGTGTATTGCTCTTCCTTGAATTCTTTCCAGTTTGCTTATGCCTATGTCTGCATCAGCATCACTGCTTTCTCTACCACTCCCCGCTACTGAATACTTCGGGTTTTCAAATGTAATTTTTCAGGTTAAAAAGTAGTATTACTGATAATAATAAAAATATTACATGCAATTAAATTCCCAAGCAGAAATATGATTATATTAAGTTAAACTAGTGGTTTAGAGCTCATGCTGATGCTTATATAAATCCCTGCCCAAGTGAGAAGCAGCTATTTTTTCTCCACTTTAAAACAGACTCACGCTATGTATAATTTGTGTGATACTAGCATATGAAAGTATTGTGTAAGAGTGTCTGCAAATGCCCCTCCTTCCTTTGAAGATAAGCTAGTGAAAATTTTGTGCTCAGGACCCACTTCATACATTTTACCTCATTATTCTTGGCTTGATGAATGTAGCAGCATAACCCAAGGGAAACTAGTAGAATGATAACAAAACTCTTCTAAGTTTAATGATTTATAAAATAAGCCAAAAATGTCACTGTGCAGTGAAGTCCTCTGAATGCCTTAATCTTTTCGCATGGGAGGTTTGTGGTTCATCTGTGAATAAAACTGCATGAAAATATATTCTCATAGCTGTGCCATGAAAGCTGTGCATCTGGGCAAAGATGCTGGGGTGGTCTCATTGACTTGTAGATGCTCAGAGTTGCTAGTAAGTGGAGCAGAGAAGAGCTGAACAGTCAGGACTGCAAAAGAAGTCTAGCACACGCCCCTCTAAAACAAAGCCATGAATTTGAGGAACTTTCTGGTTGCAGTCTGTTGGAATGAAAACCTGGAGCTTTTGTCTCTACAGGCTTTTCCTCTGAGAGACAAACAAATTGTTTCATTCTGTGAAACTGAAAATCTAATTTCTAAGAACATTTAAATCATGGTGCTGTGGCATAGTACCCCCATCTGCAGCAAGCAAGGAAATGCTGGTTCTCCTCCTTGGTAGCCAGGCACAATACTAACACTGATGGTACTGGGTAGTATGTCTCTGTCTATATGTCCCAGACAGAGGCTCTGTGCACAAGTATGTCCAGCCATGATTTCCTGCCTTGCACTGCAAGATTCTATTGAAAAGAGCATTGAACACCATGGTGATTTCTGCAGTGCATGGCAAGTTCAACAGACATTCTAGTAATTTTATTTTGTCACCTAAAATTACTCTTAGCACTTTCCATTTGGTAGGAAGTGTTCTTTACCCCCCTGTCCGCAGCTGCTTGTGGATTGTAGCTGGATTAGACTTAAATGTTCAAGATGCTAGCATGTAGAGTGCTTGTATTAATGTGACACTCACTTCTTAGCCAATTCATGGGGAACTCAACTGTGGATCTCCTTGGCTGAAAGCATGAGCTGATGTAGCTTAACATAAAGCTCTATAGCTGGGGGTTGCAACAACTATCCCCTGTGGACTGGACACTGAAATGGACTTGTCAATGTAACTCAGGGGTGTCAAACTCACTGTGGGCCATGGCTAGACCACAGAGACTGCACCTGGGCTGGATATATAGGATAAGCTGAAACTGTGGTGGGCCTAGGGCTGGGTGACAGCACAAAGTCATTTTTGGGAGGCAACATGGAGTCATACTTGGGAGGCAACACAAGTCCAGGGACATGCGGTGGCATGGAGCTGTGTTTGGGTAACATCATGGGTCCCTGGGGCTGCTAGTGATGGCCATGTCTATCAGGGCCCAAAGATACCATATTCTGTGGCAGGCCACATCCCCCAACTTCTGTTATCCTACTGAAATACTGGCAGGACAGCTGAAAATCTGACCCATGACATCCCTGATGTAACACTGGTGATGAGTGTGTGACATCTCAATTGCCAGCTTTGGGACTATGTGTTGGGGACATCATGCTAGAGGCCACTGCTTTTATTCAAAATTCCCACGAGGATGGCCAAGGGTAAAATTTTTCCTGAAAATTTTGCTATCGCAAGAAAATAAAGTTTTTATATTGTATGCCCAGGAATACACAAACAATAAATTCTGCTATTATATCTCTTTGTTTCTAAAGGCAAGCATGTTTTTAATATCCAGAGCCATATTTTGAAAAATAAAAGTCCAAATTTAAGTACCTAATTCTATATCCAGACACCTAAGTAACTGGACATTCAAAAGCACAATCACCCAAGAGCTCTCACTGACATCCATTTTGTATTGGATTCCTAAACTTATTTTAGAATACTTAAATTTAAATATCTAAGTTTCAACAGCTCAAGGTGTATAAGCTTCCTTATCTACTCAGACTTGCACTTGACTCTCACTCTTTCCCTTTTGCTCCAAAGGAGCTAAAACGCTAGCAATCTAGCTATATAGATTTCAGAGATGTCAGGCTTGCAGCTTTCTTAGACAAGGAACTTACTTCCTTAAACCAGCAAACTTCCTTAAACTGTTGAGAAAGCAACAGAAGTATTGAAGCAAAAATTGCCATTGGGCCAGCCACATAATCCCTTCAATTTAAGGTTCATAGATGCATAGTTTTTCTCAATGGTCAAACTCCAACAAGGAAGTGTAACCTTGGGAAGGATCAAGTATTGTGTTCACTAACTCTCATATATAAACACATTTTCTTGGTGTTTTGCCAGTTTCAGTCTAATTTTTCTCTAATTTGTCCCGAGTTTTAACTAAACCATGAAAACTGCATTTTAGAGTTGTTTAAAACTAAACGATATGGTTTCCAAAAGAAGAAACTTCATTCTCCAGCTGCCTGAAAGACAGAACTTAAAGGAACTTTTTTAATTAATTCAGAGGATTGATGAGGTATGCTAATCAGGAGGACTGTTAAGATCCAGGGTACCTTCTGCTTATAAAAATAATAATAAAGTGGGTGCTGCCTGGAAGACCTGGAATATCTGTAACTACAGTAAGTCTTACAGAATGAAACAGACTACAGGAAAAAAACAATATTTTTTCTGCTCAAGGACAAGTACTTTTAGATGTATTCTGGCCCCTGAAGAGTAAAACATCTGCCAAATGTTTTGTAATGTTTGGGTCTTGGGATACGGGTCCTTAAAGCTGTTAACTGCCCAAAATAAAAACAGCACTGTATTGGCTGTGTTATTTAATGCAAACACCTTAGAACTTCTCTCTACTTTCACAACACTTCCAGAAATGTTCCCATTTGTATGTGTGCAGTTCCACTCTCCATGACATCTGAAGGCTGTTTGGTCTTATGCATGTTTCCTTTTTCACATACAAATGGAATTGCTCAGACCTAGCAAAGTCAAATGGAGAAATTATTGAACTGAAAAAGATAACCAGCCCAGGATTTTCTCCATCTAATTTTACCTACATGGTCTAAAATGCAGATGAGGGAACTGTTTAATGGTAAACAATTTCAAAATGTGCAATGTGTATTTTTCTTACCCTGTAGTTTTTCTATGGGGCAAAACCAAAATCTTCCATCTTAGATGCTTCAATTCTGGCAGCTTGATGAAGCAAATTAAAGGGGCTTGATTTTATGAAAGTGCTGAGCATGTTCCTTCTGAAAACCAGGTGTCTTGGGGCCCCAAAACATTAGGCTACCAAAACTGCTTTTGCTAATCTTGGCTCAGCAGCAGGTATTGTTCTTTATTTACATTGGGACCCAGGCATCTAAGCACATCAAGAGAACATCTGTTTTCATGCATATAATAGGGACCTGAAGGATTCATCTCCAGAGAGACTACATTCTCAGAGGCTTTTTAGTCTTAAATTCCAATTCATCATTCAAGTTGTCAGGATCTTTTGTTAATCAGTCAGAATGGCTATACAGCTACAACAAAGACAGACTGAACAAGACTGTATTTCTAAATTGCAAGTTACAGTAATCACATTTGGTACAATTGAGGATATTCAGGTCCAAATTTTTAGCTGGTGTATACAGGCATTCTCCAGCAAAGTTTCCACTGTTTACACTAGTTGAGAATTTGATAGCTCGCTGTTCAATTTCAGTGTCCTAAAATGGCAGCGAGATGCAGTATAATGGGATAGAATAAAACTGTGAATTATTCCATGGGCAGGTAAGTCATCAAATATTTTTCAGCCTTTTTCATTTACAAAAAAAAAAAAAAAAGTTTTTGTAGGTTTTGGCTTTTTTCCTCTTGCCCTAAATATTTTACTTTGAAAGTGATAGGATGCTACAAGGAAGCTGTTTTCAGTTCTTGAATCCTCTTGCCCCCAGGCTAATTATACAAGTAGATCTTCCTGGGCTTAATTAGCACTTTGTCTACCCCCACTGGATGGTTAAAATTTACTTCAGCCTCATCACTAACATAGGTATTTTAAGTCCAGTCCAGATGAAGGAATTGCAAGTACACAAGTACCAGTTAGTGCATAAGCCACTAAATTTAACTAAGGCTGGGACATATTTTACTCATAAATTTGATTTCTGCATCTCAAATCCATTAGTCTACATTGATGGGGAAAACCGTCTTTATGAAATGACAGCCACAATAAATCAGAAACTTATTTTTTGGTAATTGAAGACTAATTATTGTTCCCTATTGCTCTGCTCTTGCAAATGACTGATCCATACCTAAGGCATGGGCCTTGCCTTCATAGAAAAGGGTTTGCTGGGATATATTGCCAAATCCTCTAAGCAAAGAGTTCTTTTTGCCATGCTAATTTAAATAAAATCAACTAGGCTGACAAACCAGACTATTTTGTCAGTCTAACTGCATGGCATAGCTATGACAGTTAGCAGACTGCCCACTCACACTCAGAGCAGATGCATCTATATCACCAAAATGTTGAAATGATGCCAGGCTGCAGCTGGGAAGAACAAACTCAACTTTATCCCTATCTTCCCTTAAAAAGCAAAATACTAAAGGAAAGTCATTTGGCTGATGGCTGTGAAAGTCCAAAGAGGAATCTTCTTGAAGTACAGAACAATAAATATAGTGTTATGTGCTCACTGCTCAGATACTCCCAGTGGCAGAAATAACTGTTTTACACAAGACTACCTGATACCTAAAAATACATGTAAATTCCTACACTTGAAGTGACAACAATTACCCAGTCCTTCCAATGGAAATGGTAGTGTAAATGGACACCATATTCAGGACCAAAACAATTCAATAAAAATCATGTGAATTTTCTAAAGGTATTAAAAACAAAGAAAAAAAAATCACAAAACTGGAAAGGATAAATTCACTGATTTAGAACCCATGGCACTCCTGAACAACCCTGGATTCATTTCCTAATTTCTCAATACACCAAAAGTCAATTTAACTTGTACCTTAAAGCCCCAGAACCAGGCTTTAGGAAGGTATTAAGGCTATATCTATACCTTAATTGGAAGTTTGATTTGCAGCATGTGCAGCTAGCCCTGAGTTAGCTTTAAACTAGTAGGCTCAGTCAGGGAAAAAATGCAACAGTCAAACCTAACCTGGCCACCTGACCATCTATATGTGGTGCAATTTCACAGCCTAACTGCAGCACATACATATACTTGTGTGGTACATGGGAGAGGAATAATGCAACCTCACTTCATAGCAAATTACAGGGCCTGTATTATAGCTTCTTCAGGGGTATGGGCTAGAATGGTGGTTGATGCCTCTTTATGCACACTATGTTGGGGTTACTGTGCCCTGGATCTATTTGACCACAAGCTCAGTAGTCCCCTTTCCCATAATGTCCCATCTTTCTTACCCATAAACGGAGGTTATCTCCCCACCTCCTCTTCCTTCCATACTCTCCCCCTTGCAGGGAACATAGTACCATAGAGGACCAAGGGCAAACCCTCTGCCATGGCATGAAGCTACACCTGCTAGCAAAATCAAATGTTATCAGCAATTGCACCTATGAAACGGAATAAGGCTAAAAATTACTTTGAATTTCACACCATTATATCATATTCTACCTTAGTATAAATCCACAGAAACCAACAGAGTTGTGTCTGTTCATATCAGAGCTAAGTTTGGGCTCAGTAGTTTTACATTCACATAACTGCACACTTTACATTTCCACGCAAGATAGAAATAAGAGGATCTTGAATCATACTAGTATACTAAAATAGACTGTACATATCTTCAAAAATAAATATACTTGCATAATGGAATACATATGCAGATACAGACAAGACAAACAAGCTCATTCTACAACACAGTCAGGCTTTTAATCAGTTTCACAGTTGTTTTCCTGCCAAGATCCGAGTTTGGTGTTTTCTGTACAAGAGCGGACGACCTCTCTAATTTCTGATGTGTTTTCAGTAATGTAGTAGCTTGCTGAGCTGATCACATGCAGATGTTGTCAGCAGCTGCTGTAGGACCAATGCTAAATCCTCAGGAGCTCAACTCTAGTCTCAAAATGCAGAAGTATATCAGTTCCCCTATAAAAGGCAATTATTTAGAAAATGCATAAGTTCTTATGTGAGTTCTCTTAGAGTTAAAACCTGCCAGTCTCACTCAGATAAAACTCCCATGTGGTTGGACTTGAGAATTGTGCCTGTTAAGACAGGATTTCTCTCTTTGTGTCTTAGGGTACAAAAAGGATTTCCTGTTTTTGTTATAAAAACAAGTGTATCAAGGTTTTCAGTTCACCTGTAAGTCCTAAAACTAGTAGCCCCTTCTGGACATCAGGAGAGAAGTAATAAATGTGTTGGCTCACATGTAGATAACCACAAAAAGGTTTATTTAGCAAAGAGTAAAATGATGGATAAAAATAATTTTATTCATTACCAAAAAGACTTCAAATCCCACGATACAAATGTGATTGCTTAACACATCACCTACACAATCAGAAACTGGGGAGGGGAACAGGATACAGTTCTACAGTAGATAAGCAGCAGGAAATAAAAAAGGGAAAAACAGGGAGTAAATAAATAGCTGTAAAATATATTAATGGGGGGAAAAGGTGAAAAGGTGAAGAATGTAGGACTGAAAAAAAATGAGTCTACCACAAGAATAACCTCCTATAAAATATAACATTTGTCAAAAGCAAGCTATCAAACTCTACTCATGACATATTTACCTTAAATCTTATAAATCTATAAAAAATTAGGTACTGCTCCTAGAAACCATTGAAGAGAAATCTATGGAGATCAGAGCAGGTGCAAGGGAACAGCAGTGACTTCAGTACTGAGCAACAGACAATTAAATGGTAATTATTAGTCCTACTCATTAAATGTAGAATATGCATGCCTAAATATCACAACTATTGCGATACTAAAGTATGTGCTTAAATGTGTGCATTTCAGGGGTCTCACAGAAGTCAATGGAATGCATGAAGATAAAAATTAAGCATGTGTAAATTCTTCTAGAATTGGGGCCCAGAATGATTCTGGCTATGCATAAAAAGGGGGTCCTTATGACAATTCACTTAAAAATCTAACTGCCTACCTAGCACCATTTAGTGGTGGGAAATGAGTAAAATATCCCTGGTATAAAGCATATATAAATTTTAACTCCTTTGAACTACTTAGTCCTAAAATAACTACAGCAAGTTCAATCTACTTTTCTCGCATATTAAATATCAAAAGACTGTTCGAGACAGAGAGAAAGAGAGAGAGAAAGAAAGAAAGAGAGAAAGAGCATGAGCGAGTGAGCACACATGGAAGTACTGGTTTAGTTTAACATGTCTTGAACAAGTAATACTGTATTAAGCATTCACTTCGAGTTGGAAAGTCACTTAAAAAAAGCTGTAAAATCTAATTTTCTATTTGGCACCTTATTTTTATTTAGTGACTTTTGTAAACAGTAACCTCAAAGTTTCAGATCCAAACCTACTGAAGCTAGTTCGCAAAAAGTATTTGGTGCCTGGCTGCCTAAACTTCCATTGGTTTCAATGGGGAGTAAAATTCTTCAACAAGAACAAGTGAAGAAGTAAAAAAACCGGCTGATGGGGCGCACCCAGAGAATAGTGGTGGACAGGTCGTACTCAACCTGGCGAGATGTGGGCTCAGTCCTTGGGCCTGCACTGCACTGCAACTTGGACAAGGGGGTTGAAAGCACATTGTCCAAGTTTGCTGATGACACTAAGATGTGGGGCGAGGTGGACACTCTTGAATAGAGAGAGAGGCTGTAACTAGATTTAGACAGACTACAAAAGTGGGCAGAGGAGAATAGGATGGGGTTCAATGTAGACAAACGCAGGG
>NW_017729022.1:134838405-134845507 GCF_001723915.1 Gavialis gangeticus | reverse complement strand
AGCAGGAAAGGCCCTATGGGGAGAGGCTGAGGGACCTGAACCTGTTTAGCCTCAGCAAGAGGAGGTTGAGGGGGGACCTGGTGGCTGCCTACAAACTCGTCACGAGAGATCATCAGCAAATAAGAAGAGCCCTATTCTCCCCAGCACCACCTGGGGTGATGAGGAACAATGGTAATAAGCTGCTGGAGAACAGGTTTAGGTTAGAGATCAGAAGGCAATATTTTACAGTTAGGGTGGCCAGAATCTGGAACCAACTTCCTAGGGAAGTGGCCCTCGCCCTTACCTTGGGTAAATTCAAAAAGAGGTTAGATGATCACCTGTCTGGGGTCTTGTGAACCCCACATTCATTCCTGCCTGTGGCAGGGGGCCAGGCTAGATGATCTGTTCAGGTCCCTCCTGACCCTAGCTATTATGAAACTATAGAACCCCTGAAAGTAGAAATTCCATACTTGAATAAAAAGAATATAGTACTAGGATTGTAACTACTGGCCCCCTGATCAGGAAGGTGAAAGTGATTATGAAATGATCAGGGAGATTAGAGAAGCTTCTAAAATGGGACAAGCAATAATAATGGGGGACTTCAACTATCTTCACAAACTGGGTAAACATCACATCAGGGTGAGATGTGGAGATAGCTGTTGCAACTCAGGAAAAACCTTGGAGTCATCACGGATAGTTCTTTAAAAATGTCGGCTTAGTGTGCAGTGGCAAACAAGCCAATAAAATGTTGGGCACCATTAAGAACGGAATTGAAAACAAAACAGAGAACATCATCATGCCACTGTACAAATCCATGGTGCATGCACATCTTGAATACTATGTGCAGTTCTGGTCCCCACATCTCAAAAACAATGTTGTACATCAAAATGATTGGGGGCCTAGAGTAGTTGTCACACCACGAGAGACTAAAAAACCTAGGAAATTTCATTTGGAAAGGAGAAAGCTTGGCAGCAGACATTGGGGGGGAAGCAATGAAAGAAGTCTATAAAATCAGGAAGGGTGTGGACCAAGTGAACAGGGAACAGTTGTTCACCAAGTCTCAGAATACTAGAACTGGGGGGCACCCACTAAAATTAGTAGGTGACAGGTTTAAAATTAACAAGAAAAAATACTTTATTATGTAATATGTAGTTAATGTGTAGAATTTATGGCCACAGGAGGTAGTGCAGGCAGATGGCAAAGCCAGGTTAAAATAGGAACTGGATAAATTTATGAATGAGAGATCTATTAATGGCTCTTTAACAGAATGTTTGAAGTTGTATCCTCTGGCATCTCTAACCCGGATGCCAGGGGAGGGTATTAAATAGGGGATAGATCAGCCTAGAGAGATCTGACCCAGTGCTGTTGCTGACAGAAGTGGATACTGTTCACTGTCACAGACAGGATATTGGGCTAGATGGACCATTAGTCTGACCAACAAGGAACTTCCTGTGTTTTCATGTTTAAGAGGAAAGGCCCCTAGCTACCTTTTTGGATCAGGTCTTAAAATACTTCAGTGGGCTTTTGATCGGGCCCAGTGAGCATCTTTACACATGCTTCTGGGTGGGGACAGGCACTTTAATTATTGTGGCTCTCTGGAGCCTCTCTACTTAAAGCGCCCGCAGCATCTTGTGTATTCAATGTCCCGCACTTCAAAATGGCAGCGGGGGCGTTTTAGCTAACCCTTGTTCAACAAGCTTTAGTTAAAGTACCCCTATCACCATTCTGAAGAGTAGGGATGCTGAATATACATAACACTGAGGCTGCCAAAGCGTGCTAATTAGTGTGTCGGGCATGTGTGTAGTGTCCAATGTTCTTATTAGATGAGACTTATAAAACACTAGAACAATATCAAGGGGTACAAGACAGCAGGCATTCTACATTGCCAGAAATGAACAAGGTTGTTAAGTGGGGATGAATAGATGCCATCTTTTGTAGACTCCATTGTGGGAACTTGAGAAGGGAATTGTTTCAGAATTGACTCAAACAAAATACCATTGCCTACTAAACTGCCAAACAACTTCTTGAACCACCCAGCTATTCCTTGATCTATCTTGACTAAGCTCTGATCAGCCCTGCATTATACTTCTTCAGTTACAAACCACGCACTACTTTTTCCCTCCAGATTCAAGGTTCTGTTCTGGAGTAAGAGGCCAAAACCACGTGCATATACATTAGCAGCTGGTGTGGCCCCAGATAAAGCCCTGAACCATCTAACATCCTCAAAATTCAATGAGATTTGAGAGATTTGTTTGAGGTAACTTTTTAGTAGAAGGCTCCTACGATAAGAGTAAGAAAACCTAGCAGGGAGAGGTACAAGTACTTTTTCATTACTATCAAACCAAGCTGCATCAAGGCATTAATTGATGAGGCTCATGGCCACTTGAAATTACTGAAAAAACCTACTTAATGCATCTCTTGCTTCACACTGCAAATGTTCTTAAATGTATCCACTCATGTAGCATAACTTCTTGCTTTTGATAGTTCAATTAATGGCCTTTATTACAGATGCTGCTTTCAGCACACACCATTATTTTTAACACACCAAAAATACATCATTAAAATTATACTGTAATCTCTGCTTAATTCCTTGTAAAACTATCAGATACTTACTCTGTACTTGCAAAATCATTTTCTTTCAAGGTTTATCACCTTGTGCCTGTTTCACAATGTGATAATGTGCAGTACTACATAGCTTAAATTGTTTGGGTCTTCCTTCAGTGCATAAATCATATCAATCATCTTTGTGGAAGTTAGAAAATAAAACTGCAGCATCTATTTTAGCTGGGGCTACTCAGAACCTGATCTTGCAAGACACCAAGACTTCCTGTGTTGATCAAAGCCCACTGACTTAAAATTATTTAATATAGGCAGAGAGCTATATTTTAATACTCACAATAAATCTAGAATAACTCATCATTGGTTATTTGTCAACTGGATCTTGAAAAACCCAAATGCCTAAATTGCCTTCTTAAACACAGTCATGATAGCAGACTAAAGGTTAAACTGAAAACTCTGAACACTAACATTGCTGTTCATATTTCCAAGAATTCTCCTTAATTGTACAATATCTTAATAATCTGCTTATAGTTTGCCTGTTTTTGTTTATCTGGAGCAAAGCAGCTTGCATGAGTTAGATAATTCAATTTCAAAAATGCCTTCCCTGTAGATGTCTCCAATATGCACATCTTTAGTGACTGATATTTTTTTATATAGGTTGTGTTCCTTTTTTAGCAATGAAATTTTTCCTTAAATTTTGAATAGTGCATTTATAAAATGCACGAATAAGGGTGTGTGTGTGTGTGTGTGTGTGTGTGTGTGTGTGTGTATACTGTACATTTAGATTTCTTTTGCCTTTTTTGTGTGTGCAAATCTTTCCCACAAAAAAATAGTCATGCTCTGATTGCTGTTTAATGCTTCTGATGAGCTAAATTCCACCAGCTGACAAAGTAGTTTTACAAAACATGAGGCTGATTTGTAGGTATTGTTATCTAGTGTCTTGTAGCTTATTTGCTAGTATAGCCTTATCCAAACATCCACTGCAAACTAAACACTTTGACTATTTGCTTGCAAATTGCAAATCAAGGGAAAGTAGTTTTCATTAATGTACAAAGCCTTAAATTAAAATCAATCCAGTGGGGAAAAAAAGAAGGAAAAAACCCTGTCCAGAAAATAACAACAATAATATGAACTGTTCATTCCACCAGCAATACACTGATTTAGAAGTAGTTTAGTAGTACCCAAAAATCTAGAGTTTGAGGAGCAGCAGGCAATAGTTATGTTCTGAAACTGAAAAACTAATGGAGAATGGCAATTAAGGATGAAAATCTTGCATATACTGAAGTTAATGGAATTTTGTCTCAATTCCTCTTTAGATGCACATTAACACAACTCCACTGACTCCAGTGATATTGCTCATTATTTAATCCCATGTGTGAGAAACAGAAGCCTGTAATTCTATATGCTTTTCTTAAAAGTCAACAACTTTGAGTAGTACCACCTCCAGGGGAAGCTACAGTTTTAAACACCTTCCCTTTATTCTCTGATTCTATAAATCAAATCCCCACATGCAATCTCTCAGTCTCTCCCATTCCTGATAACCAAGCTGTCAGGCTTCAAT
Organism: Gavialis gangeticus; assembly: GCF_001723915.1. NCBI lineage: Eukaryota > Metazoa > Chordata > Crocodylia > Gavialidae > Gavialis > Gavialis gangeticus. The sequence goes on along the minus strand of NW_017729022.1, from coordinate 134,841,408 downwards.
TCTTGATGACTTCTACCTGTGCCAAAAAATACATCCTTATACCACGTGTTCCTCTGGGTCCACTCCATTGAAGTTATTTCCCTCCCAATTAACACCACAGCTCTGCTGCAGAATTTCTAATCAAGTCCACCCTCATTGACAGCCAGCTCAATGACTTCCCTCCATGGAGACTCAGATGCAGATGAGGAGCAGCAGAGACTCATGCTGCCTGACTCCTATACAGTATGCGGGAGCTAATGAGATACGTCTACTTGCCATTTCCACCTCCTATAGTTCTGGATTCACTTCTCTCCAAACTTTTTGCTTTCAGGTGCTCTCTCAGTGGCTTTACGGCCCCTTCTCATCATCCTGCTTTGGAAAGTATCACCTAAGCCAAGCAGACTTTAACTGGCCACAAGGAAGGGAAGGACTGCTTGACTGGGATGCCTTTAGGACATTCCTTAAAGGCATCTGAACAAAGTACCACCTTAGGCTCCTTGGGGCAGAGATTCTTTTTTGCCCCGTGCTGTGGATTTACTAATACAAAAGAGTCTTAGTCCATAACTGAGTTTGCTATGTGCTATTATAATACGAAGGGATTGATGATAATAATGATAAGAATGGTAATAACAATGATGATTATTATGACTGCACCATTGACTGATCACAGAATCTTGTGGCTCAGTGAGTCCCCAGTTTAGCTCTCTCTTCAGTGTCTGGCAGTAAATCTTTCTTCTGTTTAAAACTCCTCGTTTCACTTGTTTACCACTGTTTTCTATAAACTCATTGGACTTCTGGATTCTCTTAGCCTCTCTTTTCTAAATAGAGAAATAAATATTTCTATTTTAAGATTATTTGCTTTATGATCTTCAAATAGAACTCCTTTTATCCCATGCATAGGGATAAAAGAGCAAAGAACAGCATATCAAGAATATAGAAGATATGTGAAATCAAAAGCAAATAATCATCTTGGGTGTATTTGGTGCTGTTTTTCTCTTAAAAATAACCATTCTCTACATTCATGATAAACTGACATATAAACTATGCATAAAGTTCATTTATGCACCTCTGAAATGTAAAGCAATCACTATTTAATGAGCCATAGTAAAGAGTCATGAAAAATCAGGAGGAAAAGTGAAAAATAACCCACAATGAAATCTGGACAATATATCAGGGTCTAAATGTTACTACTGTTGTGAAAAAAAAGAGTCACCCTGGGGCTGTTATAGTAGATCAAGACCTCCATTTAACAGTACCTTCAGCAGTGCAGCACCCCCTAGCTTTAAGTGGTAGATGTTAAGTATGTTTCAACTACAGAAAAGTATCACCCATTCCATTTCCTACAATGTGTAGCTGTACCCAAGGCACCACTGATCTAAACTAGGATGACCTACCTTTTAGGGCCATACAAAGCTTCGGTCACCGATTCGATTTGATGGAGATTCAGTCCTACTTGGTGGCCGAATCTCTGAATCCAAATCAGGAGACCCTTTAATCTCCAAATCGAATCGGAACCCTCTGAATTGATTTGGAGAGATTTGGACATAGACACAGCTTTAAATGTTTTTCTCTACATACCTCAAGGTACCAAGCAGCTTATGAATGCTGCAATGCTGGGGCGGATAGAGCGTCCCACAGAAGGGCAGAGAGCTCCCCAGCACGCTTGGCAACAGACCCAGAAGTGGACCAGAAGCACTTTCAGTCTACTTCCTGGTTCGCCAAGGAGCGTGCTGGGGCCTCCCACCAGCTCGGCGACTGGTGCCTCCTGGGTCTGGGGGGGGCACCTGGGGTCCCACCACAGCTGATTGCTGAGCAGGGGGAGGGGCCCTGTGCATTCCCTGGCCAACCCGGAAGTGTGAGGGGGAAGTAGTTCTGGTCTACTTCTGGGTTCACTGCCAAGCATGCGGGGGGCACCCCCAGGCTCCTGTGGGATTCTCTATCCACCCCACTATTGCAGCATTCATGAGCTGCGCCTGGTTCTTAAGGTACGTAGAAAAAACATTTAAAGCTTGTATCTATGTCCGAATTGCTGATTCTCTGAACCACCATTCAATCTTCAGATTCAGATTTGGCCAAATGGAACTGGGGACAGCAAATTAAAGAGCACTAAAAACACTGAAGGCCAAGTGTGATGGCAGTCTGTTATCATTTCTTCTTCAATTGTACATTTAAGGCCAAATCCTGTTTTGCCTTTACAGGCCTCAATGGCAATTATTTTGCCTGTATGCTGTTTAGATTCCAACCACACTTGCACGTTACCAAGGAACGCATGATTGAAATGGGCCACAAGTTAACTCTCTGCTGTTTATGTATTTCATCAAATTACTATTAAATGCAAAGGTGCAGAAACAGGATCCAAAACCTAGGGCACCCTCCCTTCCAAACCACTGCCCCCCTCAGGTACACTCCCCTAGGCTGGTTTCCCTCTCTCCTGGCCTCAAACAGTTTGCCTCCTTTACTGCCCAGTGAGTCAGCTACAAAAGGAGAGCTGGAGAATGCTGGGGCCTTCTCATGTGCAGTTATGCGCATACACGGGTAACACTATTATAACCAAGTGGAAATCTAATCTAGAAGTTGTGTAAGTGCCATTCACACACAAAGGTGAAGTAGCATTGGCTTTACAGTGCACTCAACAAAGGAAGAGAGCTGGGCTTCTGATCAGGGGGCCAGTAGATAACAGACTGCCATTGTTGACTCAACAATATTTTTTTTTTATATATATATATAAACTATTGTTGAGTCAACAATATTATTTTTTATATACGCATATACATAGATATATCCCAGTTCTCTTACTCTGGGGGGGGGGGGGGGGGAGGGGAGGGGGGGGGGCACGGAGTCGGGGGAATGCGCAGAAGGGAACTGAGCTGCAGGAGCTCAGAAGGGCTTCGCCTGTCGGTGGCCATCTTGAAAGAAAAAAGAAAGCCACAGAACATCATGTTAGCAGGCCCTGGCAAGCTGGTTCCTGTGGCACTTGAAGGTGGCCATCTTAGCCTAGCCAAGTAAGAAGCTGGCCAGGCAGAT
>NW_017729022.1:134825292-134833405 GCF_001723915.1 Gavialis gangeticus | reverse complement strand
TGTGTGTGTGTGTGTGTGTGTGTGGTGCACTCAACACACAGGAGATACTATATACATATCTCCTACCATCTCTATCAGCTTCTTTACATACTCCATATCATTTCAGGAGGTAAAGCAGAACATCAATGAAAAGTTACAGGAACTAAAGACAAAGAAACAATAGCAACTGGTGGTGAAATTACTTCAATATTACCAATTTGAGTGATAATAGGGTGTTTTTCTCCATACCCAAGTTCCTAGAATCAGAGGATCACATGAAAATCCTTTAAACTTAAAAAAAAATTGTAGAGAATTCTAGAGGCTCAGAAATTATGAGGGACAGAGAAAGAGAGAGAATGTAAAATATATTTGTAAGTTTCATGATTGCTAAGCTTGTTGGATAATTTTTGCAAGACTGCTTCATGTTTTGGGGTTTTGTTTTGTTGTTTTTTATGGTGGCAGGGGTGGCTATATGGAAATGGCTACAACTTTCCATTCATTTACACCTGATTTGGACCCTTAGAAGAACAAGGGAAATATTCTGGTTTGGTATAGTATGTGACTTCAGCTTGTAAATGTATAAATTACAACAGAAAATTCAGAGCAGTGGAGAATCGGATCCAGTGAGTCTCCTTGCCTGTTATTTATTCACTCTTCTGTACTGCTTGATGGCTGCTTTGGGTCTCAGACGTGCAGTAATGCTGTCTGTTGAGGTTCCATGGATATAGATGATTCTATCACCCTCATCTAATGGGACTGCTGCCAATGACATATAGATGGTATGCTGCTAAATGAGGCAATTTTAGACATAAATGTAGGGGAAATGCCATCAGCAACATCACCAAACATCTCATCTTTTCATTAACTGCTTAAAAAAGATGTAAAAAACCTAATCCCAAATATTTTCAATAGTAGCTTCATCTGTACAGTGTCCCATGTATAAACTTCAGGTTCAGTGCTGACTGATGTCCACTAGGACCCAGAGGTTTAGACTCTGAATTAGATGAAAATGAATGGGAAAGAGAAGGATTTGCTGCATTCTCTCTCTTCCAGGGAAAAGGGGCCTTGATTCAGGGGAAAAAAGTGATGGTGTAAAACATCATAGCTCCTCTGGCCCTCAGACAATGTTAGCTCCAAATTCAGCATGTTAGATTTTAGCTCAAGGAACAACTTTTCTAGACGAGTTCCTTCCTACAAAAGACTCCTTGATAAGCCATCAGTTAATTAGGCAAAGAAAGCCAGAGTCAAGCTAATCAACAGCAATAATTCAGTTACAGCAGTTATGTATCTTTGTTTGAGCAATCTGCCTTTTGGGAAGGATATCAATTGTCAGCTGTTCATTTTCATATGCTGTAGAAGCTGTATACTGAAGGAGAGTGTCTTTAAAACTGGTTTTTGATAAGAGTTTCTGTTCCTTTTTCGAAGCAGTTTTAGAAATGTTTTAATAGTGTGTTTGATGTTTCCCTGATTACAATCTTTATCAATAAAATCTATTGTTCCAAGAAAGCTACTTGACCAGAGGTACATAGTTAGATTACCTTATACTAGTTTGAATTTTTTTTTTTTTAAATGGCATGCAAGTTGAATGTGAAGGTCCTGCGAAGGTTTTTATCCCAGACTTCTGAGAACAGATGACATTATGTGAATTCTATGCTGTTAATTCTTCATCTGTTAAACTACACTTTTAGGTCATCAGTTTAAAGCATGTGTCGTTTCAGTCTTGCATTTTTGTTGTACATTTACAAACAAATATTTCCTCCTATATCCTACTGTTGTGGGAGAGAAACAGGTTTTTTAAACAAAAAAAACCCTTTCACTTCTAAAAATAGTCTTCAGCAAGCTTGGGTGGAAAGAGAGAAGCATATCAAAAGAACTTTAATATGAACATTTTTATAAATGCTGTTGCTCATGCTTAAAATACCAAAAAAATTCCTAGTTCATGATAAACAACAAAAAAGGGGGGGAGGGGGAAAGACGGCAGAGGAAAAACAAAAGAAACAAATAAATATTGACGGCACTGTCTGATACAGTTACAACTGTAACATTGCATTAGGCACAAATCACAAAATAATATCCATTCTTCTCCTTGGCTTTTATACAATATATACACATTTGCAAACATACTTTATGCCATGTCTGCTAGCCAGCAGTTTATAATGTAGAAAAAAAATGCTACATTCATAGAACAGCAGATAAATATATCTCGATCTTTTCACTATCTGTAAGTTCTCTTTCACCAGTAAAACCATTTCAATGAATGGTTACAGAGATACTTTAGATACGCAATACATGTCTCTGAAGACCACAAAGTCATTTCAATATATAGTGGTACAGGTACTCCTCACTTAATGTCATCCCGGTTAACATTATTTCATTATTACGTTGCTGATCTATTAGACAACATAGTAGTTTAAAGTTGTGCAATGTTTGGTTATAACGTTGTTTGGCCACCTCCTGCTAGTAGGTAACTGGATTTGCTTAACATTGTTTTGCTTAAAGTCGCATCTTTCAAGAATGTAACTATAACGTTAAGTGAGGAGTATTATTACCAATATTATACAGAAGTCTACTGGAGGAAGTGGCAGCCACATGGCCAATTTGGATCCGTCTTCCTACTTAGCTGATGCTTGAACTGTGTACTTTCCGCTGAAAAGGGTTAATGGATTGCTAGTTGTCATTTCTGCAGGACACTTTGGACAGTACTCTGAACTGAAGGCCTTTTTTCATCTCTCCATTAATAAAAACATGGGGTAGATTTCTAGGGTTAGACAAATTTGATTTTATCTCTCCAATAACAAGTGTACTGTCAAACATAATTTATTCTTCCAAGAAACACACTATAGACAAAAGGAATGGAATTGTAACTAGATTACAGACTTTACTTAAACTGATTATAGATTAATGCGTGATCCTAACCAAAGATATGTGGCATGCTGAGTCCATATCTCCTGAATCCAATTACTGTACTGTAGTAGATTTTACAAGCGAATGCATAGAGTGAAAATGCATTTCCACTTTTCAAAGGATAAGACAGAATATGAAATCAGTTTTAAAAAAAAAGAAAAAAACCTAAAATACAGCAGACTCCGCTAACAAGGCATTTCAGATGCCACAAGGATTTCCTAATCTAAATATAACTACTTAGAGAAAGTTAGGCAGGTAAAATAGGTAGGCTGGTAGAACTATACACCCATCACTGGATTTCTTCATATAGCTTTTTCACATCATTTCAAACAAACAAGTTTGAACAATCAAGCCTGCTTAAAGATACAATTAGCAACAAGAGTAAAAGAGTGGAAGAAAAAGTGTCTACAATATAAACAGATATCAGTTCTATTTCTAGCTGGATTGTGCCACAGTTTTTTATTACTCTACTTTTTTTTTTTTTTTATGGGGCCTGTCAATAATAAACAAAGCACTACCATGATGCCACATGGTGTGCTGTTCCTCTGACCTTTGTACACTCTCTCTGGGTGTGTTCCCTTGTTAGTACCAGGCAAAGCCTCTACTTTTTATGAATACAAGCCTTGCAGCTTTGCCCCCTTGAGATTAGGTACCTGACCTCAGAACCTCTGTTTCTGTCAAGAGGGCTCCTCTAACAGGTCCAAAATGAACGTTGAGCTCTGAAAGGAGATATGCCACTAGCACAGGTTTACAGAATCACAGGACAGCCTTTGCAAACCTGAAAAGTTTCAGATAGCCAACTGGAACAAAGTATTTTGGGTCTTTAAGTTACAAGGTGAAAGCAAAGCTCAACACCCAGGTCCACACTGGCAGCACACCCTGGCTCCCTGGTCCCAAGGCATACACCATTCATGCTATCCCTCCCAATGAATGGGGGCAGAGTTTTTAATCACAACTTCCTGGCACTTCAGCACTTAACTGCAAGCTTTACTCATGCTGCTTTCACATGTTCACTTTTCCACCTCTTGACAAGCAGTCATTAAAAGTGAATGTTTGACTACCATTCTTCTAGGCTAGGGACAAGCATTACACAAACTGGTTTAAGTGATCAGAAACTGGTTTAAACCTGTAACAGAACAGACATTCAATGCACATAAACCAGTTTGAAAATGGCCGAACCGGTTTGAATGGTTGAAGTATGGTTGAATGTAGTATCACAATTAACTGATTTGGCTCAAACCAGTTTATGCAATGTCTGTCCCACACCCTTTGCTTGTCTAAGTTAAATCAGATTCCCCCAGCATCCTGGCATGCTCTCTGGGCTGGGTACAGCTCTGCTCTCTGCTCCAGTGAGCTGGGCTGGCCCCTCCCCTCTGCCCTCTAGTCAGAGCAGGGGCAGGATGTGGCCAGATACTGGCCTCCTGTAGCTCCGAGGCAAATTCCTTCCTCTGTTCCTCTCCCCTTCCCCCACCCTCTGACAAACCCTGGGGACCACAGCTGGGGTTTGCCAGCCCCAGCCGCACCGCCACAGCTTCCCTACAGCCAGGCAGGGACAGAGTTAATTCCTTCCTTTGCCCCATCTCTCCCCAGGAACCTCTGTGGGTTTGGCTATAGTCTCTGCAGCTTGCCTGCAGCCAGACAGGAATGCAGCAGTGAGGCCAGAGCTAAGACCTGCAGGACCAGGCAGAGGTGGGAAGTGTTGACCAAGACTTGACAATTATCACACGTGCTGGAGTTAAGGGAAGTTGCAGACAGCTTCACCAAAGAACCCAGAGAGCTACGTTTACATTATAAAGCAGAATGTGTAAAGGCTAGGAATACCTAAACAAAGCCTTTCTGAATGCTTGGCTGTAAGGAGAAACGCTGCCCCGAGGATTAGTAAAACCAATTCCTGTCTTCCTGGTTTACATGTTAAGTTAGACTAAGTTGTGTATGCTGTGTTTTACTGGGCTGCATCTTAGCTTAGGCGAAGATTTTTGGTAGTTCCCTGTTGTATCCTTTGCAAATTGCTGTGTTCAATACATTCTTGCTTCAGAGAAAGGACTTTTTCTCCATCCCCACTCCTCAGTCTGACCACAGCTGGTCCAGCTCCTCTCCCCCCTGAAGCTGAGGGCTGGCATCCTGTGTGTCCTGCTAGCCCTGACTGGTGCCTGGCCATACCCCATCAGGGAGGAGTGAGAGCATTGGAGGGCATTTCTCTTCCCTCCCCTTTGGCAGTGGCCAGCAGGCATGCTCTAGTGCCCCCAGATTCTGGCTTGAGCCACTGCAGGCATGCAGCTGCATTTCCTGATTAAACAGAGAATGTCTGTCCAGGTATTAATCAGTTTAAGCTGCACAGCTTAGACTAACCTGCAAAAGGCGAATCAATTCAAGCTTGGGCTTTTTGAATTCTCTAGCCCTAACGATGAGAAGACCAACCTAACTTAATCCAAGTTAAGTCTCATTGTAAGTTGACAGTACTCAGTAGCCTACTGGTATGAACCCACACATATCTATGTGACCATACCTACTTTGCATTCCCCTGTCCTAAAGAAGAAATTAACCTCTTTAGATGTAGTAGGTTACAAAATGAAAACAAGAAGGGCAATGAAGTCATACACATTTGCATAAAATCAGAAATTTCCCACATTCGCCACAAATGATAATTCAGATACTGTTGTTCACTCACCATCCAAAACAATCTTCATTTTTTAAATTCCCAACATTGTACCTTGATCTAAACTGGTTCCATAAAAGAGGAGAGAGAGAAAATCCCACCCTTACAAACATGCATACAGCTATTTTAGGACAGAATTTGATCCTTGATGTGGACAGGAGCAAATGTTTTCCACACAACAAGCAAACAAAGAAGTGAAAAAAATTAAAACTTCCTTTTAAAATAATCAGCTTACATCTCTCATTTGTTTGTTTTTTTTTAAACCAACTCTGAAGGACATAAGGCATTTTTAAGGAAATACAATTATCAATTTATTGTACATCTGTTTAAAAAATGCCGTTCAGTGATTCCTAATTAAACAATTTATAAATCCATGGAAATCAGGGCACATAGATTAGCCATACTGACAAATACTGCTGAATTATTAATAAAACTCGTTGAGCTCTGGAAGCCTAGAAGGCATTTTTGCCTTAATACACCAGTACACCAATGACTGTAACATTCTTTAAACCAAATTTCAGACATTTGTCTACACATCATTTATCTCTTCATGTCAAGGCTGCAAGTCTTTTCAAGTGAACCTAGACATATTTCTTTTTCCCCCTTAGCTCTGGTTTCATATACAAGGTTTTTAAAAGGATTTTATTTTATGCAAATTAAGAGTTAGGTCACCTGTTTGCAATGCATCAAGGTTTATTTTGATCACATCTTGGAGGCAGTTTATCATCAGGAATAAGCTTTTTTTAAAAAAGTTGCATACCAGGGAAACACAGGGGATGGGATCAGATGGTAGTTTGAAGGCAAGGGGTTTTGTATCTGGCACACTGGAAGAAGGAAGGTGTGGGGGAAGAGAGGAGGTGAAATGAAGTGGGTGGAAATGGAGAACATTTTGACTGGCTATCTTGCCACATCAAGCACAAAAGACTATGTGGGCTGGCTGCATACACCTCTCATACAAAAAAGAGGGGGAACACATGCTGTTTTTGTAAGCACGAAGACCTAGAAGTTTCAGTCTGCAAGAAGCAGTTTTACAAACCCTGATGTATTCCAGAATAAGAAGTCAGGCCTCTAAATCATGAAAAATGGCTTAAAATATTCAGTTTTTAAGAAAGCATTGTGATAAATTTATTTACCTAACAAGTTTTGAACCTGTAGGGTAGCCCATGCTTTCAAACTTTTGTACGGTCACAACTAGAAATTTACTTTAAAATGTTAAATGAAAGCTGAGACCTTCCAGTAATCACCTAACTCCAGCAGATGAAGCTTTAAGAAAAGTCACTGCTATTGCAACTAAAATCATGAAAAGTGCTAATACTGAGGAAGACCCTTTTTTTGGGAATGATAGTTTGACTCCTGATGCAGAATCCCAACTACATTAATCCTCTCCTTTAAAAAAAGAAATCCCCACGCTCTCAAAAATGCAATCAGATGTTAATGTAAGAAAGGAAAAAGGAAAGCAATTTATAGCAAGAGAAGCATTAGAATGCTTGTGTGGCCTCACACTTGTAGCAAGGATGGAAGATATTTATGCATTTGTTTCGGGGTGAACTCATATGACCATTAAGGAAACTGAAAAACACATGGCAAATGCAGATAACAAAGAGCTCTATAAATAGCTTCTAGTTTACTGGCTGTTACAGGAAACCTGATTTATGACAACTAAAATAATATTATATTCCACTCTTAAAGTATCCTGGAATGCACCAGGGTAAAAACATAGCTTGCTACAGAAACTCTATATGAGACAAGCAAAAATGAAATTCATCTCCTAAGCTGGGCTCAGGCCTCTGGGTTAGAACTATGGGCACATCCCCTTTGTGGCATTTGCATGGGATGTTGAAACCACAGGACCCACATTAAACACACGTGTGACGTTCACTGTCTCACCCCATCACTGTCCCCTACACCAGACCCAAGTGCATACCAGTGTGGACATTCCAGATTGTATGAAGGGTCTGTTCACCAGCATTGCTAGATTTAGATGGTTAATAAAGTTACTCTAGCCTCTGACTGATGTGCTTTTCAGGAAGTCCAAATTATGTAAATAATTAACTGTTCATACCTGAGCTACGGTAGCTGAAGCACCACCTACAAAAACTGGGAATGAAGTTTTCCCGGTGGAACATGAATGCCAACTGTGAGTGCATGCATACTGAACCATGCACATCAAAGCATCCAGATAAATTGAACAGTGTTTTAAATATGAACTGTTCAATTTGTTTAAACCAGAACATTTCAAACTCATTGTTCATGTGGATTCAGTAAACCCAAAGCTTGTTCCCACTATCTGTACTTCTAACCCTGCTTGAAGCTATTGCTATACAAAAAGAAAGTAACGTAATAGCAGCACAAATTGTTCCTCTTCCATTGCTCAGCACTGAAACATCATCGTTTTGATGGAAATAGCTTCTGTGAGCTCCTCAGAGGGCAATTTTCCAGGTCTTCATTTTGGTACAATTTCTGAAAGCCCTATTAGATTCCTTCTTTTCTGTTTGCTTTTCTGGTCTTTAAAGAAAAGTTGTCTTAGAAGTTATAAAGAAGCTCCACTAAAAAAAAAAAAAAAAAAAAAAAAAA
>NW_017729022.1:134819670-134825221 GCF_001723915.1 Gavialis gangeticus | reverse complement strand
AAAAAAACCCCCAAAAAAAAAAAAAAAAAAAAAAAAAAAAATTCTGCTAGGTCTCAGCATCACCCAAATTTTCCTAATGAAGCTGTTGCCTGCCCATGGTACAGATACCTGCCATGGGACAAGGATTTCAGAATCCTGACCCATGGCTTGTGCCAGGGACCAAGAAAAAAAAATCAGACACTAAATGACATCCATGTTACAGAGGAAATGAGAATGTAAATGAAAACTGTTAAATTATGAGAAATGGCCAACAGCTGATATGCTTAAAAGCTATCTAGCTCCTTGATTTTCTGATGAAGCAAAAGGTTTAGACAAAGCAGGATTTACTATACCAAATGAGACTACTCCTTCCTGGAATTCAGTACCTTTCTTCAAATAGTGAACAATACTTTGTACTTCAGAGGAAGTGCATGCAAATGACTAATAATAATGAGGAAAACATTCCCTGCTGTCCCTATTGTTATCATAGCCCACACAAGAAGAAAAGATGATAATGCTATAAACTTAGCTGCTTTCTGTAATTTTAAAAAGTTTTCTAGAAAAAAAATTGACCTGCATTAGAGCCAAGGGAGAAATCATCTGAATTTGCTCTTTCCCCACTTATCATCAATGAACCACCCAAACAGCCTTAAATTGATGCCATTAGGCTAAAATGTGTGAATACAGGCAAGCTTGTATGTCTTTTGGGATGGGGCTGTTAACTCCGTTGAGCCAGCGCTCCTTGAATTCTCAACTTTCAGCTTCATTTTAGATCGCTTCTTGACAGAAATCCTTTTCTACTCCACTGCCCCTCCCACAGAATCATTTCTGATCTTCATCCCTGCCCCAGCTACAGCACTTGGTTGCATACAAAGGAAATACTAAGTCATCTATACCTTTATCAACAAAGCACTTATCCACAATGCGCATGTCATGTACTTTGCTTAACTGGCGTTTAAAAGTCAACATGATGAAAACAGTCTCTCTTTATTGCAGTGCACATGGCTGCTCATTCTCTCATTTAATCCTAACTTAAACAAATTTGTGTCAGTCCCTGTTACTTCCTATCTAGAACCAAAATTTATGCTGGAAATTAAATGGGGTGAAGCTTGTTATTAACAATTTGCCATTTCATCCACTGCATCACTCTGGACCCTGCTGTTCTAACCTGTGGGGTCTCTTTATAGTTTGGTTCTGCCTTCATGTTTCCTACCCTCTCCAGCCATCATGCCATCTGCAAACATGCCAAGGGTTGATCAGAATGGTGGAAGCTATGAAGCAGTCACGGGGGGGAAAGAAAACACACTTAGGTTGTTTATGTTTGTTTCCCAAAATACTTCCTGGAAATCTTAATTGGGTGTTGGGGATAAACTCAGGATAAAACTGCGGGGGAACACGAGTCACAACTCCCTTTGAGGTGCACTAGTTGAATAAGATATGGTACATTTCTTGTCAGGCCTGGCCTCTTGTGGTCTGCTATCTGGTACCATGTAAACCAGTACAGCCTGTTCCATGATCAGGTTGTCGGCAACCAAACCAGCACCGCCACCTTGACTAGCTTGAGTGAGGAAGGTGTGTGGATCCACAGCAGCACTAACAAGTAGACCTGTCAAAGGGCATATGAACTCCCTGTGAGCCATCAATCATCCAGCAGGTCACTTTGCCCAAAGAATCACCAATTATACACAGCATCTAAGGTGCCCCAACAGTCACATCATCTTGGGACTGACTTGACTTGATAGTGAATCTGTGCATCAGCGTGACAGAACCCACTCCACACACCAAACTTTTAGTGTGCTGAATGACACTACTACCAACCTGTGCAACAAACATATTATTTATTTTCTTATTGCCTTATTTTCTCCTACTTTGAGAGTGAACACATACGTGTTTGTTTAGTGAAGAGACTAACCTCAGCTTGACTGAGCTGAGTAGAAAACCATATTCATTTGAGAAGTACAGTATTCATATGCTCTTCTGACTAAAACATGCATGATTTCCTATGTGGCTTTTTTTTTTTTTTCCTTTCCTCACCACAATCTTTGTAGCAGAAGGGTTGAGGTTACAAAGATTTTTGTATCTAATCCTTACTGTTGTACCTTTTTGAAAAAATCTTCAGTTTTGATTTCAGTGAGGGAATGAGGTTAACCAAACAGTATGGACGACTGCATCTTTGAGACTTAAATTACTGAACATATATGGATTCTCTCAGACATTGCAAATGAATCATCATGTTGCAGTGCAATGATATCAAATGTCCATCTACATTTTGCTGCTTCCCAGGACAGCCTCCTTGCAAACAAAGTAGGTTGTCTCACCATCAGTCTTTCAGCACTGTAACATAAGGCAAAGATAGATTCTTTGACACTAGACCAAGTAAGACTGAGTTTCTCTGGCATTTGCAGGTAACACCAAGAAGCAGTAAATTACCCTATTGTTTGTAATTCAAATAGAAATTTTAAAACATAGAAGTCAAATAACTACAGGAGTTGCGTAACTTTCTTTCCCTTTTTCACATAGATTAAAACTTCTCTCAGTGAACAAAGATAAGGATTGCCACTTATTTGGACAAAATAAGCTACTAGTTAATACCAGGTATCTTAAACATGAGGCATTTCTAATAATTACATAACCCACAGGGGTAGTATTGCAATTCATCATATCAGCTGATTAGAAGACTTCATCTATGCTTTGAAAGAAGTCATTTTTACTATAAGCCTACTGAAAATGCCAAAGATAGTCAGGATCTGACTATAGCAGTCTTAATGTTTTCTTTTCTTATCACATAATTACTAAAATACTCCTCTTCCCCCTGAAGTCACTTAGAGCTTTGCTGATGACTTCAAAGACAGGATTAGGACCAAAAGGCAAGATATTTAATTCTCCCAACAGGGTGACTGATATCAACTTCTTAAAAATAAACCAGATCATATTCAATATGCTTCCTCCAACAATATATAAAAGTAGTAGTTCCTTTGGATCATGTAGAAGAATCACCATAATTGATAACAGAAACTTATTCTCATCATGGTTCACTTACTAATATGCTTATTATCAGGATCTTCATCAATGCAAAAAGCAATAGCTTTGTCAAAAGCTTATGGTACCACATCCACGGGTCTGATACTCTCATAGGACATCTATACATGTGCTTCAGGGTGAGGGGATGTGTTGTGGGGGGAGGTGTTTTAAAACTAGAGAGACTCTCAGGAGCTGCTCTAATTAAAACACCCACCACATCTCATCCCACACTTCAAAATGGTAGTGGGGACACTAAAGCTCATCAACTGAGCTTTAGTTAAAGCACCCTTGCTGCCATTTTGAAACACGGAGACCCTGAATATATGTGATACTGAGGCTGCTGGAGCATTCTAATTAGAATGTTCTAATTAATCAAGTTGGTCTAACCTGTTCTAATAAGAACATGTCTGAGCAGGCGTCCCGCATGTGCATGGGCACCCGTAAGCGCTAGGTGAATTTAAGGAAGCTATTTTATTTGCGGTTGCTATGGCGCAACTTAAGGTACAACTCCATCAATACTGGATAGAGCTTTGGGTTTATACAAGTATGACTGAATCAGACCACAGATTCTAAGACCAGAATCTGGCCCACAGCCTCTGATCATAATAACGGAGGCTACCCTTTTTCTATAGAACTGGAGCCACCTTCGTCCTGGTGCATTCTAGTAAAACTTGGCTTGTCAGGGTCGGCTATGCCTAATCTGGCAGAGTTGCATAGAGAGTTATGCATAAGGGAAATACAATAGCAATCATGCAAACAAAAACAAAAAAGAAACAGCTTCTTTTAATTTCTGGAAAATAAAGATATGGATCAGAACATACAAAGGATGTGGGAAAGAGAAAAACAGAATCCCAGAAACCTTGGATTGCATAGAAAATGCCATGTTTTGTTCACTTCTAACACACACACACACACACACACACACACACACACACCATAAATCCATGAACAGCCTTCCCGAGCCAGCCAGGCACTGCACATCTTTTCCATGCATATGAGTATGACCAGACAGGCTCTAAAATACACTTTTCATCAACACTAGAAAATAGGTGATCTGGAAGCTTTTAGAAAAGACAACATGCTCATGTTCCATAAATGCTGCAAACACAAGGCCATACTGTGACATGGGCTAAGTCCAGGAAAATAGACCTGAGCTGCAAGGTGCCCTCTTCTACTGTACCACACCGCTATTTCAAGTATGTGGTGGAAGGGAAGCAAATTCTACAATATTAAGAGTTACCCCTCAAAGCAGATGGACAGAAAGGGAGGAGAAAGCAGAGGGAGGAAGTGGCACTGTGACTCCAGCCCATCTCATGTCTTGCAAATGTGATGGTGCACTGGGAAATCTAGGTGGCAGATGCAGATGTGCAGCAGCTTGCTTTGTACCTAGACCAAGGGGGTACAAAGTAGATGGGGAGATGTCTGGAGCTGGACTCTCCTCGGTCAGCAAAAACATGTATTCCCAATTGCCTGGGACTGTGTTATACCAGCAACTGATAACTACAAAGGAAGCATCAGAATGAACTTGTCATTATGGAGAGCAAAGTTAAGGCTGAAGTTGTCTCCCATGCCCTGAGCTACTACAGCAGGAAAGAATGGATGCAATTCCCAAAGGACACTTCACTGGCTTTCCTTGGGGGGTCAGACAGCACCCAGCTTGAACACAAAATGTAAACAGGACATTACCACAACAGCCAGAGAAGAAGAGCACTGACTGAAGTCTGCAGACCTCAACAAAAGGAGGAACAAATGGATGTCAGGTGTTCATTTCTCAAACAGAAAATTAGATGAACCGTGTTGGAGGGGAGGGGTCAAAGTGCTTTGAGAAGCAACTAAAAGGAGCCAAATCAAGAAAAATGTGAGTTTTACTTCTTTCATTACAGAAGAATTTTTCTGGCTGAACCTGAATTGATTCAGACTCTGCAGATTAGTCTAGCCTGGCTATGCTAAACTGGTTTGTAACCTCACAGACATTCTCTCTAGACTGAAGAAATGCAGGCACATGCCTGCTGTGGCTCAGGCCAGAAGCTGGGGCAGGGAGGGCAGCTACAGCAGCCCTCCCTCCCCTTTCAGAGTGCTGAGCTGAGGGGGGGTGTGGCCAGGCCTCAGCAGGACACTTTGATTAGGAAGGTCTGCCTGCACCATCCCTGCTGGCTGCTTGCAGTCCCTGCTGTACCTGCAGTCTCTGCCAGAGCTTTGACCAGGGAGCAGGGGATGGGACCAGCTCAGGTGTCTGAAGCAGATAGCTCAGCCCAGAGAGCATGCTGAGATGCTGGGGGAGTCTGGTTTAACTTAAAACAGGAAGGAATCTGGGACAGACATTGCATAAACCGGTTTGACCCAAATCAGTTAAGTCTGATACTACATTCAACCGGGTTTATCTTAAACCGATTTCAGCCATTTTGAAACTGGTTTATGTGCACTAAACTTATGTTCTGTTATAGGTTTAACCCAGTTTCTGATCACTTAAACCAGTTTGTGTGTAATGTCTGTCCCTAGCCTACAGGGTTACCTATTTTTCTTTGGTTGAGTTTTGCCATTGGCCCAACAA
>NW_017729022.1:134801961-134814670 GCF_001723915.1 Gavialis gangeticus | reverse complement strand
CGATTTCAGCCATTTTGAAACTGGTTTATGTGCACTAAACTTATGTTCTGTTATAGGTTTAACCCAGTTTCTGATCACTTAAACCAGTTTGTGTGTAATGTCTGTCCCTAGCCTACAGGGTTACCTATTTTTCTTTGGTTGAGTTTTGCCATTGGCCCAACAAAGCAGAACAGAAGGTGATCTTAGCAGATTCAGTCCCTCTGCTGCTTTGGAGGTGAACCAAGAGGTCTTAGCATTCTCTTCCCTTTTAAAACTGCCAAGATGGGAGCCAATTAGTATTAATGCAGCGGTTAGCTTTAGTAACACAAGCAATGTCCACCAACAATTGAAACCATCTTTCATTCCATGTAAGCTTCAGCAAAAGAGCTATCAGCTGCACTGACCAGCTAGATCCAGATACAAAGCCATCAGAATCAGAAGAAAGGCCTCCAGTTTTTTCAGTGCAAGCTGATTAAGCCTTTAGGTCATGGCCAACTTAGAATGGCTGAATGTGTAATAGGGAAAAACTCCAGTCTCTACCCCTGGTTCTCTCCTAACAAATCTCCCCATCTGATATTCAGTTACTCTTTATTAAACATTATTTTCTCTCAGAAGTGCTGGTATCTACATCCTATGGTATCATGGGAGAGTAATTTTTGCTTCATTGATCATTTCCAATAATATGCTCAATTTTAGGCCACAAAATCCATTAAAAGAGGTTCATGCTACCTATACAGGATTTTGGATCAGGCCCACTCAGCGTATTCAGTATTTTGATTGCAAAATCAGTTCCTATACAACTTCACCAAGGCAAGACCTTCCTGGTCCTATATTTCAGCCACCTGGAAAACTTCAACAAATTTACCTAGCCAAAAAGGTAGCATATTTCCTGTAAAGAAGGAAACCATTTATGCTTACCAAATTAAAAACAAGTAACCCAAAACCCTTCTTCCCAAAAAATAAAATGGACCAATAAAACCAGAAAAAGTAATTTTTCTTCAGATACTACTGAAAAATAACTTTACATGTCATGAATTGCATCTATTCTTTCCTACTGCAGTAGTTCAGGACATGGGAGACAACTTCAGCCCCCCCACCCCACACACACACACACACTTCCTGGCCTATACTGTTGCTAGAGAGCTGACAAGCAGAGCAGGAATGGAGCAGACTTGCAGTCCCTAATCATGCCCCTGCCAACGAGCCTTCTAGGCTAGGTACAGACAGTCAAAAAGCCTGAAGCCAAATCAATTTAGTCTTTGCAGGTTAGTCTAAGCTTCACAGATTAAATTGAAACAGAAGTGATCAGACATTTACCTTTGATTCAGGCAATGTAGCCACATGCCTGCAGTGGCCCAGATCAGAAGCCAGGGGGTGCTAGAACACAGCTCCCTGGCTGTGTGTTCACTTCCTCTTCCTGCTGCCCCTGAGGTCCCTGGAATTTGCAGTCCAGAATTACAACAGCAGGACTATGCAGGGTTGCTCATTATTTCCTCTTTCTGCTTCCAGGTGCCTCTGGGACTTGTAGTCCTTAGTTGCAGCCAGCAGTAAGTTTGAGCAGGGGAAGGGGTGTTTAACCCCCTGGTCCCAGACCGCTCCCCCCACATCCCCTAGAAACTGGGTTGCATCCCCAACCAGGCTTGCCCCCTTGTCAGCCAGTCCTCACTGCTCCAGCTAGGGAATTGAGGGGTGCAGCCATGCCTGCTCTCTACAGCAGACAGCTCAGCCCAGCCCAGGGCTGCAAAGCATCCTGGGATGCTGGGGAGCTGTGATTTAACTTGAACCAGGAAGGGGTCTGGGACAGAAGTTTCATAAACTGGTTTGATCCAGATCAGTTAAATCTGATACTACATTCAACCCAGTTTATCTTAAACCAGTTTCAGCCATTTTGAAACTGGTTTATGTTCACTGAGTTTGTTATGTTGTTACAGGTTAAAACCAGTTTCTCATCACTTAAATCAGATTTATGTGCAACTTTTGTCCCTAAACCTAGTGGCAGGTCTGAGCTGTGCACATGAAAGAGGGTATTAATCCTGTGTGTGACTGATGACTAGCACTTGTTAATCTTAACACAGATTTAACTTTCCTTAGAATTAGCACCTGCTAACTTTAACATGTAATCTCACCCTCATTTAAAGGCAACAGTCTTCAAGTCATTTGGAAAGACCTAAGAATTCTACTGCCCAACTTCCCACTTCCCAGTGCCAGCTAATCATTACTGGATTTGAGTATTTCTTCCCCCCCATCTCCCTCCATTTAGCCTACCCTGCTGAACTACTCTAGACAAAGTATAAGGAATACTTTTGGTCTAATACTTTCCTACAGTTCAATCCATAAAGTTGCTGAATATCTGACTTCACTGGTGGTAGCTTGCCAGAAACAGCATCACTGCAAAATTGGGCACTTATTCCATATTTTGACGTACTGTTCTGTCAGCTACGCTGAAATGCAATAACCGCTCAAACTGACACTATCTGCAGAACACCCTTCAAAGACTCTACTGAATTGACTTGAAAAATGATTACTAAGAGACTACTCTTTTTTACATCTCTAACAACATGCAAATCCATATCTTTATTTCTGTGATAAAGTTGATTACCCTTTTTTCCTTCTGTTAGAACTATGTCTGATTTAACGCTCTTGCTATCTTCATTTGTAAAACACTGCTCCAAAATAGTTTCTAAGAATGCTATCTCAGACGAGCTGACAAACAGCTTCTCGTCCTCATGCAGTTTTCTTTTGTATTTTGAGCAAGCTCAAAGGAAAGAGGTGAATTCTCAGTGAATTCAGCTACTGCCTTACCTCATGCTGTCATTTAGAATAGCCCTCAAAGATATAGGACTCTGAGCTGATGTGAACTGTTAGAACCAGTAACATGAGTTTATACCACCTGAGGATCTAGCTGTCTGCTCTTCACATGATTTTACCTTTTCATTTAATTTAGATTGTTTGCTCCTAAGAAATGTGAATAAATAAGTTATTAAACCTAAAAAAGCAGGCTGTTATTTAAAAAAAAAAAAAAAAAAGCTATGTTTGGATCATTTTGTTACAAGTTAGGGATTTAAACCCAGCCCACTGAAGTTGAGAGTCTCACCACTGACTTGAAATGGAGCAGAGCGCGTCTTCTAGAGGGGACAAAAATAGGTTCTTGATTCCTGAAACATGGAACTTTGATTCAGCAGGGAATTACAGTATAGGCTCAAGTCCCACTGAAATACGAGAGACACTGGCATGTACCTGAAGTTAAATACACATGTAAACGTCATGCAGATTCAGGGCTTTAAGTCATTTTAAAGGAGTTACACCCTACCACATGAAGACACTGAGGCTAGGAAATTTGCAAGATCCAAAGGGTGACTATACATTTACATGGGTAATGAGTTAAAATAGTTAAGGCTGGAAAAGATAAAGAAAATAAATTGTCATATTTCAAAGATTAACCCAAACTCTATCCACCATGCAAAAGCTGAACGAGATCTTTTCAATGGGGTAAGCTATTACTTCAACTAACAACTAGGGATGAGTATAAGAGGATTGCTCAAGCATGCAGGAATGAAATCAGGAAGGCCAAAGGACAACTGGAGTTGCAGATAGCAAAAGACATGAAGGGAAACAAGGGTTTCTACAAGTATGTCAGGAACAAGAGGAGGATCAAGGAAAGTGTGGGTCTCTTACTGAATGGAGGAGGCAACCTAGTGACTGAGGATGCAGAAATGGCTGAAGTACTCAATACCGTTTTCACCTCAGTCTTCACAGGCAAGGCCAGTTCCCAGACTACTGCACTTGGCAGCACAGCTTGGGGAGGAGGTGAGCAGTCAACAGCAGCAAAAGAACAGGTTAGTGACTATTTAGAAAAGCTGGATGTGTACAAGTCCCTGGGGCCGGATGAGATGCACCCAAGGGTGCTGTGGGAGTTGGCCAATGTGATTGCAGAGCTGCTGGCCATTATCTCTGAAAACTCATGGCAATTGGGAGAGGTCCCAGATGACCGGAAAAGGACAAAATATAATGCCCATCTTTAAGAAAGGGAAAAATGAGGATGCAGGAAATTAATGACCTGTCAGCCTTGCCTCAGTCCCTGGAAAAATCATGGAGCAGGTCCTCAAGGAATCCATTTCTAAGCACTTGGAGCAGAAGAAGTGATTAGGAACAGTCAGCATGGGTTTGCCAAGGGGAAGTCATGCATGAGCAACCTGATTGCCTTCTGTGATAAGATGACTGGCTCAGTGGATGCAGAGCGACCAGTGGATGTGATATAAGAAAATATCCCTCTAAAACAAGCAGGAAGTTTGCAGCATTTTGCAACACGGAGCTTGCATGTCAATAAGGAGAGAAGTGACTTGCAACATTAGGTTTTGGCTCCGAATCACCACACTCTATCAAAGCCACAAGATATTGAAAACTTCACTACTTTCCTTCCGGAGCCAACCTTTAGGTGCCTGTCCATAACTTGACAGAGTGACTTGGCTGTCTTTTAACCATATATTTTAGAGGGAACAAACAAAAAAACCAACCAAACAAGCCTTTTCCTGGGAAGACCCAGTATATAATAGACTTTTGAGACTGGCATTTCATCACAAACTTACATTGGATTCAGAACATGTTTGCACTGTGAAAAGGACAGCTTATAGGGATACAGACTGACTAAGGAGCACATTCTCAGCCTTGCCAGCTCTACCAATTAAAAAATATTGAGCTGGACCCCAAAATATCATACAATGTCATGAGATATTAAAAAAATAAATGTGGTGAGCCCTCTCTCCCACTCCGGCAAAATCCATGGCCATGCCCAAATTTCTTTCAAGTCTCTTCTCATTGCATGTTTTATTAACTCAAAAAATGACTCTTACAAAACAATGCACCACCTTGGATCAGAAAAACTTGCAGGGCCCTGGATGCATTTTCATGTGTGACACCCTAACCATTTCCTCACTGATCCACCCTACTACAGCTGGGGCTTTCTACTTGTTTTCACATGCTGGACTGTTTAAGGTTCATTGTTTTCAGGCCTTTTTTTGAAAAAGAATTAGAGCCAAAAATTTATTCTCTCCCCCTGAGCTCCCACACAAAAATGGAAGCTGAAATTGTCAGGTAATAACAACCTAAAAACCCAAATATAATGAGAATCGTTATTAAAAAAGGTCACAAACATTGGTACCACTACTTTCAGTGTTTGGCCGCCAACAAGAACTTGCTTCCCTTGGACTAATGTTTTTCTCCTCTAATTCAGTCAACAAACGACAACTCATTTTATACTGGTCAGGACTGGACTGGACAGGACAGTTCAAAAAGAGACATTATATTTCTGCTGTAGGGCAAAAAAAGAAATATACAGGCCTTATATATATAAATATATATTCCCTTGCAATGTCGGCCAACTGCAAGCTAACTCATTGCCTTCTGGATGGCAGCTAGCCACCCACCAACAGCAAAGAATCCAGCTTGCCTTGACAAACGTAGGTGTCCTTTATCAGAGATGCTGACTCAATTGCAGCAATGCTGGGATTCATGTAACTCAAATTACTGTGTTAGCATTTCCATATTATATCCTATACCTCCTTGAGGATGGATCCTTTATAGAAATAAGGAGGTAAAATGAAGCTTTATTTACAAAATGACAAGAACTACGGATAGTAAAAGTTAGTAAAATTTTTCTATCCTGGCAAGCCTCTGAAAAATCTCTGGCTATGAATCAGAAGCAGCATAATCCTGGCATATGAAATAAATAATAATGCTGAAATGTCAAAATCAAATACCAGCAACAAGCTCTCTTTTACATCTGGATCAGTTTCTAAATTGTCTCTGCTATTTTCAGAGTCATTCTGATTCCAAACCACACAAGAGAAATTGAGTATCTTAAAATACAAAATAAAAAAATTACATGACAACTCTTGGCAACAGAATTTCCATTAGTTCCAAACTAATTTCCCCCACCTATGCTCATACCAACCAAACTTGGCAATGTAACTCAGGAGCTAACTAACACACACCATGTGGAATCAGCACTAAAAGGTATGATCCTTTACTTTCTTAGGCTACTGTACTTTATAGTAACACGCCCCCAATTTTTTTTATGTTTGTTTTGCTTTTAAAAAGGACCAACAGGAATGTATTTTCTGCCTAAAAACAAAACAAACCTAAGCCTGCTTTAAGATCAGCATTAAATATGGCCTAAAATTTTTCTTTATAACATTTCCCAACCTTGATCAGGACATTTGATAATAAGTAACCTGTGATGTCTAATGATGATATCTCTGCCCTTGAAACAAACCTGTCACTATTTGTGCATAAAGATTAAGAGCAGTACATGACTCTAGGAGGCATTAACTCCATAATATCTCAGAACAGATGTGAAATTCAGATTGGACCACTTTATTCAGACTGGAAAATATAAGCCCTAACTAATGCAAAAGCTAATGGACTAATCCCACTCTCAAATACACATACATTCAAATGACAGGTATTTACACTATGATTCTGCACACCTTCAAGAGAACCCCTTGAGGATATTTTGCTACTCCATATCTGAGACTAATTCAACTGCATAAAATAGAGAACAGTTATATTCAGCAAGTAACCTAGGTTCAGCTCACATATTTCAGACCTTCAGTGTAATGCAGTTCTATTCCACATGCAGCTATGCAAAATAAATTTACCTTATACCCAAGCAATTTAGCTACTTTCACTCTATTTCCAGAAGATCTTATTAAAAAACAAACAAACAAACAAACAAACAACAACAACTCTACTTGGGAGAAATGACTTGGACACTTATGCTCAGAATTTCACAACCATTCCTTCTCAGGAGATAGCAAATCCCCACTCAGGGTTAGCCGTTGCAGCAAACACCTTCCAAGGGCAAAGAATATCAGCAGCCCTGATACCGCAAAAATGAGCAGATAGAAATGGGGAGGAAGATGGGCCACCACCCCACATGCAGACTCCAAGCCAACCATGTAAGAGAGCTCACTCCACAACAACTATACCCAGCTAAGCATGGAAGCAATAGTTGTGTTGCTGTATGGGTAGAAGTATCAGGATGCAGCATGTCACTGGAAGAATTAACTTTCCTGAAACTGTTGCTCTGGGAGGCACTGCTATGGCAGTGCACTGGGCAATGCATGCCAGGTATAACTGAATCCTTTATTTAATTTGACAAAACTATAGAAACCAGTGCTCATTTGAGTTTTAAAAAAAATGCAAGCACTACTGGGTACCTGGAGAACTTTCCAGCATCCATACACTGACAGCATTCAAGTGTTCTCTGGTGCATACTCAATTCAGCCAGGCTGATGTCAGTGGGCTTTCCTGTGCAATGCATATTAAACCTGCATTCCCCCTGGATGTCTCATTAAGGCCCAGTGAATGGAGCAGAGCAGAGGAGTGTAGCAAAAGGCAAGGATCAAAATACTCCAGCAGCAACAATTGATAATTTTGTTTACTTAACTAGGACTTGGTTGCAGGCAGCTAAGCTGTGAAAGCCGGGAGACATGGAATTCATGCTGAATAAAGCTCCAAGGTATTTAGTTATCATCACACAGATAATAAGACCGTGTATAAAAACTGGAGTTTGCACATGCCTTCCTTAACATCAGTGCATTTCTTTCCATAATTTTTACTGAAACATGCTGGCCAGATACAGACATTAAACTTTTACCAGTGTAAGTGACTGGAAACCAATCTATACCTGCGACAGAACAGAAGTTCAGTGCACAAAATCAGTTTATACTCAAAACAGAAGTTTGGCACGCATAGACTGGTTTTAAAATGGCAGAACGCAGTCTATGATTTGGTCTCTCCACCAAAGGGCAAATGTGTATTTTGTTCACTACCAATCTAAACTACGCCACTTACAGAAAGCCATGCAACTTAGACTGATTCTGCCTTGGGCTTTTTGAATGTCTGTACCTAGCCCTACTGGTATGAACAAGAAAGGAAACAGGAATATATTCATGTCCAATCTCCTGCACACCAGCTGGCTGAATACCATATTTTGATGAGATAGGAGTCCTAGACTGATGATGAGACCTGTCCCCATAACAATGGGAGAACACTGGCCATCAATCTTGGTCCATAAAGGATGACTAGTAGGGCTGTGTGAAATGGCTATGTCTCGTTTCAGTTTTGGATTCAGTGTTTGAGGCACAGTGATTCGTTTCAGTGTTTCGGATCACTGTCCCATTTCTATTCAGCCAAATCTGTTTCGGAGGTTCAATGCTGTTTGGGTGTTTCGACCATAGGCTATAATAGGGAATCACTAAAATGCCTATAACTTCATTGTTCCTTGCTGGATAAGAATTGCAGGGATGATAGCCCCTTCTGAAGGCATAAAGCCTCTCAAGTTTCAAGGAGATAGGTGCAGAGATTTTTGTGAAACTGCACCTCAAACTGTTCAAAGCAAAACTCGTATCTCTTGCCAGCAGCGGCAGCCTGATATCATCCTGCACACAGATCCAGGGGCCACTTCCCCCAGGAGGACTGTAAGGTTGTGCCGGACTCTTTCTGGGGGACGTGAGCTGCGGGCTGTCTGGGTGCTGGGGTTGCTCGGGCTGAGTGCTGCCAGGCTCTGGCTGACTGCTAGAGCCACCCCAGCTCCCAGACAGCGTGCAGCACCCTGCCAAGCTGCGCCACACCCATGCCATAGGGCAGCTGCTGTGCGGGTGTCAGGTGCAATCCCTGCTGCCCCCCTCACTGCTCTGCATTGCATGGAGGGGCTTTGCCATGAGTGCCCAAAGGCCCCAATCGCAGCTGCTGCAGCTAGTGAGTGCAGGGCTTTAAAAAGAAAAGAAAAAAAATGCTCCTGGACAGCACGCTGAGCGTGCAGATGACAGCAGGCTGCCATTACTGGCTGGGCCACTACCAGCAGCATGCTCTCATCCCGCACGCACGTCCAGGGGCCCATGCCCCCCAGGAAGTGTCCTACACAGCCCTGCAGCCCTCCCATGGGGAACAGCCCCAAGAGCTGCGTGGGATGACAGCAGGCTGCTGTCCCTCCCCTAGAGCACTGGCATTGGAAGGGACCTCAGGGACAGATTGCAGACACTGGCCAGCTACAGATGTCAATCTCAGAGCAGTCCTTCCACCCCTCTTCCCCCTCCCTCTTCCTAGTTTGTTTCCCTATAAGCCTGGCTCCAAAACTCCAAAATGTTCCAAAACATTTTGGATGGTTTCGTTTCATTTCGTTTTGGAGATGTTTCTGAGCCTTCTGTTTCATTTCAGAAGTGGTGTTTTGGGCACTGAAACACCTCCGAAACGAAACGGCTGCTGAAATTTTGCACAGCCCTAATGAATATTCTCTAGTCTTAAATAGCTTCTCACTTCCAGTTTGAGGATGCGAGTTATCCAGCCACTTAGTTAAGGAAATGACATTCCAATACAGTTTTGGAATCCACATAATAACCCTGTTTAAACTCCTCGTAAAGTGGATTTTGGCAGGATCTGAACTCGTAGGTTACTGTAATGTTACTTTGGAAGAGGAATAACCTGTATTCAATCTAGAACTCGCCATGTCTTAATTCTGGTCAGTTAAAAAAAATAATCCTTATCTACCTCTGTGTGGTCCCATTTCAGATATTTATGAACTGCAATATCCTCCCACATAATATACCCTCTCCAAATAAAGTCTCAATTAAATAAAGTACTTAAAAACATGTGTGCTTAAGTCCTTAGCTTAAAGCCTGAACTCCAGCCCACTGAAGTCATTGTGAGACCATCCATTAATTTCAATATGCCTTAAGTAAGTGTATGAAAGAGAGCCTCTAGACATTCAGTCTATCACCACCCATGTGCCTTTATTAATACAGAAGAGGCAGGATTTGTATTTCCCTCTAGTGGCAAAGCATCTGTCTTCTGTATTTAAAATATGATTTCCCTAGTTGTGCTAATATTTATTTTGATAAATACCAACTTCGAGTTTTCATATTTTTACATTTTTTAATTGTCATTTTTATGGTACTACTAAGATAGGTCCCCAAGTTACCAGCACAAGGACTGTCCCTAGCCAAGATTTATATATATAAAATGGGGTCAGTCCTGCGCTGATGACTTATAATGAAGCTTGGATCTAAAAATCTTCAAGGGAGCTTTATATAATATTATATATGGCTGCCTTGAAGACTTTTAGGTCCAAGCTTCATTATTTTACATTGTTTTCCATGGAAAAGTAAGATATGTATATCTCTCCCTGAGGGCTATCTATGTCACTTAGGGCAACAATTGTATATGTCTGATGTTGACGTTATGTCAGCAGGAAAGTACGCTACTCCCCTGGTACACGTATGCTCTAGGACACTGACACACAAACTGAAAAGCCACATTGCCTCCAGGGGATATCCATTACAGCAGTGTAATTATTTTGTAAATAAAAGTTGCCCAATCTACTGAATAATTACCTCTGTCTCTAGCTTTTAAATGATTTTCTTAATGCCTCCCTTCCCCCCCTCCAATAATGTCCATGTATGTGATAGGGAGGGTTAAGCAGTAATGTTAAATTAAGATTCAATTTGTAACTGGTCATTAAAAGTGTGTTCACTAGGTACAACTAGAACAGTAAAGGAGGCAGTGAACTTGTCCTTGACATTCAAAGCTGCTCCAGCACATTTTTCAGCAAGTTTGAATAATTTCACTACCAAAGAAGCCTTCTTTGATAACCTCTCTAATTTTCATCCAGCTTCTAAGTCACAAGCCCGATCAAAGATTCTTTTGTACATGTTTGTAATCAAGTGCAAATTGTTTGGCTCTATTTGATTTATCTGAAAATTTTCAATCAGGTTTTGGGACACACCACAGTGCACATGCTGTGCTGGTGGAAGTAGATAGAGGATGATTTATTGATTGTGATGACTTTCCATCCTTCCGACATCTTTTGAGCATCACTGGACTTCCCATTAGTATTCTGCACCTTGTTCTTTTAAAGCATTTTAGACTTCAGTGTTGGGTGGAGGAGTTCAATGTTACACGGTTCGAAACCCACTTAGCACATCTGACAGTGTGGTTCAGCTTCTGTTTCTTTCTGCTGTGATGGTCCGCAGGGATCCGTTTCAAAACTTCTCCTGTTTTTTGCTCTTGTGCTGCTGTTTGGTACCACTTCAAGGATGTAGAGAATAATCTGCCTTGTTTATATGCAGATGATAACAAATATATGTAACCTTTCCATCTAATTAAAATGCTGCAGATTCAACTCTGACCAACTGTTTACAAGGCACCACTCTATGGGTGTCATATAAATTTACTAGGATGAATCCTAATAAAATGGGAATGTTTTTAATTATTTGCTGTGAGTGCCATCTGAAAAATGTACCTACTTTGGCATTTTCATCTGATCATGTGCTACTGAGTCTTATCTTCAAGCATGCAAAGCAGGGGTCTGTTACACTATCACCCTATGTATTGATGGGCAAGTAGCTTTAAACTACAGCTAGAAGGATGTATTTTAATATTTATGAAATATTGTCAGGCTAAGAATATTGCTTAGCAAGAAGGATTTACATGAGTTCATTACCTAATGTGTTTGTTTTGCCCATGGACCAATTATTGTAATTCTTTTATTTTCTTGCATTCTTGACAGAATTATTGAGAACATAGCACCATGAAAGAAATACTATTAGTGGGTTTTTCTTTTAAACCTTAGCGCCTCATGCCTACATGCTCTTGCCATAAACCAGGGTTACATTGCATTGGGCACTGTTATAGATACAGAAGAAAACAAAAACAAAAAAAGCAA
Source organism: Gavialis gangeticus (assembly GCF_001723915.1). NCBI lineage: Eukaryota > Metazoa > Chordata > Crocodylia > Gavialidae > Gavialis > Gavialis gangeticus. Next base: position 134,802,969 of record NW_017729022.1, on the reverse strand, counting down.
CCCCAGCCCCAGAAAGCTTACTATATCCCTATATGACAAGAGACAGTTATAGACAGATGGGAACACACTATGCAACAATAAGACAGCACTGCACACCATGATGGGCATGGTTTTAGGCAACTCCCATATTAAAGTCCTGAAACTGCCTTCCTGAGTAATTTCACATTGACCTTTAAAAAAAATCCATCCCATGACTTGAGAGCCTGTGGTTCACCACACTTGACTCAACTTTCATCATACTTTACAAGCCACTTGTTAAGGTCTGAATTAATTATCATTAAGGTCCGATTATATTGTCCTAGCTATCTGTACCTACTGCTTTGGGGAGGTGTCACTTTTAGTAATTATTTCTCTTAATTATAGACCTGTGGGCCAAGCAACCACTTTCAGCATGTGCTTCTGCTAAGTATACTTGATTAAAACAACAGATGACATCCAAAGGCTACTGAACATTGATTTGTCAGTCTCCCAGTATTATTCTCAAAAAAGCAATACAAAAAAAAAGAGAAATTATGGATCTTACTTCATAGTATTGTTCAGACTATCCAAACTGTAATTGCATTTAAATATATGTTTAAATCCTACTTGTTGGCATTCTTAGCAACTTGGAAGTGTATAATATTTAAAAGGGTAGGGTCCTGCTTCTCTCTCTCTCTCATTTAAATGGATTTAATTTATTGTTACGTATTTTGGCATCTGGCCATGAGACATACATTGAAACCAAAACAAAATGACATAAATTAGAACTAAGCAACACATGAAATTATCCAAAGCAGACAGTGCAAACATCTCCCTCCCTATGCAACTACAGCTCACACATGAAAACTCAATCATTACCTACCTACAAAGTCTTGCCCAAACAACCTTGCATACCTATGTCCTTAGACCAACATGGCTACAACCAACAACCCTGCTGTATGTGAGAAAATATGGTATGTCCATTCTAACACTTTTAAGGTTTGCTGACTAATAGCACAGGGCTTCAGGAATAATTTGGCTACCAATTCA
>NW_017729022.1:134785256-134796961 GCF_001723915.1 Gavialis gangeticus | reverse complement strand
AACTATTGCTCTTTGCTTAATGATGTAAATGTTAGTAAATACTGGTTCTAGCAGGCAAAGGAACTTCTAAAGACAATGGCTAGCCTCAGAAAATGCCTTGCCTCTGGTCTTCTGGGGAGCTTGGACTGCAAGCAAAGACACCATAGCCAACTGCAGGTGGTACCCAGGGATCAGCTGCCCTCTAAGGTGGCCAGGTTCTCAGGCAAAGAAGAGCTTTGGCGATTAAAATCAACTCCTAAACTGTACCCAAAAAACAGCTGAAGAGTCAGTGCAGGCTGCAAATGGAGGTGTAAAGGTGACTGTGCTAACTGAAGGTCACACTGCTTTCAAGATGACAACCTGTGACAAAATACTGGCTAACATGGCCAACTTACAAAGGCAGATAACACAAAAAAACTCCCTAGCAGAGCAGCTGTTTTGTTCTCTAAATAAATGACAGCACTTCAACAAGAGGCAGGTTCCACAGAGAGGGACATCCTGCAGGAAGTGTACTTTGAGGAGACCTGAAAGAGGAAAGGGTAGCTATTTGAGCAAATATCTCACAGCAAGTCACATAGGAAGTGGGAGGCCCAAAGTGGGAGGTATAATAGGTTGCATAAACAGAAGCATGAGAAGGATAAAAAAAAAAAAAAAAACACCAGCAAAAGAATCAGCCATAAGATGGTGACTCCAGCTGGTCTTACATATTGAATGGCTAGGAAATTATCCACAAGAGAAAAAGCTCAAGCAAGCCTGGACTCAATCTGAATTCATCACTTTGTGTCACCGTGGAAACTCTCTGAGCAGAGACATTTACAAGTCTCAAAGAGCAGTAGGAGCACAAATCCTACTGAAGATCAAAGGGCCTCTAGCCCAGTATATGTAAGACGAGTTTCCCCAATACATGGACTCCTTCCTGAGCAAATTAAACCTAGCCTTTCCTTTTTTGGGACCTTATTTAGGAAGTTACCAGCTGTCTTCAAATTCACACACTACCTCAGAGTGACTAGAAAAGTATTTGCCTCAAAGAATTAACAGGTACGAGGTGTTTTTATGTCATCTTCTCCCAAGGAAAGCTCCCTCTAGGCAAACTTCTTTTATCACTCACCCATTGTCCGCCCAGCTCAGCTAGCAGTTGTTGCACTCCAGTTATTTCACCACCCACCTTATGTGACTGTGACTTTGGCAGGTGACTTCCAGGTGCTACACAACTATCTTGGTAGACAACCCCAACTCACAGCAAAGTCTTCACTAAATTTGCCTTGCTTGTGCTTAAAAATCAATGTCTTAGATAAATATACCCAGCACTATGCATATCAGACTTACTGCAGCAGGGAGGAGGGGAAGTCCTTGACATCTTTATTTTGCTTTTGGTTTTTTGGTTTGTTGTTGGGTTTTTTGTTTTGTTTTTTTAAAGATGGCTCATCTTATGTTCTAAAAAACAAACAAACAAAGCAGAAAAGCCTATAGCTTTCATTATTGTTAATGTGAAACCAAACCGCTATGCAGAAAAGGAACAAACAGTTCTTTGAATAGATGCCACCGTTGTATTTAAAGAGTGGGAATTCAAATGAGCCTCGGTGAAAAGAAGGTGAGCAGTGTGCGCATTCTGTTTTTATTTATTGTTGGCAGAAATAGAGCATTACTTAGGTGTAATTTACATAAGAGTTTCTAATTTAACGCCAAGGTTGTTGAAGGGAAAAATGACATGCATTTATCAAGGGATAAAAATAGCAGCTATGCCAACATTTGAAACAGGCAGAGCCACAGAAACCTCGCTGTGCTGCAAAGCAAAGGACTGATCCAGTGAAAGCAGAGTAGGTGGCTAACTTTTCTAGGGGGTTTATAGAGTGGAAGAAAAAAAAGTCTACGCACCATTTCCCACATGCCATCTTATCAGGAAGGCTATTAAGCACGGTATAATTGCCCTGGTTCAGGCTTGATCATAAAGAAATGAACAACCACTCAGGTTTCAAGTGTGATAAAAACAACAAAAGCCTTTTTTGTTCTACTGATAACAAAATAACTTGATCATGGAATAATCCATAAATACAAGGTCCATATGGAAACCAAATGACCCAGTTATATTTACTATTGAAATGGGTTCTTGTAATTCCCTTTGAGTCATGTATATCAGAAGTTAGGGCTTTATCCAAAAGTTAAATTAACCATGTGTTAACTGTTATTTATTTATTTATGCATTTTCTGAATGGATTTGAGGGAGAGCTTCAATATCCTAACTTCATATTCAGAAAAGGTTAAAAAACAAAGGGAGATTGAAAGAAAATCTTAGTATCTAATAGGCCTGATACCTTTTCATTTTTAAGTTTTATACAAGTGTCAAAGCAATTTCACTGGCCCCAAAACAGACCACAGTAGAGAATGAGGCAGTAGAACTGGGATCTTGTTAAACCCAAGCATTCAAAAATCATTAGTCAGAACCCTGAAAAAAAAAAAAAAAATCACAAGATATGAAAATTAATAAATTTAAAGTGTTCCTTTGTTCATCTCCTGGGTTTTGAACCTTCTGGGTTCATCTTTTTAGACCCTTCTACAAAGACCCTACAGCTAGAAAAGTCCTTTAAAAAATCCTGAAACCAGGGATTCTCTCCAAAAATCACCCAACTCTGGGAGCTATAGGTTTTAGGGGCAAAAATATCTAAAACAGCAAGACTTAGAATAAAATTGAGAGAGCTGAACACTGTCAGAAATTTAGAAAGGTAGAATTTTTGTTTCTAGTAAAACAATACCACATTACGTCTGAAAATGTGTTTGTGTTGCTGAAGATGTTTTTAAACACTAAGGACTATGCTATTTATTTTAGTTTTCAGAACAGATCCCTTTATTTATTATTTAATATTTGAAATTTCTCCACCATGTATCACTTAAAAGTACTGTATTTTCTCAATTACAACATGCACATTTTTGTCCAAAAAGCAGCACAAAAGTAACTGAACAACAAGCAGGCTCAACTGAGCAGACTCAGCTCCCTAGTTGCTGCTACTCAATTACTTACCACAAAGAAAGATCTTTTTTCTTCATTCTTCTTTCAAAAACAAGATCCATATTTTAGTCTGTGGTGTGTTGTGTACAAGAAAATACGGTAATTAACTCCATGTTGAATGGTTTAGAGATGGTACCAATGTGGGAAAAATCATCAAATGCATCAAAAGTTGTAAATGTGAACATTTGCCATAGGGGTTCTTTCTTATCCCTACCAACTCATCCTGATATTTCAGCCTGAAACTGAAAATGTTATACAGTTATATAAAGAGTTTAGTTTCCATAGAAACTGTTATTATTGTCTAAAGAATTTAAAAATGGTTTTAAAAAGTGTGCATTTTGCAGTCCCATTTGCATACTGCAGATGCAAAATTTTCAACGGTTCATCATTTTACCAGTATTTATACCTTAGACCATTTTAGATGACATTCCTAGATTTAAGAACTTCTATATTATTGGCATAACTATATGTAACATGGAAACATTAATACATTTAGAGCCGTTTTTGTGTTTTACTACACTACTTATGTTCACGGCACGTGTACAGGTCTAGATATAGACAGACACAGAACTGTATCTAGAGATACTATCTCTAGATAGCTGTAATATAATTACTTATATTTTATTCTCATGCACACAGAACATGCCAAGCTAGAGAAACAAAAGCAGCCTGGACCAGTTTGCACAGCAGAATAGGAGTGGAGGGAGTGGTGCCCAGTAGAGGAAAGGCTAAGAGGAAATTACAAAGGAAGTTCCTTCATTGCAAGTATCAATTTACAAACTTGCTTCAGCATTTTTAAACCAAACAGTCTAGGGCCCCCAAGGTCCTGAAGTCCTAATCTATTTGACGTCAGGGAGAGTTCTGATTTAGGGAGGGCTATGGAATAAGGCTCTGAGGACTACATGTTTCAAAACTGCTCAAATTAATCTGTACATAAACAGTTTTTTCCTTCCGATTTAAAGATGAATTGCTTATTAATCTCCTCTCAAAATTACTTCTTCCTTCTTAAATGATTCTAATAACTTATTAAAAAGCAGAGGTTATAATAATTATCTTATAATTCCCTCAGCCCTGTATAGCTCTCATTATATTTGGAATGAAGACACTTCTCCTAATACACAATTATAAAGGTCTCTCCTCGTTTTCTCCAGAACATTAGCTCCATTTATCTTCTCATTTGCATATTCACCTCAATGCTCCTGTTGCTTGATATTTGCCCTCTCTTACAATTACCCTTCTCCCCCATTGCAAGATTTAGCACAAACATCACATTTTGGATGGAAAATGCTCTTGCAACTTCTGAGTAAGAAAACTGAACACATCCCTGAACAAGTTGGGGGGACAGGAAAGATGATTTTGTATTTAAATCTCTTGGCTAGAACAGAGGAAGTTTGGGATACATTCCCAGGGACTTTCAACGTATCACTGTGGGGGTTGACATTTTAAAGTTATGTAGGTGCCTTGAGATGCAAAAGAGCCTAGGGATTTTCAAAAGCACCTCACTCCCACTGAAAGATTCTCTGCCTCATATATATTGCCTTTAAATACCATTACAACTCTAGTGTTTGATCTATCTGTGCCTCAGTTCCCCCATCTGTAAGATGGTTCTGATTCTTTGTTTTCTCTGCCTACAAGGTAATATATCTCTGGGGCAGGGATTTATTATTGAATTGCCATGATTGATGGGGCCAAAATATAACGATATAATCAGTGGGTCAGTGTAGTTCTCATTTCCATATTAGCAGACCCTTGAGTTTCATTTATCAGGTATATTCAGTGTGCATTAGTATAAATCTACTGACCCATTCTAAACAGATGAACAAAGATGACTTTGACCAGTCTTCCCATGTAAAGAAATTTAACAACAATTTAGCCCCACTGATTACAGGAGATACCAGCAGTGGGGAGCCAGAAATAGGATGCAGTGGATGGGAGTGCAAGTAAGTATGGGGCCAATTACTACCACCAGTAGTTTTCATGACCCCAGCTATAAGAAGGATGTGGTGGTGGGCAGGACACCAAAATCAGCATGCAGGAAACCAAGTTCCAATTCCTGGTTCTGAGGAAGACTTCATGTGAAATCTGCATGAAGTCATTTAAGCTACCTTGTGCCTCAGTTCACCACCTGTAAAATGGAAGAGTACTTCTATGCCTCACAGGAGTGCTGTGAGGACAAAAAATATGAAGGACTGTGAAGTGACTCCGATCCTATGCTGAGGCAGCCCTTGTAGGTACACAGAGGTAGAATGTCATTCTTATAGCACTGGCAAGGGAGTATACAGGGGAGTATTTGGGTATTGCTACACCTTACCAAGGATTGTGTCAATAGACACCACATACTGTGGTCTTGGTTATGGTATTATAAGCTTTCACGTTCATAATACTTCCTCTCTATTCCTTGCATTCTGGCAGCATTTCACAGCATGTAAATGTATAGCTTAGTTTAAATGCTTGCCCCAAGAGCAAAACATGATATTTGTTTATGTCTAACAATGTGTCCAAGTGAGATAGATCAGCAAAAAGACTAAAAGTAAAGAAATTCAATATTTTTCCCTATGGCTAAAAGTGACCTAAACTGCTTCCTACAGTGATGAAGGGACTTTGTCATAGCACTAATAATGTTCTAGAACACTGTAGCAGGACACTAGGGTGCCTGCTACTGAGTAGTAGTAAATGGGTAGCTGCCAGCCAACAGGGCAGCAGCTGGGAGTTGCTAGGGCAACTAATTGGGTCAGCTGACCACCAGGGGGCAGGGCCTGGCCTTTAATAAGCAGAGAAGGCTAGGGCCAGAGGCAGTCCCCCTCTGTCAGCACAAGGAGAAGGCACTCTGTGGGAGTAAACAGAGCCAAGGATAACAGAGAGGTTTGATGGCTGGAGAGTGGCTGTGTATAAGGCTGGGTGGTGGAAACCCTGAGAAGGATACACAGAGATAGCCAGGTTGGCTAGGAGTTGCGTGATAACCCAGGAGGGGGGAGATTTTGGTTGAAGTTGTGTTATAACCCAGGAAAGGGAGATTTTGCTTTTGGGTTATTGTGTTTAAAACCGGAGGACCGGGAGAGGCTGAAGGGTGGAGGAGGCCTCAAGGGGAGCCCCCTCAGTAAGGTGGGGGTGCTCTGAGCCCCAGGGAGGGCGCTGTAGTGGTGCGAGAAGCACTGTAGGCCCAGTGGGCGTGGGCGCGAGAAGCATAAGTAGGCCCCAGCGAGGCATAAGCCCAAGAAGGCAGGTCTGGGGGCCAGGTAAGGCTAAGGCTGCCTGAGCCCCGAGCGTGTGAAGCACGGGGAGCACGAGTACAGGCCCGAGTCGGGCGAGAAGCGCGAGTGCAGGCCCGAGTCGGGTGAGGAGCGCGGGCCCGAGTGTGGGTGACCGTGAGACATGAGGGGTAGGCCCCAGTGGGGCGCTGCCTGGAAGGGGAAGCCCCGAAAGGGGGCGAGCCCAGTTAGAGACCCCAGTGTGGGCAAGTGCAGGAAGCACGAGCATAGAAAGCCCCAGTGTGGGCAAGTGCGGAAGCGCGGGGATAGAAGTGCCCCAGAGTGAGCAAGCAGGGGCGGAGAGCACGAGGCACAGGCCCCGGCGGGGCGAGAGTGCAGGGAGAAGCCCCAGGAGAGGGCGCATATCAAGTAGGCCCAGGAGAAGGCCAGCACAGGGAGTAGAGCAGACTCCTGGTATAGTAAGACCGGCCCCATGCCACGGAGGGCAGGAAGGCAGCCTCCCATTGATAATAAAAGATCAAAGAAGTGGAAGGCGAAAAAGAGGGGGGGTTTAGGACCCAGACTTGGCATGGTAGGCAAGGGCGCTAGGGGAGGTCACGGCACCCCTAGGTCTCGCTGCCACAAACACCTTCCATCTTGTTTGTTATTATTTCAATCAAAATAATTAAATGAAAATGAACATTAGAAAAGCATGTCTTGATCCAAAGCCCTCTAGATACTGTGGAAAGACTCCCATTAATTTCTATGAGTTTTGGATCAGATCCTGAAAACACAGGCCTGTTCACTAGTTCTTTGTAATTTTTAATGCACTTAGAAACAAAATGGCTTCCTCAAACTGGCAGAAAGCAAAGAGTTACGAAATCCAATACCAAATGTTGTCATAAACTAGAGGAATGCAAGGACCACATGATCACTTCTAGTCATGTGATGGACTACCCAGCCAATTCCTCTCATCTGCAAAAGATGGGTCTTGTGCTATGATCTGAAGAACACCAGGGTGTAGCGAGACTAATGAGGCAGATGAGTTTCATCATGAATTACCTTCCTACAAGCCTAAGAAATATTACATTTGGGAACTTATTCATCCCTGTTAACTGGCATCAAGGAAGCAGAACGCACATGAGGGAACCAGGGGCTTCAAGATAACCACCTGTCCACAGTCCATGGATTGTTTAAACATTTCTTGAAGTCCAGATCCTCAGATGTTGTGAAGCAGCAGCAATGAAGCTTTGACAGTTTATGCAAGGTGAGTCTCTGGATCATGCTTTATATCAGAATACTTTAGGATGAACAGATTGTGGACAGCCTACATGTGGGGGCAAAGGGCAAGAGATTTTCAACCCCATATTGACTCCTTTCAAGAGTCACAGTCCTTGTCCTCACTATGACTGGTGCCACTAGTGACTAGAGAGGAAGTGAAAACATGGGTAAGACATTCTACACCCTATTCACAAGTGTAGCAGTTGAGACGTGCCTCTGCATTTGGTAGCTCCAGGGGCATGTCTACACTAGATGTTTACTGCAAGTTGACTAATTAGCTGTGCATTAAACATCTCAGCTTCTACATGTGTGCCCTTACTAGGTGGAGTAAACTAATTTACTCCCCAGCAGCAAAGTACTTGTACTTACTCTGCAACAGCACACATGTAGACACTGCCTGGCTGGCTGGGGCATGAGGGTGCTTCAGTTTGGGGCCTTCCTGCTGGCTAGCCCCATGCTGAAGCTTCCTCATGCTCCATACAGCTCCTCCACAACACACTGAGCCAAGGGGAGCAGCCCTGGGCTGGCAGGCTGACCGCTGGGGCCCCCTGCCAGCCAGGGCTGCTCCACCCGGCTTCATGTGCTATGCCCGAATAAATTGTGCAGCTCATTGCACTGGAGTTAATTGCTCCAGAGCACACATGCAAATGGCATGCCCAGGAGCAATTAACTCTGGAGTGATAAGCTCTGCAGTTTATTCAGGTGCTGTAACTGCATGTGTAGATGCACTCCAGCTGCCACAATCTCTCTATGACAGCTATCATCTTGCCCAACACATCAGGGTGACTACCAGTGCTCAAACCAGGAGCTGTTGCAGTTTGAGCTGAAGAGCCAACCCTTCCTTCAGCTGCAAAAGACTTGCACTGTCCTGTGGGGCTCCGGCAGAGGAATCCCTATAAACAAAGCATATGCTCACCTAAGGGCTGTATCTACTTGCCAACAATGCTCCTAATATGTGACTGTGTATAATATAGATATGGCTGACCCCCATTTTGCTTCATGTGTTAAATAGCATTTCATCCACAGTCAACCCAGGTGCCATTTTTGTTCTGCTCCCACACATTCGTTGACAAAAGGCAACCTGATTCACTCAGGTGCTACATTACACCACCCTGGAAGTCAGGGTTTTCTCATACCCTTCAATTAATGCCACTGCAGTCATGTTGCACGATAACAAAAACAGCCTTTATGTAACCTAATAAATAAAAGTCACCAAGGTAATAGCTGTGCATAAATCTTAGCTAAAAATGTTTTGGTAGAAGAACACTAATGTCTTCTGTAAAGCGGGTGGCACTTTAAAATTATGTTCTAGCCATTGTTAATGTTTTATTGCTATTCATCGTAAAGCCATTAATCACAGAGAACTAATTTGATATTAATGTGGATGTCATAAAGCGATTCAGTAGCATTCCACTTGTAATTCAGCATTTCAAATGCTGCCAGCACTCCACAGAAAGCTTTGAAAACGAAATGTAAATGGAGTATTTTTGAGAGAGCTCCAGGTCCATGGAACCTGCTAACATGTATTGTCACAAAACCCAATCATGGGACAGTGTCCTGCAACACAGCAGGTTGGAGGAAAGAAGGAAGGGAAGGGAGTATAGGGGGAAAGATGGTGAACAAATGGAGACGGTGTCAATCCACCATCCATTTCCTCCCCTGAGGTTATGGTATGAATGGCATCTCAAGAGGCCACTTCAGCCTCGAAGCTTCAGCCACAGCTGTGAAGCTGTGCAGCTGTACTTTCAGAACCCTGGGGAGATTTCCTTCCCTCCTTTAACCTCTGGATTTCCCCAAGGCACAGCCCAGTTGCCAGAGCTGTGCGCTGGAGATTTTCCTTTCATATTAAATTCTCCATCCAAAAATAACAATATAGGCACGCACAAAAAATGTATTTCTATTACTGATTTTCTCAGAAGACAGTAGAAGGGAATTCCAAACATAACTGGGCCTCCTGGGACTAATACAAATGTGAACTGAAATCAGTTCAAAAGAGTCTTACTAGCCTCAACAGGCATCAGATCAGGATAACTGAAGCAGGAGACCATCCTGTACAAAATGCAACAAGAACTAAATGCTGAACCTAAGGGGAAGGAAAATCTTTAATTCTGTTGTATTCAACTTTAGAAATAACTCTCAGGTTTCAAGTTTTTTATTCTTTATCCACCATAAATACAACTTTCACCAGAACAGGACCAAATGCCACAGGTCTACATAGACTTGGTAAAGTGAAAATCCAAATATTTTTCTTTGTCTTAGAGAAATTCTCTCGTCCCTGTCTATCATTTCCATGAGGCCCTATCAAAATTATCAGTGTGACATCTTGTAGGTGTACAGCAAAACAGCCTACCTTGGGAGCTCTGGCATGTTTTCCACATCTGGCATCTTTGACAAGGCTGGTATCAAGCAGCTCTGTCTCCTATGTGGAAAAGTGGAAAATATATTGTCATTACACATGTCAAAAATATACTTATATGTGCAAGTTACAAAATATTGCCACCAGAGAAAGACGGTCTTGCAGTGAATATGATGCAGGCTGCAGAGTTTACAAAAGAACTACTTTTTAAATGTGCTTTATTACAATTTTGGAGCCTTAGTCAAATAGCCTGATTGTTTCCTCATGAGTCTGCTCTGATGTGTGTTATTTCTCTAACTCTTTGATCTTTGGATTGCTAACCATGATGATCCAAAACTATTTAGCCTGTTTTTTAGATTGCCAAGTACCCCTACTGAACCACATGATTTTTTTTTTTTTTTTTTTTAGGCAGAACATCCATTTGCTGGTATTTATGTATAGTTTCCCCCTCAATAATTAGTTCCTTGCTCCAGTATGAAAAAGAGAACTCTGCCTCACACAAAATCTGCCCTCTGCAATAGAAAATCTACTTGATCACAGACAGAATGCTTTGAAAAGCATGCATGAAAAAGAGGGATGTTATACATTTGGTGATAACATGCTCCATCAATTTTATGGAGACTTATTTTCCTTACTGCTCAGGAAAAGTCATGTACTTTTGACAAGCTTTCATAGTTCATGACACTTCCCAGCCCCCAAGAACACGCTGTATTTGGTAACCACGAGAACAAAAGCAACATACAATAGGCTATCCTCTATAGAGGGAAATAGCTTAAAGGAAAATGTTGCAGTGGATTTTCTCTGGTTTTTAGTTTTTAATATCAACTCAGCTTTCAAAAATATATATGTTTGCATATTTAGGGCCAGACTGTCCTGTCTGGTGCCCCTTTTCAGAAGAACAAGGCATGGCAGATGCCTCCCTACTCCCTTCCATTCCATGTTCAGCAGAGAAGAATGGGAATTGCTCTCCAAGGGGCTGCTACTAATTTGTACTGTGCATGTGAGTACAAGGGGTGGGCACACACAGTACAAATGGCTTGAGTCTCAGTATTTCTCATATCTAGCTTGGCAGCCCAGCAGCACTGGTGTCTAGGGGGGTACACTTGCACCAGCTTCAGAGTATTCTACTCTCTCTGGAGTCGGGGGTAACCAGGAAGCAAATCTGTAACTTTGAGTCAACATCTTTCCCTTAGATATTCCTTAGATAGCACAAGTTTTTTGGAAGAAATGCCTGTACAGAGCAAGTAAGGAAGGAATAACAATGGTACAATTTGAAAAGGCCCAGATGTCTGCTCATGTACCTTTCCCACGCGCTCAGACCCAGGCATCAGGCACATATTTTTTCCCCCAGAGGCAACAAAAATTATCTCGTGAGATGAAGGGAAACAGGTTTAATTTGACATGGCATTGATTAAACATGTTAAAGCACATCCTACTCCTGTCTTCCTCATTTGCATCATAATACAGACTAACTGTCCATGGTAGCAAGTTCACATTCAAATACACATTAAATATAAGCAATTACAGTTATAGTGTTGAAGTAGGAATGTGACCACAGTGCATACAGCCTAATTTAATGCATTTTCAGCATTCAAGTAATTACTTCACTGATTCTCAGAGATTCTGAAATTTAAATGGAGTGAAAAGGATCTATATTTTGAAAAGCAAACACCAAGTTCCCAAAACAAAACACAGGTATCTTTAAGTGACATAATGATCTTGCCATGGGTTATTCTGTACACTGATTTCTTTTCTATTTTTATGAATCAAATCCTGCACCAACCTTGTCCCAACCCCCAAACACTTACCATCCTACCCTGGAAGTACTTCCTATTCTGAGAACACTACCTATTCTGTTCCCAAATAGCTGGGGGGGGGGGGGGGGGGGGGTGGGGGG
>NW_017729022.1:134746381-134784938 GCF_001723915.1 Gavialis gangeticus | reverse complement strand
GTGTGTGTGTGTGTGTGTGTGTGTGTGTGTGTGTGTGTGTGTCCCAGCAGATCTAGGATTTGGAAAAGAGGGTTCCCAGCCTCCTCCATCATCAGTGCAGGCAGACTTCACCACAAGAGCAGCAACCAGGGACTATTTTTGAAGTCCCTCAAGCAGATAAAAATCTTCCCTACTCCCTCCCTTCCCCTCTATGCACAGTGGCACATCCCCTTCCCTTTCCCACCCACTGCTGTACCCAGCTGATCCAGAGGCAGGCTGGGATGACAGCTTCATAGCCACTCTTTCCCCACTCCAGCCAGGCTCTGCAAGGAGTCATGCTCAGTCAGAGACAGGAATGGCAGCAGCCAGGTTCTCTTCCCACACATCTACTTCCACGCTGGCAGGAAAAGCCAAGGCTGAGTACAGACAGTCAGAAAGCCTGAGGCTGAATTGATTCGATCTTCGCAGGTTAGTCTAAGCTGCATAAATACAACTGATAAGCAAGTGAACAGACATTTACTTTTGATTCTGGAAATGCAGCCACATGCCTGCAGTGGCTCAGGCCAGAAGATGGTGGGCACTAGAGAATGCCTCCCTGCTCGGCTGAAGCAGACAGCTTGGGGCAAGGCTAGCCCACCCACCCTGCAAGGGGGGAGTTCCCAGAGGAGGTGCAAAGTATCTTGGGATGCTGGGCAACTGTGAGTTCACTTGAATCTCAAGGGGATCTGGGACACCAGTTCAGTAAAGCAATTTTACCTAAATCAGTTAAGTCCGATACTACATCCATCCTCATAGATTTCATAGACTGTTAAGGGCTGGAAGGGACCTTGTAGATCATTGGGTCAAGGTTCATCTTAAACCAGTTTCAGCCATTTTGAAAGTGCACTGAACTTCTGTGGTGTTACAGATTTGAACCAATTCCCAACCACATATACAAGTTTATGTGCCATTTCTGTCCCTAGCCCAGAGGACCAGGAAGGGAAGAGGGATCCACCTGCTAGTGCCACTGTCCCTAGATGAGCCCAGCTCCACACAGAGCCTTGCTGGAGCAGGCAGGAGTGACTCTGGAACTCCGCCACCCCCTGCCCCAGAGGCAATTGTGGGTGAGGGAGGAGGGGGAGGTGCTGCTGCTGAGCACAGAAGGGAGTGGGGAATTCTAACTTGCTTTGAGGACTTAAAAAAATAAGCCCCTACAGCTGCTCATAAGGCATGGTTGACTGAAAGGGGCTATGTCCATAGCACTGCACCTCCCACCCCAGATCTGTGCGTGTTTGTGTGCATGTTCATTTATCCCTCTCAGTACCCAAGAGTAACTGTTTCTTAATAAAATGACTATTATCTATCAAAGGTTCAGTTCTCAGCTGAAAATACGCACACACACACGCCCATGCTCCTCACAAGTCCAACTTCCCCACACTGCATCCCCTGTTTCACCCAACATACTATGGCAATTGAGGTGGATATAAAAGTTTGGATCAGGACAAGATCTGTAACCCAAGCTCTGCTGGGTATAGAAAGGCCAATGAAAGCCATAGAGCCCTGGGATACCCAGCTCATACGCATGAAATTCCAGCATTTTCCAAGCAGGAATAAACAAATGAATCATGGAAACAAAATGGGATAGGAATGGGATGAAGTCACCCCCTAGATTTCACTGGGTGAAACGCAACCCTTCTTCAGCAGCACCCAGTGATAAACTGCTGCTCCTGTGCTTTCTTCACCAGATCAAAGTCTAGATGGAGGGGCTCCTCATCCTAACCATCCCCAGCCTCTTAAAGCCAACACAGAACCCACCTTCAATGTAAAGGCAATGCTCAAGACCACCTGCATGAAGCCTTCCTGATATGATGTCTAATATGGGATCTCTACTGAGAAGCATTTTTCATTTATAGTACCCAAAAAACTGTGATGTGTACTGTGCGCTTTGTCCCTCCAGAACCCAACATGACTGGTTCCCAGATTGGGAAGGGAGCCATGACTCTCAGCTGTGCCAAATTTATCCTGCTCCAAAATCTTTGAAGCAGCAAAGGTTTGTATGCCTCTGCTAAAGATCTGGCCCTTGGCCTTACTGTAACATTTCTAATATATTCATTTCATATCTATAGTCCGTCTCTGAGCAGAATTTCTTCTAAGACCCCAGGGATGTTAGATTAGTGCAAGAATGTCTCACACATGTTTTTATTTCTTCTATAATTTATTTCATGCTGTATTTGCATACCACTGTAAATGCATCTCCAGATGCAGTCTAATATTCTTAGTGCAGACACTAGACTATTCTTTGACAACAAAAGAGGGATTTAAAGAGGGAAACATTAAGGAAGTTATTTATTCTTTCAAATTCTTCTGAAACACCACAGTACTGGTTACACTATGGTCCCATTTGGAATACATCAAAACCAAAGGCAGGCTCAGTGTTGGAGGTATGAAGGAAAACATCTGAAACAAAACAGCCAACTACAACGCTCTATTAAATGGCTGGTAGTGAGCACAACTTTAAATAAAACAAAATAAGCACACAGCGTAGAGTTCTTCGATTTAGTGCATCTGGGATGCTTGAATATTGGCAGGAATTAAAATAATGAAATATGGCAGAGTTGCATTAGTGTTTATCACACTGAGACTGAGGTTTAGGATGGGATGAGAAAGCCTAGATATAATTAAGGAAAGAAGAACAGAGGACATTTAACAAAAGGGAGATAAGGGAGGAAAGAAACCCAGAAGAGAGGCAGAGATAAGGCACTCAAAAACACTTGGAGAAACTAAGATAGACAAGAAATGTAATGAAATTGAACAGAATAAAAATACCACCCACAAGACACCATGCAGATACCTGCTATTAGAAAATAAAGGCTCACTGTGTCCTTAATTGCAATAAATCAGCATACTTCAATTTCTTGCCTTTCAACCCTCTAGACCCCTGCTGGCTTTAGGTGTGACTGCTCCAAACCCGAGCTGGCACTACCACCCATCAACATTTGTGCAGCTTACAGCGTAAGGAGTAACAAGGTCCTGAGCAGCAGAACATTCTTGGTCACATTGAGGTGATGCGACTCATCTCACAAGCAATCCCCACCAATCAAAAGTCCTCATTAGATTTTAAATTTAGGTGGCTCCTGAAGTTCTTAACCCCTGGATTGTCCACATATTAACACCTGAAACTTAATTTTCCATACACTTTAGGCAGCTTAAAATCAGGCCACTCCAGGACAGGTTTCTCTCTCCCATGCTACCCAGCTCCTGTTCTATTAATGTGTGGCCACTCCCCACAGAGAAGGTGCCCAAGTTGCAGTCCTCCAGCATCAACTGTGTGGACAAACCTATTGCCCAGGGAGCAGTTCTGACACCAAGCCAACTCTCTGATCCCACTCCCGGGGTGCAACCTTCCCACCACCGAGGATACAATCCTGTGTAAATAACCAGCAGAGCAAATATCAGCTAGCAAGCAGAAACTTTTCCTTGACCTCCAACTCGGCCATCTTCTCCAGCATGAGATAAAAGATGCTCCTGATGGACCAGCAACCCCACATCCCAATTCCAAGTCCTAATTTATTGAAACATGAGACCTTCTTTAATTTACTTTCTCTTTATTTCTTTTTAAACTCTTTTTTCACTTCTTTTTATTTTATCCTTTAGTGGCTAACTTCATTTAATAACTACCCCCCCACCCCATTTCCTTTCCACTTCTCATTTCATTACCCACCCCTATTGCATTAACTCTCCACCTCCCAGCTTCATGTTCCCACCCCCAACCCATCTATCCCCATACCCCAGCCTAGAGCAGGAATAGAAGCCTGTCCTGACTCACTAACTCTATAGTGGCAACTCACACTGGTGGCTCCTAGCCAGGCCCCTGCTCCCCAACCATCTAGTGGCAGGTCACAGCCATGCAGGTCAGGAAGAGTCAGAGAAGGTTTTTAGTCTTAACGTGTGACTACTCCAAACTCAAGCTAGAACTAACACCGATCAACATTTGAGCAGCAAAAAGTGTAAGGTCTAACAAGGTCCACAGCAAGACTGTAATACATTTCTCAACATGCATATAGGTATTTCAACACCACTAACTCCACAAGTCCAAAAAGAATCAGGAATCAGGCTCAAAAATCATGATATTTTAAGACATTAGAATCCTTTGGATTCTTTTTCATTTGGTTCCTAGTTATTGAGCCATTGGGGGAGCGGTTACATTTTTCAGCTTCTGAAAAACATGCCATTTTAAAATCACCAGACTGCAGAAGCAGGAGCTTTATAAGCACACCCCAGGAAAACAAGACCTGCAAACAGAATCATGAGAAATGGTAATACTGTAATATTGTAGCAGTGCTGTTCTGAGGAAGCTATGGACACATGGAAAGAAAGTATGCTAATCAAAGGATTCAGAACATTGAAAAGCTCAACAAATGCTATAAATAAATTACTTTATCAGCATTCACATGAGAGAAAAGAACCAATAAAATGTGGAAGAATAAAAGGATCACAAGTGAAGATGATGAACCACACACAGAGTGAACGTCAGATGCTTTTTACCATAGAACTGGCCTGGCATTTCATACGTTAAAAAAAGGCATGAATCCTTTACTGATTTTATGAAAGCATATCCGGACCTCTCCTAACAAAAATGGAAAAAAGGGTTTTCAGCAGGAATAACAGGCATTAAGAATAAACACAAAGCAAAAAACAGCCAACAAACACACAAACCATAAATGAAAACACACAATTTAATGGCACCTGTGCCCTGCTGGGCTCCCTCTAGAAGAGGAAGTGTAAAAAAGAATATAGGATGGAATGCAAGAAGCTTCAAAGACTGAGCTACGGGAGGACTGTGGTGAGAAGCCACCTCCTTTTAAAGAGAGTGGGCATACAGCAGTCTCACATGCATTATTACCATGTTCAAATGGACCGATGGGTGTAACAAGTTATCATCCCAGAGGTTTTGAGCTGGTGTGGTAAATTAGGTGGGAAGCAGCTAAGCAAAGCATTGAAACAGATGGCCCTATGTTCTTGGTCGTTAGCAGATTTCAGGAGGCGAGAGGTACGTTTCTGTAATTTAATTTTACACCTGCGTTTCAAACTGTGAAAATAGAGGCCTTTACAGCCTTGCAACACACCAGCTAAACTGAAGGCCAGAGAATGAGAAAGGCACGCCAATTGTACTGCCACTTCAGGCAGCATTCAGAGGCGTCCAGTTAAATAAGAATTCCTCGGGCAGTAACATTTTTCAAAAGTTCCAGACCTTGGGAGCTTTGTGACCACTCACACTTGCTTTCATTGCCTAAAGTCCACATGGAAGAGGGAGACGGTGATTTTAAATTGCTTTTAACAAATTCAGGGTTCACAGTAAAAAAACTGGCCACAGTAGTTGCTGCTTCTTTGTCTTTACTTCAGCAAAGTGAGGGCAGGGGAGTGGGCATAAGGGGAGGAGGCGAAAGCCTCAGTTCTCCTGCTGCAAAACTGACAGGCCAAATCCTTCTCCCACTGATGTCAGTGGGAGTCTAAGCATTGATCTCAGCAGACCCAGGACTGGAACCGTACTGTGTGCTAGATGAGCCATGAAAGCCTATGGCAACTGCAAAGCAAAAACAGCAGAAGTTCAGCTTTGCACTGAGTAGAGACCTGTAACCATTGTTAATGGGACATATTAATCTTGCAACAGAATAATGTCTCTTAATTTATTATTACAAAAAAGGAACAGTAATTTATAGTACAAAGATTTCTAAGAAGTGAAAAATTAATCCTGCTAGTTTTGTTTCTAATTAGTAACTGAGACAGAAATCTATTCCTATAGGACTAGATTGTGCAACTCACTTTTATATGAGTGTACAAATCCACAGGCACAAGAGATTGTGCAACCCTTACTGTGTTCTTGATTAATCCCCTTTGAATGAATGGAGCAACTCCAATTTATGCCAACTAGGATCTGGCCCACTCTTCTTTTTCATGAATGGTTTTATACTACCAAAAATCGTGCTACAGCCTGCTTACTGATTACATATCAGTGAGAAAGCAGGAGTCCCCAGTGATGATACTAGAGAGCTCAGCTTAAAAACAGTTAATCAAATGTGTATGACCTAAAGTTAGAATCAAGCATCATGCAGAACTTCAAAACCTGTCAGGATTACATAGCAAAGGTAGGTATGTGGTGAAGCTTGTGTGGGATGAGTCAGAATAGATATCTGCTAATTTTAGACATACATCCCCACAAAATAATGAATTCCTCTTTGTCGTGCTTAGTGCTAGCCTTTGAGTAACCATGGAATCATGTCACTGTAATCTCTGTCCATCATTCGCTTCCAGTCTAGTACGCCCTTCACAAAACCATGCCAAAGCTATATGCTATACTGTTGCCAGGGGCAGATCCAGCGGGGTGCACTGGTGCACTTGCATGCCCCTTTTATTTCTGCTCCACCCAAAGTTTAAAACCAAGTGCCTGACAGTAGCAGTAGCAGGGAGTCTATTAACTTCATGTCTCAGTGTAATCTATCCAATTCCTTCGAACCTCTTCATTCCACATGTTAATGAACCTCTCTCGTTTTTAATGGTCTGGATGTTCAGATAATCAACTTAGCCTTTCTTCTGCAATTCTGCTGTTTGGTAGCTGCTCCTGGTAATGTAGCTCCTGTTTCATAGCCCTGCAGACTATTTTTAGCTCTAGTTACAAACATTAACAAAGGTTTGGAAATAAGTTTCAGTGGATCACGGAATGCATTATTAAGATGCTCAAGAAGGCTAGAATTTGTTTTATGAATCTGAAATTAATGCACATTCCAATTAATTTGTATGCATTTTTCCTCACATCTTACATGGAATAATACAGCCCCAGACCACTAGCTCATTAGTAAAGCTTTTTTCAGCTTGATAAAAATGTGATTTCTTATGTGTGATGATGAAACATGCCATATGCACGCTCCCTTTCACAATTCTAGATCCCTGCATGACTGACGTGCTGTACTTAGCACAGTACTAAGCAGGCTTGAATGCAAAAGTGGTTGGCCAGTATGAATCTGAATCTGGCTAAGGATTCTGAATACATAAGCACCATTACAAACAACTCCAGGTGATAAATTTCCAGTGAAAAATGTGCTCTTGGTGAAGCTGAAATTGCTCAAGGAATATGGAGAGTTAGTCAAGACTTAGCATGGGAGGAGGGGCAGTCAAAACAGTGTTTACATAATGTTAACTTCTACTTGTTCATTTTATAAGGGTTTTTTCCGCTTCAGAAAACTCTTTTAATTTTCAAATTATTTTTGTATTAACAGTTTAATCTTAAAGTCAAAGTCAAAATTCAACATTAGCTGACCCATCATTTTTTTTACATTTTGTTTTGAAGAAATTTTCTGAGTTTTATATTCCATTCAGATTCACAAGTCACAAATTAGACTGGCTGAGAATCTGACTCTTGACAAATAGAGAGTTGTGATTTACACTCATGTCCAGAACAAGAATTAAGGATATCAGTAGAAAACTTAGGGTCTCTGTAGATGTGCAGGACACCTACTCTGATGTGCTATAATTACAGAGCGTGGGAGCAGATTCAATTAATCAATTATTTCAAAAGAGGTTGGCCAGTGTGCTAATTAGCACACTCCAGCAGACTCGATTAAGATGCTCAAGATGGCTAGAATTTGTTTTATGAATCTGGAAGAGATGTCCATTTAATTCTAATGACTGCAGGACTAATGAAACAAAAGAGGATTAATCAACTCTGCTGGAGCATGCTAATTAGCACATTCCAGCATCCTTAGTGTCTCGTGTATTCAACATCCCTGTGTTTCAAAATGGTGGTGGGGGTGCTTTAACTAAAGCTTGTCGAACAAGCTTTAATTAAAGCACCCCTACAGCCATTTTGAACTACAAGATGCCGAATGCATGAGATACTGCAGGTGCTTTAATTAGAGCAGCTCCCAAGAGCCGCTCTAGTTAAAGTGAGCCCCTGGCCTCCGGAGCATGTGTAAAGACACACTTACATTCCAATTACACTTGAACAGTTTCAGGCATTGAAAACCCTAGAAATGACCAGTGAATAGCAAGGTTTTAGTTAGAAAGGGCACTTTTAGAGCCAATGCTATGTCATATATCAGTGATTCTCAACCAGGGTGCCAGCTCAACCACGCAGGTCCAAGCTCAGGGGGCTCTGTACTCCACTCACCTTCCCCCCCACAAGAGGGGGAGGGTCAGCAGGGGGTTGGAGGCATGTGCCTGGCAGCTAGTGATGGATGGTCCCCGCTCAGCTGCACTCAGGTGCCCTCGGTAACGTCCATCACATGGAGAGACATGCAAGGGCACTGCCCACCTTCTAGCCTCAGCCAGTTCAGGCATCTGCTAGTCTTCCCCAATTAAAGACTGAACAGGAGTTCCATTCATTAATGGACCAGTCTATGAAGCCTAGTGAAACCTGGGAAGATTGGATCAATTCCCCCTTGGGCTTTCTGACCATCTGTACTTAACCTGAATTTATATTTGCATATTACCACTGAGAGTGTAACTGGATCCCCTAGAAGTAATCAAAAGAACAAACAGATTCAATCAAACCACAGTTCTGATTTTTAATTCATATTATACAGAATCCAGTTAGCAAATTACTATGGTTATGACTGAAATCTCTGCTTGACAATGCCAGCAGGCCTCGCTTTTAAAGAGCCAACATGCAAACTAGCAGAAAAGAGGGAATATATTCTGCTCAGGCATTTACTGGGAGGTATAGAAATACATGTCTTGCTGCCAATAATGCTCAACTTGCTTTATATTTATGGTACTTCCATAAACTAAGGCAATCTCTTCAAACAGGAAACTGAAGCTAGCAAGTTGCTAAAACAGTGGTTCTCAACCTTTTTAAACTCAATGTCAGCTCTTGGTTTTCACACTTTTGACTACAGAAAAATAACGGAGCAATTCTTCTGTTGCAAAAAACTCAGAAACGGGTCAGAAAATAGGTCAGAATGTATTTGACACTATGGATTCCTATTTGAAATCTCTGGCCACAGGAGAATGCTGTTTATTCTGACTAATGAAACTCACATGAACTTGCCAAGATGACAATTATAAAAAAGACCAAAACAAAAAAAAACCAAAAAAAAGCAACCCAAACACCCTCCAATGCAATCTGTGGTAAATCTTAATAAAAACCAGAAAATAATTCTGGTATAATATTACAGGTGAGACTAGTTGGAAAACAGTAATTTTATGGATGTTTTTGAAAGATGTTTCTGTTGTTTTTCTGGTTATTTTCAATTTTTGGAGAAAATTTTCAAATTGTTTCAATAAAACAGGGAGGTGTTCTTAAGCTTTCAATTTTCCTTCGACAAACCAGAAGCTTCTTAGAAACAGTGAAAAATATTCATTTCCAATGAAATAACTACCATCTCAAATAGATTTAGCATGGAAAAATTTTCACTTAGCTGTCATTAGAGAGAAATCAAAACAACCACTTAACTATTGCAGAGCTTTCTAAACAAACATAAATGTTCAATCCTAGCACATAAATCTAATAAATGTGGATGTGAACATAGTAACAGCACATGTTTGCAAAATCCTGATGCATTTCTCAGGAGTATCAACCCTTTGGACTGTCTGGGAGTAGCGGTATTATGAAGGGGTTGGTATAAGTCTAGATTATTCTGCACCACCCATAATGGCTGGCCACAGAGTGACATTACAGCATGAAATATACTTTTCATGTAGCATTTTCATCAGTGGGAGCTTTTACATTGCCTCCAAGGAGTCTGAAAGGGTCCCCAACATCCATTAAGAAAGGCTAGGCAGATCTCCTCCAACATTCCTTATTAAGGACTGGAATGCAAAACAGGAGCATCTGAGTATGGCTTCTAACATCAGCAGGAGGTAGATGTTAAGTTAGGTTCCAAATGGTGCCTTCACTATGTTTTAATTGTGTAGGCACCATCTCTTAAGAGCCTGGGAGATGCAACCCACATCTTTGCCAAAGCTAAAGACGAAGAAATAGCACATTTTTGGTCCTCCATCACACATACACCATTAACCTTGGGAAATAATGCCTCTGGAAGCACAAAAACATTCTCTGCAAGCAGTGAAATGAGATATTATCTCAAGACTTAGTAACAGAGCTAGCCAGGAGTATTTCAATGAAACAGCATTTTATCTAACAGTGCTAATTCAATATACCTAAAACTTTTCCCCACAAAAAGTAGTGATTTCAACAAATTTTTCATCAAAAATAGTTTCACGTTTCATGCTGGAATTTCTGTTCAAACCAGCAAAACATTTTTATCCCCAGCATGACTGATAGTCATGGGACTCATCTGAGGCTGAAGGAAGACAGGAAAACCAGGTTCAAGTCCTGGCTGTACCCAATTCAAAGTAGCATGCTGTACCCAGGTCCCTTATACCCTGTTCTACAAAAGTCAACCTGTCTTGATCCTTCACTCTCGCCAATGGGTGACTGGTGCCTCCTTAAGGGGGGGGGGGGAACGACATGTGACCCCTCAGCGACCAGTCAACAACCACTTCCGGGAGAGTCTCCCCAGAGACACAAACCAGTTTGAAAATGGCTGAAACCTGTTTGAGATAAACCTGGTTGAATGTAGTATCAGAATGAATTGATTTGGGTCAAACTGGTTTATGCAATGTCTGTCCCAGACCCCTTCCTGGTTTAAGTTAAATCAGAATCCCAGATGCTTTGCAACACTGGGTAGGGCTCTGCTCTCTGCTCCCTGGCTGCAGCTCTAGCAGAGACTGCAGGTACAGTGGGGTATGCCTGGATTCCTCCTGTTCCCCTCACCCCCACTTCTTTCTCAAGCAGGGATTCCCCCCTCCCCTCTGCCTTACAGGCACCTCTCAGCATTAACTAGCATACCACATGCAGGCTATGGTCTATGTTGTGGAAGATGGGACAAAAGCAGACAGGACACTGTCAGCTTAGGGCTTTTTGGAGCTAATCAAAGGTAGCTGGTAATGTTACTCTGTTCCTTCCTTGGAAAAAGCTGTTTAAGAGCTTGAACTAATGAGATATCATTGTGCTTTCCCAATGGGCTGATAAATGCTGTGCAACTAAATGCTGTGTAAATCCCTGGCTTCCTTGCTGACCAGGAAGTGGGGGAACGCCTCCCTAATCAGAACATCCTGCTGGGGCTGGCTATGCTCCCCCTCAGCTCAGCATTGTAAAAGGGAAGGGAGGCCTGCTCTAGTGCCCCCCAGCTTCTAGCCTAAGTCACGGCAGGCATGTGCCTGCATTTTTTTCAGTCCAGAGGGGATGTCTGTGCTGTTACGAACTGATTCAGCCTAGGCAGATTAAATTTACCTGCAAAGATTGAATCAATTCAGGCTCAGACTTTTTGAATGTCTGTCCCTAGCCAAAGTGCCCATTCTGGGTTTCCCTCATCCTCTTTATCAGTGCTGTTCAAATGGTAGCCTGTGAGCCTAATGTATAATGAGGCAAGGCAAGAACCCTAGACCCAGTCAGTCCCAATCACAAGATGATTGCCAGTCATCCCTGGAACAAGCACCACTTGCAGCATAACAGCATGTGGTCCCTGGGCTCCTGGTCACTCCCGCTATCCTTCTCCTGCTACTGCTGCTTTCCTGGTTCCTCCTCCTTCCTCCTGCTTCCATTGCTTTCCCCTGTTCCTGGGGCTAGGGCAGGGCAGGACCAAGATATCCTGATCACCCAGACTGCAGACTAACTCAGGAGTCCACATGGTCCAATGGCTGATGTGGTACATCATGTTTATGGTGCAGCATGGGGAGGTTGGGGAGTCCATGTGGCATGATGTGCCCCATGTTCATTCAGTTGGACAGCCCTGTTCTACACTGTAGAATCTGAGGGAACGTGGGAGCATCAAGAGCCACCTAGTCCAGCTCCTAGCTTTGCCGAGTGCCATAATATGATGCTCTCCCTCCCAATTTTTGGATTGTTTTGAAAAGCTTTGAAACTCCTTCCTTTTTGTCCTGATACAATATGGCATTTTTTACATGGGGCTGAATCTGCAAAGGGCAGGGTACTGTTTGTAAGATATTTCATGTTTTCAAATGGACACAAAAGGTGCACAGCACCTGGCAAGCTGCAATTACACGTTTGCAGCATAAGTTAATATCTCTAACAAGTTTTTAAATGCCTTCTAATTCATTTATTTATTTATTTATTTATTTTTTGCAGGGTTTGTCTGAAGTGTCTGGTGCCAGCTAGCAGGTCTTATTCTTATGGGAAAGTCCTTACAACAAAGCCAGCCCAGAGAAATAACTGTTGGCTCTAAAACATTTGTTCTCTTACTGCCATTCAGTCTCTCTACATATGTCTCTAGAGACCTGGAGACATCAAAACAGCAACATTTCCAAATACACAGGAAAAGAAGTCGCAGTTCATAAGATGTACAATGCCATTAGGAAAATAAACGAGAGGGGATTTCCATGCTAAGTACTCCTATAATGACAAAGGCAAAACAAACCCATCTGTGCCCACGCATTCAGTTCTTTGCCTCTTTATTAAAGGAAATTTAATTTGTTTGGACTTACAGACATTGCAACTGAGAGATGGAAAATGGTTGTGGCGTTTCCAGCACTCTTGACTATCAATTCTTAATGCCGGAGGGGAGAGGGGGGAACAAAAAGAGCGAGAGTGAGTGAGAGCATGCACATGCACACATTATGTAATGTGTGGCAGGGCCTTAATCACATGTATTACACAATTAACTTGTTAACTGCACAATAAATTTAGACCAGCCACAAGTGCAAAATAATTATCACACCATAAAGATGTGCATCCAGCTTTAAAAAAGAGCCAACCAGGTACAAAATTAGTGCTTGAAAATGTGCAACGACTTTATAGCTGGTTTCTACCCAGCTTTACGTTGAATGTGTGGCAGGGCCCTGACTCCTGTCTCACAATTGAAACCCAGACACATGCCCTAACTGTGGTAACAACTCCTGACCCAACTAGCAGTACAGAGAACTGAACTGGGCTCCTTTCTTCCCTGGATGTTATTTGGTAGACTACTGAGGCCCATGTAACAGGCCCATGTTACATGGTAATTTTGGGCACCTCCTGGAACTCTTAACTCCTGGATTCTCCACATATTAACATCTGAAATTAGTTTTAAGCAGTCATTAGACAGCTCAAAGTTATGCCATGCTAGAGCAGGATTATCTCCGATCTATGCTACTCAGCTTGTGTTACACTACAGCAGTAGTTTTCAACCTTTATTTCACTTGTAGACCCCTAAAAAAATTTTGAATACAGGTGCGGACCCTCTTGGAAATTTTGAATGGAGGTGCAGATGCTTTTGAATTGTAAGTGTGGGTATTCACATACTTTTGATTGATCCTAGTCATCTTTTGCATACCCCTTTGACACAGTCTGCGGACTGCCTGGAGTGTGTAGATCACAGGTTGAAAACCACTGCACTAAGTTGTAGCTACTCTCAGCTACACTCTTAGTGTAAACGTCCCACCCACCCTTCCTCTTCCATTGGCCTGGAATCAGGCCCACTGCCTACCCTCCCTCCCTGGCACCCCAAATCCCTGCTTATTGCGCCCCTCCCACCCACTTGCTGTTTTCTTGTAGCTGCCCATGCCGTCTATCCTGGAGAAGCAGGCAGGGAAGGGTTAACCTGCCTGCCCAGCTTAGCCTGGACAAGAACAGCAGCCAGGCAGACAGGTTAACCATTCCCTGCCTGCTCCCCTGGGACAGACAGCACAGGCAGTGACAAGGAAGTGGGGCGGGGACTCCAATGGCAGGGGGGGAGTGACAAGCGTGGGGAGAACTGCAGGAGCCCTGGGGAGCAGGGGGAAAGCCTGGAATGAGAATGGGGTAGGATTCTTAGTTTTCAGTCCTCCAGGAGTTTTTCAGTGAAGCAGCATTTTATGCAAAACAGCTAATCTGTCATACCTAAAACCTTTCCCACAAGTGGTGATTTCAATGCATTTTGCATCAAAAATAGTTTCACATTCCAAGTGGAAGTGAAGCTGGGTCCCCCAAGTTCTGGGCTAACATGGTGTATATGACTTGTCCCAAAACAAAGTTTAGCCAAGGGAGAACAAGGACTAGGCCATGGGTCTTTTGACTCACACTTCAACACCCTCTCTTTCAAACAAAGTTAGTTTCTATGGTTGGAAAGCAAGACCATTGAGCTACACGGTTGTCTTCTGGTTTTAAAGTGTTTCAATGAGTATGTCAGTGGGTTCCATAATATCCCCTTTTACGTTATTCTTCTGGCACACATAACCAAGTACTATGTTATTGCTTAAGCTGCTAGACCTACCATAAAAAAAGTTTAACTTATTTCACAGGTCGGTATCTAAACACAATAAGAGCTCTTTTTTTCAAGGTTTGGTAAAAGGCAAGAATACTTGATTTTTTGCAGCTGGATGTTTCTTAACCAGATTTTCCCCCCTGTAATTAGCAGTGGGAGTTGGCATGGATATAAATACTGGTGCTGTACTTGTTAGAATTAGTTTGGCTCCTTTGGAACTCTGTTAACAGAGCTGCTCTCCACAGTCACCACCAATGAGTAATAATGGGAGGAAAAGTAGAACTGATGAGGTGGGGCCAGAATTCAAGAACAGAACAGAACTGGAGGAGGACCAGCTTCAAAAGAAAATACAAAGTGCATTGTAGGCAGCTTTCATAATGATACTTTGCTGATTTTTATTCACATACATAGGAGAATAACCTGGCAATTTTTAGCTAGTCAGAAGGAGAGAGACTTTGAAGTGAACTTTTAAGCAGCAGATAAAATGCAATATTTCTATTAAGAAGCCTCTCTTTCCAAACCAAGCCCAACAATCGTAAGAAACTATAATGATTAAATTCCTCCTCACAAAAAGAATCATAACATATTTTTGTCGGATATTCTACCATTGGCTCATGCTGTCAGAGGATTGTGTATAGAAGGGCATTGTCTTCCACTTTTTGAAGTAAGTGGAGTGCATTATTTCTAACAGAGTGCCCTCAACAGTGGGGGGCTGAAGCAAAGGCTTTCATCTAAACTTTCAAGAGACCTAAAAGGGAAAATGCAAAGCTTTCTGCTCCCTGCCAAATGCAATATGTGATGCTGGACCTGATATTTTAGTCCTTATACAGAAAAAAACCTCCCACTGATGTCAGTAGGAGTCTTAGCCAAGGATGGACAAGCAAAAATGCAGCCCTTTTACATATACTGTTTTACGTACTCCAGATGTATCTTGATGACCTTCACAGGCAGACTAGAAAGCTCATCTATTTCTGAATGGACATTTTGGAAAGGACTAGGAGGTGAGAATGCACAATTTTCACAAAGTGACATTCTTCTGCACCAATTTTCCTGCTGACTGATGTTTTATGCAGACAAAGTTATAAACTATATTTTTAATTGATGGCAAACTGCCTAGAGCCCTTGGTTTACTTATGTTAAGTACACACACACACACACACACACACACTTTCTTGATGCCTTTAAAATTAGCAAAAATTATGGGATTAGAAGCTTGGGAACTGTTCTCTTCTTAACCACATTTTCTATGGAACTGCATGGCAGCTTAACCAGGAAATCCACACCCTATTTACAGGTCCTGAGCACTAATTCCACAAGAGGCAATGCCCGAAAAGCTATAAACTGACTTTGTGATACATTGTGATGATGTTAGGATTCAGGCTTGCCTTCAGTGCTGTGGTTTGGCTCAAAACAAAGTCCTAATCCTCTTCTCTCAAAGGCAGAGAAAATGAACCCAACACCTTTCTTTGACAATAGAACCAATTACTTTAGACAAAGGAAACACTGTGGCTCTTATCTATCTGGAATTCATTTGATGTGGCATCTTAATAAATTATTAGTTAAGGAAAATAAGAGGATTAATAGAAGTGGGCAATCACTTGGCTAAAGGGAAGAATGGCAATGGGTGCTGATGAAAGCCAGAGCAGCTGACTGGCCAGATGTTGCTAATCGGGTTCACTGCCAAATACTGCTAATGACGTCCTCTAAGGATTAATCTTGGGATTGTTCTCATTTAATATTTTCACAAATACAACAGGCACAAAAAAGCAGGAGCATGATGATGAAGAGTTTTTGAGGCATCATCAATATAGAAAAGGGTCAAGATATATAGAAAGAGCCAGATAACAGTGACGACTGGAAACACTGAAATGGGATGAAAATGAATAGTTCATATGGTAAGGTCATGCCCTTGGGACTAACAAGAATTTTTATAATAAGTTGGTAGTTTGTCACCTAGAAACAACAGAGGATGAAAAGGACCTGGGTGTGTTAGTTGATCATAATATGACTATGGTTCGCCAGTGTGATTCAGCCTTGAAAAAGGCAAATACAAATTATTTGTATTCAGTACAAAAGTATAAAATTGAGGCATTTCCAGCAGATAGGGAAGTATTCATGTCATTATAAGGCATTGGCATAGCCTCATCCTGAATTCTGGTCATTCATGTTTAAGAAAGATGAATTTGAACTGCAGCAGGAGAAGGGCTATTAGGATGATCAGGGGAAGGTGCAGCCTACCTTAGAAGAGGCAACTGAAAGAGCTCGTTTTGTTTAGCCTAGCAAAAAAAAGGCTTAGAGAGGATACAACTGATGTCTATAAATACATCAGAGGGTAAACACCAGGGAAGGAGAAAAGCTAAAGTACAATACTGGCACAAGAACAAAGGACGTGCCCATGAATACATTTAGACTGTAAATTAGAAGGTGATGGCTAAGCACTGGAGAACAGTGATGCTCTGGAACAGCACTGCAATGGGAACTAAAAAAGGCCAAGCATTTTCTCCAGTCTAACAGCCCATTAGGTTCCAACGGCTAAAACGCCTCAGTTTTGGTAGCCAACAGCACACGAGGGAATCATGTGACTGGTACTGTGTCAACTTCCATAACTTAACTTCCCATCCTAAATGATAAAGACACTCATGTACAGCTGGGTCAAATGGAGGCTAGAGGTGGCCTTTGGCACTAGTCTGGAGCAGGGCTTGAATCTCTGCAGCTGTAAGACATCTTACCCACTCTAACAGGCCCCTCTCCAACTGGAGCAGCAGGGGGGTATTGAGGCAGGTGAGCATCATGGAGCGACTTAACTTATTGCAGTACAGAAAAACCTGGGATGTTCCCCATGGCATCCTAGCGAGTTCAGCACCTGTGAGGGCACAGTTACTCGGGCTGGGTTTTGCAGTCATGCTATTCACACCTAGATGAGGCTACCATTGGGGCTCAGACCTGGGTGCCAACCATTTGCATCAACTCTTTAGCCAAGATGTACCCAGAGGGTATGTTCTTTCCAGCAGGATATATTAGCCCTCACAATGCTGCCACAGTTAAACAGATTCCTGTACCTAAGCTTCTTGTTTAAAGGTAGCTTGGGTACCTCTGCCCTATACCACAGGCTACAAAAATCTCTGAATTCCCATACCGGGGGGAAGCTGTATTCACAATTTCATACATTTTTAAACATTTTGCTCCCCACTGGAATACCTGCACAAACACAACAAACGGGCTAATTCACTATGGTCAAAAGGGAAAACAGTGAAATGGACACGAAGAACTGTTAAATACAGTCAATAAACAAACCATGAAAATATAGAAGAATATCTTTTTTTCCCCCTTTAATCACTTTCATCCAAAGTAATTTTAGGTGTTACATGTTACAGAAATAGGTAAAATAACATTCAGACATGAGCATTAAATACCTTGTGACATATTTAAAAGTAGTAGGCATTTCAGCGTTCTTTTGGCACCACTGGCAATCTACTACATACAAGGGAAATCACACAAATGAAAACCAGAAGCAACATAAAAACTGCAACCCTTTTAATTTATTTTCTTGATTATGTACAAATTTAGAGTGCACTAAAATGCCAGTTCAGTATTTATGCAGCAATAACAAACTTCACATTTAAACTAAAATTCTCTGCACATCTTACCAGCCTCCCTCCTCAGGTTGTTTTTTGTCTGGGTTTTTAATTGTTTTTGTTTGTTTTTGATGCCTTGGTAATTAGAGTGCTCTAGTGTGTAGGCTTTTAAAAAGCCTTTTAAGAAATTCATAACACAACAAATAATGAAGCTTATTGTCCCTATTGGGAGAAAATCAATCTTATTGAATAAAATTCACATATCTATTAAACCAGTAATCTGGTATCATGGAAACAGAACATATGAATAACAAGGAAGTATTTCAGTTTTTGCCCCTTATCCCCAAACGTTTACTTGTAAAAACTAAAGTTACCAGTACAAGCTTCAGTACTAACTAATGAGTATCTAGGGGGTCTGAAATGCAGGGGTTTCAATGGGTGTTTTTGCCTGTGTAAAGACTACAGTATTAGCCCTTATATATGTGACAAATACAAGCAAGACAAGTTGCACAGAGAAAAAGACAATGGAAAACTTATTTAGCTATGTGCTCAGCCTCTTAAATTTGGCAATGGTCCACTGGAGTTAACAAAACTACTTACATTTACCGCAGCTGAGGATCTGACTCTCCATATTGGAGATATAACAGATGATAAGAGTTTAGGTGACTGAATAATTGTAAGCAGCTGCCAAATATAAGCACAGAAAACACTGTCACTGTGCAGAATGTGTTTTGCCTCTTTGAATGTATATAGTTTCTAATGTAATAACTCATCAGAAACAATCATTTGCCATATTTTCCTGTCTGTCCTTCAACAGGAGATGGATGGTGCTACTTGTCACAGGCAAAGTCATTCCATCTACTCTCAGTCTAGTTCTCTTAACTTACAATTACCAACCTTTAGCCTGCCCTGGTTTTCTCGTTTTCCATCTACTCTGTAAAAAAGTGAATGGAATTTAGAAGGAGGGTCATTCACACAGCGTTTATTGGCAAAATGGTTGGATAGAGTTCAAAATTTCATATGGATTTATTTTGTAAACTCTGTAATTGTTTTTACTCTGCATAGTCCCAGGGTTGGTGGACAAACACATTTTAAAAGTCTATATAATTCTATATAAAAAGAAATAATTCAAAAGACATAACAATAAGCAATAGATAGGAATCTAAATTACTAATACATCTCAAAAGATTTAATTTATATTCCTCCACTATTAATTTGAATACATAATTGCTTTCATTATCCATTCATAAGTCTAACAAATACATATGGGAGATTATTTTTATTAGTGTATTCACAGTCACATGCCTAATCTTCTTGGACTGCTGGAAGTTAGCCTTGAAATTGGAATTTTACTGCACAAAGAAGTGGGCCACTCTGGATTCTCACTGAAAGATGAATTGGCAATCCCACAAAATTGGAGGATCTGGGCACTTAAGTATTTCATTTCAACCAAGTGCGTGTTTAAACCACCTGAATTTCACTGAGGCTTAAAGAAGCACTTTGTCAAACACAAACCAACTTTAACATATCTTAATGCACCCTACTGAATTTGTGGTATATTTAAGGGTTTTCTTCAGCATCCTCATTGGCTATAATGTAAAACCACAGGCTATTTTTAGGAATGTTGTTGCCTTTATCTAATAAAAATGGCTTTGGATTTGGTTTTGTTTTTTAAACACTGTAGTTGCTACTCCTAAGACTTCCCCATACAGTTGTAAAGACTAAAATGAGTCTTTTCCTAAATGGCTTGTTGTTTATTTATATTTTAACATAAAGTATTTTGGAGGTAAGTACAAAGCAGAAGCCCAAGGCTACCCCTCTTCACTAATGCATTTACAGAATTTCCCATATTCAGATTGGGGATTTTGTTGCCATCTTCCATTCCAGAAGCAGCTGGCCAAACATTTCAATTCCCATTTTTCTGGGCTTTGACCAAGGAGACTGTTGTTCCTCCACAAGCACCATATTGCTACTTACTGGATGTTCAGCAAGAATTGTATCTTCTCAGACAGGTGTGACCAACCTGTGGCACTCATGACGCAAGTACCATGGGAAGCCTCTGTGTGTGGTATACAGCACAGAAGCAGATAGGTCAGGGAGCAGAAAGCAGGAAGGCAGATCAGGCAGGGAGCACAAAGCATACAGCAGAAAACAAAGTGGGCAAGGAGCCAAAAGCAAAACAACAGTTCAGGTAGGGGAAAGGGATCACGGTGGCACTTGGGGAGGCCACAGGGCTTAATTCGTGGCATACCTCCCCAAGCAGTGGACCCCTGCTGTTCTATGACAACAGTATTCCACCAAATCCCGTCTGGAAGAACAGAAGAGCTGCTTCAGAAAAAAAAGCTTTGGACTGTACTGTATCTGACACAGTACTGCCATTCTCAAGGGTACAAGAACCATAAACCAGACTCTGAAAAGAAACAGAAGACTGACTTAACAATTCCTGAGAATTTTCTAAAGCTTCTCTCCACCAACACATATGCTAGAAATTTACCTTAAAACAATAACACTTGAGATGTTTAAGAAAGCAAATCATGCCAAGAGCTGAAGCTTTAAGAAAAATCATTGAGGGACTTGCAATAAAACAGCAGTGTCAGCAACACGGATGGAGATGACCTCCTGCATTCCTACATCCAAGCAATACTCAGACCACTTTGTTAAAAGCTACAAAACACAGATTAAGGGCCCTGCATTGCTACTGTCCACCACAGGAACTCAGGACACATACTGCATTGCTGACGGACCTAGAAATAATTGGCATGGTACCAAATGCTAAGTGAAGCCATGATGAGAAAAGCACTGAATATGGGCATCCCTTAGGCAGCTTTCATAAGCATAACTAAGGTAGAGAGCTGGATGGAATTTAATAGTAGTGCCTGCTGCAACAGACTAGTCTTAAGCTGGCTCTGATGCACATTACAAGAGATGCAGGGAGCAAAGCCTATAGACTTCAACTTGCCTAGTGTATCCCACCATATACCTTTGTTTTCAATTATTTATAACTTTGCACAACTTTAACGTGTTCACACTGAAATTTATCATACTAGATGTCTGCCTCAGGCTCATTATTTTCATTAAAAAAAAGCAAAAATGGTTAAGATGCTTCCCTGAATGAGATTAATAGAAAATAGGTTGTTTTAGCCCATGTTAAAAAAATTTTTCTTTTTTTTTTTTTTTGGAGAAATAAACACCTCCATATACTGGAACACGCATCAGGGATGTGCATGTGAAAATATACCTACACTGGAGCAAGATACATGGCTTGACAAATCCCATCTTGCAGAGGTTAAGAAATGTAATTTGGAAAAAAAATACGAACATCTAATTAAAGACTGTCTCATAATACAAGACGCACCGGGGGCCAAAGTCAGATGATGCAGGCAACTTTAATTCTTGTATTTTGTAACTTCTGTGTAGCTGACTTGGCAGCTTTAACAAACTGAGTGCAGGGTCCTTTTAAGTAGAAACCAATAGTCAAAAACATTCATGTAAAAAGGTGCTAGTTAATATAAAACAAAGGCATAAGATGGACGCTTAGTTTCATGCTAAGATATTAAGGGGGACTGAGAAAGTTGTCATATAGAATCCCCTTCAAAGAAATGTTTACAGTTATGAAAGATAATCAAGAAGAAAATCAGGAAGCTAAGCTATTTCTCCAAAACAACTTTAGTAAAGTTTGAGAGAGAAAAACCGCCTTGGAAGATAGCACCTTGTTTCAGGTTTGGATAGGAGTTTCCTGGTAGAATAATTTATACCTCTGCCCATCGGGAGTTTTACCATTCACTTGAATATTTCTGGCCCTCCCAACCTGCTCTCCACCAGCCTGAAGTAGAACTAGGCTGAGAGTCAGGTCAGAACAGGAATTTATGACACCAGATGCCTGAAACCAGAAACAGTCTCTCTGACATACAAGCTGGTCAAAAGGCTTAGAGGTGGAAAGGTGGCATTTCCTAAAAAGGGCAAACTTTTCTCAGTTTAGTGACACTTGTCACCATTGCCACATCTCACAATTTTATTTCAAGCATTGCAATATTTGGTATTTTCTCTAAATCACGGTTCCTGGAGTCCTGTGACTATGGAAGACTGTTATCTTTTATTTTTTCTTAAGGTAAGCTTTGCTGTAAGTTTATAGCAAACCCCCGCCCCCAAAATTGTCCTGAAGTTCTCAGAAACTAGATGTCGGTGATACAGTTTAAATGTAGTGCAGAAATAGTACTCCCAGTTTTCCTCTGGACACCAGTCTGCCCCTTTCCTGGTGCTGCCTTTGTAAAAGCAGAAGGCTGCATTGCATTTACTGACATACCACACACCTCCTCCCCCAAAAATTAGCCTTCAAAAATTGGTGTGCATGTCTTAAGCAGGTACTCCGATCCCTACCCCAGAATAGAAGCATGGGGACACTGTAATGGCTACCAAGGCCTCTGCTTCTCTCCCAGCCAGCAAGCAATAGGGGTGGAATAGTCTTAACCCACTCAAAGCCACTGCCAAATCGGCAGTAGCTTTTGCCTGAGCAACTACTTTGGCAGTGGCTTTGGGAGAATTTAAAACTATAGCTTTGGCCTGAAGCAGCCAATGATCTGGCTGAGGGTAAGCGAGCTGCTCCATGCTGTCAGCTCTTGGCCATTTCATTTCTTCTTCATTCTGCCTTCCTAAAACAAGGTGCCTCTAATTCAGGGATGTGTGGTGTGTGTGTGTGGGGGGGGGGAAGGTAATTTATTTCACCTTTGTGCCAGCAAGACCGAATCTTAGCCTGTGACTAAATAATCCAAGTAACATCCTAAAAAGCACCTCAACTTCCAGGCATTTTCTTCATGTTCTCCTTCAAATGCTTTACATATTAGTGAGGAGGAAGCTGGGAGTTACTTTACACAAGCTGAACTATATATTCCAGTGGCATTTTATTACCCAGGCTTTTTAACATAAAAGTCTAGGTTGCCTATTATATTTGAAACAAAGCCAATTTCAAGCAGTTGAGATTTTTTAAGTGGTGAATGGGATTTAGCCATGCACTGGGAAATATCAAACAACGTGCCTAGCACAATTTAGGAAAAAAAACTGATCAAATAAAGTATTTCACTTTGCTTCTAATCCTTACAAGTATGCGTGGCAGTCATTGGGATTTCCTTCTATAAATTATACTCCAGAGCAGCCATAAGGTATTGGTTTAATGAAGGAGTTATAGCTTCAAATTCTATAATCCTTTATACATAAGTACAGATTATCTGATCACAATGGTCTCTCTTGGCCTTAAAATCTATACAGCTATGACAAACAGGGTAACAAACGGCACTATATTTATTAACTATAAACACTTCAAGAATCTGAAATGCTTGCAATCTCTCTCGGCATACAACTGCATCTATCCCCAAGAAGTACAGGCCAGATTCTACCACGCTTTCAGATTTTCTGCAGCACCATAAACCTGTAGATGCTCGCCCTGAAGTGAACAGTCTCTCCAAGAGGAACAATACTACACAACCCAAGGCAGGGGGATCAGAATCGGACCTCGTCTGAAAACAAGTTCCTATTATGTTATCAAGTACAAAATAACTAGACTAATTTTCTCAATTAGGTGACTAATATAACAAAAGGGCTTGTGAGACATTACGTTTGATTAGGGCATTCTTGCAGAACAGTTTGCCAGAGCCAAACCAAGCTTAATAAGTCAGGGCCAAACTGGCTTGTGTTCTTTCATGACACCAGGATTATATCCCATCAATAGAAACAGAAGTTGCCTCCAAGCAGACATGGCTTTTGCCGCTTCCCGGTATTGCTCAGGCTGCTTGAAAAGTATGAAGCAAAAAATTCTGCTATATTTGGCAATCATGCAGCTAATAAAGAAATTTCAGGTTGAACTCTTGCCTTCCCCCACATTTAATTTTGCCTCAGGTCTTTTACACTGATTTGGGGCTAAATCCCATGACATCGGGCTCCCTGTTTTAAAAACAAGTCAAACACAATCATGTATCAGACACCCTAAAACAAAAAGCCTAAAAATAAAAAACACACCTCGGGTGTCTGCACAAGCCGCCCACTGCACGGTTGTTACGGTGCAGTCATTTTGTACTGGCTTAAGCATTTTTGCTTCAGTACAAAATGACTGCTCAGTAACTGGTATTACTACGCAGTAGCATCACCACATGGGTTTTTGGGGGTTTTTTTTTTTTACATACTACTGCACAGTCGCAAGGAGCTACTGCACCATGGCCTGCAGTAGCTGCACAGTAGATTTGTGCCAGGCAATACTATGGCACGATAGCATCTTGTGTAGACATGCCCAGAATAGCTGAGGCTTAGTTACCACATTGAAAGAAGGTGGTGCGGGTGTTCCTTTTATATGCTGACAACATATTCAGTACAAATCTTGAAGCAAATATCAAATTGTTCCTGGAAGAGGCACCCCAAGGACTGAAATCATTTTTTATACTAGCACAAAATAAGCGGCATCAATCAAAAATGCTGGAGAGAGAAAATAAAAGATGAATTGCACACAGGTCTCATTTCTCTCTGCCCAGTTCCAGGCTTTCAAAGAGAACAGTAATAGGACCAATCATGAAAAATAGCAAGCTCTGCAGGAAGCTTTAGCTTGCCTGTTATAAAGTCAGGTTCTAAAATGTGTAGATGTAGGATGTTTTAACACAGGGGTGTCCAACCTTTTTGAATGTGGGGCCAGATCATGAACTTTTCATCACCCAGTGGGCCGGCCAGCCATATTCAAACACCTCACAGGAAGCAGTATCACATCACCCCCCTGAAACAAAAGTACAGTGTTTACTTTAGTTTCCCGTCGCAGCACCTCCAGCCTGCAAGCTGCATTTTCAAAGGATCTTCCCAAATTGTGTCCAAGTACCAATTTGTGCATGTATATGCCTGAAGTTGGATGAGCAGAACAGTATGAATGCATGCATTAGTTTTTGCCTGCATATGCAAATGCAAGTTCCTGTCTACTAAAATTAGGCAAGTACAATTAAAGCAAATTCTCGGAAAATTTGGCCCTGTGTCAGCATAAATCAGACAGACATTTTAATACTATGGGATTTATATTATAATAGAAATCACATACTTCTTATAAGGAATTCTTGCACAAGCTCCATAGAAATTTGTTCTTTGAGTAGCCCCAGACATTTCACAAGAATTTATTTTCAGAATAAAATGTTACCTCGTCTTGAGTAAGAATGGTATCACCTGGTCCCTAGTGATTAATTTCAGGAAGAACTGAGATTTTCATTACCTTTAAAATCAGCTTTGAAGCTATATGAGTTATTACAGTTATACGTATAAAAAAGAAAAGTACTTAGCTTATTACTGTAACAACAAGTTGAGATGTATTATCAAATACTGTGGAACCAAACATCTTCTTGGGGACTAGATTCAATGGCAAACAAAGTTTGAGCTAGACTTGAAACTAAAATGGCCATGTTCTTGGCCAGCTTCATAGTATTGTATGCTATTTAGAATTATGACATTTCCAGTAGGTATATGGAATTATAAGGTTTGTTCTTTTGGACTTCACACAGGAGTGTTTTATTCTACTAGTGGCAAGGATTTCTTAGGGTGATAGCTTTCATCAAGCCAACTATGTAGTTGGGGTAAAGTTAAACAAGCTTCCAAACGCAAGATAGCGTTCTTGTGATCAGAGACCTGACAAAGTATGTCTTGCATTTGAAAACTTACCTAACTTTATCCCAACTACACAGTTGGTCCAGGAAGAGTTATCACCCTAAGAAATCCTTGCCACTTGCATACTTTCTAACCATGATGGCAACAATATCACTCTTATTCTACTGGTGATATTTATTTATTTTCACATCAAACTTTGTATTCATTTATTACATTATGTCTAGCTTTTGCTAATCAAAGGAAAGAACCACATTTGGGATTGTTTGATTTTCTTACTCCCAAATTCTTTTTTGATATTCTGAACACATCTTCTACATTTGATCTTTAGCTAAATAATATCTGACATCCAGATTAATTTTGAAAGAAGTATTAAACAAATTCCTAAGTGATAGAAAACTCTTTTAATTTTAATTAATACCAGTCTTACTACAGCACGTATAAGTTAAGTCAGTGCACTTCAGCAATATAGAGGGCTGTACTTCTTTTACATGTCCTTCTGCACTTCTGACAAAATCTGGCATATTGATGATCTCTCATTTCTCTCAGTAATCCAGACATAATGGAAGACTGTAGTGGGATTTGTCAGTTCTCTCTACATCCAGATTGCTTCTCTTTCTAGACAATTACATTATTAACTCTTTGATACAAAGATCTGAAATGCCCCCAAACAAGTCAGAAAGGGGTAGTGTGAGAAAATAATTGGGGAACTCCCATCTATTCCGCCCAGGTAAACTTTCCTTGGAGTTTCACGGAGATACAGAAGTTTCTTTTACATCTCATTCTGCATATAAATCTTAACAAATCACTGCTGTACATTTAACAGCTGCTATAGGTGCGGCTGCATTTCAGTGGTAAATAATATAGTTGTTTCCGCAAAGATACGACATAAAACGTAGATATATGCTGCATCTACCGATGAGTCAAATGCACTTGGAAAGTTGCCGAGCATGTGATAAATAATATTTACTATGCAGTTTGAGTGTCTGAACTAAAATGCACCCGTCCAGTTCCACTGGGACTTCTTATAAACATTCCAAACCTCTGACTAGCTTCAAATGCCATTAAAACAACCATTCGCAGTGTTGCTACTTGTGAGCAACGCACCCAACCATGCACCTGCTAATAAACAAAATCGTATCGCAGCATGCAATCATGTAATCTCTCTTTATTTGCATACATGTTAAATAAATATATCTGAATCCATGCAACAGAATACAAAACCTGATTTTTTTGTTTTCTACAGTGTTTTGGAATGAAAGGCCCCACATCAAGGTATGGAATTATTATGGCCTGCGACAGTGTGGCAATAAACGAAGAATCTAATTTGCTATGAACTCTGTTTCTGATATTTGACAGGAAAATTAAATTCACTTAAGTTGTATCTGAATGATTTTACTATTGTACAGCATGGCTGAAAATGGTCTTCCTGGTACTAGACTATGATCATCTTATGGCCTAGAATATGTAGATTGTCTATGCATTTGAAAACTATCTAATGTATAGCTATCTAATGTAATCCCAGTACAATTAACCCAGTTGTTTGTTGAACTGTTATCTTGCAGCAGCAATTTTCAGGGACTACACATTAAATTAACAATTCTGAATGGGATATAATTTGATTTTTGTTGAGCATCATCTCAGCTACTTGTCTGTCACTGCAGTGGTAATGGCTCAGTAATGGCTTCCTCAGAGCTAAAGAACAAATGTTACACTTTTTTAAAAGGTTCATAATTACATAGTTACAGTCAGCTATAATGAATTATGGTGGAATGAGTGCAGATCATCAAATAAATATGCATGTTTCTTCCAGGTTCTTATACAGCATATGTCCAAACACCTTCATGCAATAATCAGATTATAATAATAATTTTATAATTCTGTATTTCTTCAAGAAACAGTACAATTGTTACAGCAACTCTCATTCAACACAAGAACCTAACTTTGCTATACAAAAGCAAGTATATTCTCCCAGATGGCTGAGAAAGTTCAGTGACAATGAATCATGTCCCTTTTTACTGTAGCAACTGAGCAAGGAGCAGAAATCCCAGCCAGATGTCTACCCTCAGAAATATGACAGAATACAAACAAATAAAGGGGCTACAGGGCCCAATTCTACCCTTGCACACCTCAACACAACTTGGGACATATACCTGCTTACATGAGGGCAGATATGGGCCAAAGGAAAAATAATGTGCACAACTCATGCCATTAGTCCTTAGAGCCCCTATACATTAGTAATGCATATAAGAGTACAGATACCATGTCTCAGATTTAAGGCAAGACGACAAAATGCTACTGCTATGACTATCTGAGCTATTTTACTAGGGCATTTGTACTATTCTGTCAGCAGTGTTACAAGATTTCTACATTATAGATATGATATAACAGAATTACCTCCTTTGTTGTACAAAGCAGGGCTGTGCAACTTCTAAAGGGCCCGGGCACCACACCGCCCATGAGCCGCTCCAGCAGGGGCTGCATATTGTGGGAGCTGTACCAGCAGGGGCCCCACACATTGAACACTGAGTACGGGCATCCCCTCATCCCCAACCCTGCCACACTGCATGCCTCACCTTCAGCCCCGCAACTTCAGGCTCCCCCACTGCACCATGCAGCACTATGCTCGTGTATTACAGGCTGCAGGCTCCCCCAGCACTCCAGGATGTGCCACCCAGCCCCTCAGGGCAGGGGGAGAACTGGAGGTGGGAAGGGAGCCTTAAACCTCTGGCTGCTCCTGCAGCCATAGCTATAGGGGCAGCAGCAGCTGGATGGAATCCTGGGGGCCACATATTAACCCCTAGCCATTAGCTGGACTAGGGTTAGCAAGTCGATCAATTGACCAGTCAAACATTGTCAATTGGTTGCATATTTTTGACCAGTCAAAGATTATAGTGATTTTACAAAAAAAAAAAACCCCCCTACTTTTTTGTAGTTTTCTTGACAGAAATATGATTTTTTAAAATTGTTTTTTGACACATTTCTAAATGGAAAAATTGTGACTTTCGGTATATTATTTGGACCGATTGGCTATGTTTTTTTCCCGTTTTTTACCAATATTTGACTAGTCAACTGACCCGAACTTTGAGTAGTCAAATACCCAACCCTAAACTAGACAGCCCTGGTGTTAAGAATCAGAACCTTTCCATTTGGTCTTCCCAAGTCTTATGTGCTGACTACGTACCACTGACGTTCAGCGTACCATTCCAATCTTGGGATAGATTTGGATCTCAGTGTATGGAGGGGGCGGGGAGTATTATAACTGGCATAATATAATATACCATTGTATGCTGTAATGGTAGCTCAACTTGCACTACATGCTGCTAAAAATGTATCAGTGTGTCTGGAACAATTAAGGGCAGGGTTTTTATATCATATCAAGGCTTTAGCAGATATAGTTTGTGTCTAAACGATTACTTAAGAACACTTTCTATTGAAGTGTCTCAATCTACTTGTCACATGCTCACAAGAAGCGACCTTGATACAAATTATTCAGAGCTAGTATCGTAAATGGCACATATGAAACATATAGCAGAGAAATGAACTATCTGCAAGAAATGCATTCATAACACATCCATCGCACATACACAATTAGAGAGCGACAATGAGAAAGTGAGAGCGAGCAAGGGAATGCGTGCACGAGCAAGTGTGCACGAGCACGTGCACGCAAGAGAGCACATATGTGTATGCGAGTAAGTGAGCAGGAAATATATTTTGCAGACTACTATTAAAAGGTGCACTTGAAATGCCTGCATGTGTGCTCAATTTTTTTCTTCTTCCCACCTCCTTTGGTCACTCACCTTTCTTAGCTCTCATTTGATGTGAAGCTAATTTGTATTAATGGATTTTTGACTATCTGAAGATGGAAAAACTGTATTATTTTTACTGAGACAAAGCATGGAATCAACATTAAAAATGCAAAGGGGAACACACTGGCAGAAAAAACCCCAAAAGATCACAACTTGATTACAGCTACCAGTGGTACTTAAAATGTCTTTGTATGACAAAGCGTAGAGAAAAAGAAAACCTACTCTGTCTTTTCATTTTTAGTCTGGGTTTGGCAGCACTTTGTGAGGAATCATTATTTGACCCCTTGCATATCTATCATGAACCCATCCCATAATATCCCCCTCATGCACTGTTCTGGGGTGACCAATATTACATAACGGTTTCCCAGGATCAGCAAGTAATAGCACCCCAGCTGTTTCAAGTAAAGAAATAAGGGATCCA
The DNA here is from genome assembly GCF_001723915.1 of Gavialis gangeticus. Taxonomy (NCBI): domain Eukaryota; kingdom Metazoa; phylum Chordata; order Crocodylia; family Gavialidae; genus Gavialis; species Gavialis gangeticus. Next base: position 134,755,321 of record NW_017729022.1, on the reverse strand, counting down.
GAGGGAAGCCATTTCTGTATAACAGCATGGAGCAACAGGAACAGGGAAAAGAAAGGAGATTAGTCTAAGGGAGAGATATAGGGGCACAAAAGGTAAGCAAACCTATTTCATTTGGATATTTTCAGACTGGCCTTTTCTCTTCTAACAAATACACTTAAAACATCAGTATAAAAAAAACTTTAACATGCTGTTTTTAAGGGAATTATTAACTAAAGAAACTGAGGGTCTTATATCAGGAAACCATGTTTAAATATTCAACTTTCAGCTATTTGATCCGACTGCTCCTTAACAAAACTAAACCAGAAATTTTCTTTTACCTATTAAAAAGGTGAAATGTAAAGCCCTGCAAGTCTGTGCTATAATGCCTATAGGCTTGTCCTAATGAGGACGTCAGGAGTTGTTAGAAGTAGAATTTAATTCATAATAAAAAATAAATTCCCCAGTTTTTATATGTGCATACAAGGATGCAAAATGGGCCATTCCTTACCTGGTGAAAGCAGAATTCAAGCATAGCAAGTGATTGAATGTGGCATTGGGGTATTCACAGGTTACAGCTATGCCTTGCAAATACAGTCAGGTTTTCAGGCTGTAGCTGTATTGCTATAGACAGGCAAAAGGAATCAGAATTCATGGTAGAGGTGAAGTCTATCCTTGCCACAACACGTGATTGTTAAACTGCTGGCAGCTGGAGGTGGGGCCAGCACTGCTCAACTGGAGCAGAGAGTGTAGCCCAGGGCTGAAAAGCATGCTGGGGGACTCTGATTTAACTTGAACCAGGAAGGGGTCTGGAACAGAAGTTCCATAAACTGGTTTGCCCCAAATCAATTAAGTCTGATACTACATTCTACCAGGTTTATCTTAAACCAGTTTCTGCCATTTTGAAACTGGCTTATGTGTACTAAACTTATGTTCTGTTACAGATTTAAACCAGTTCCTGACCACTTACGTTGGTTTATGTGTAACTTCTGCCCCTAGCCAAGGGAAGCAAAATGAGACTGAGTGAGTGCTTTATAACATCCTATTTATATAACCTGGCTGTCCTCATACAGCATTCAGAGGACAGTGTAGCCCTAGTCCATTGTAGACGTAGATGCATGACATCTTCATCCTAAATCAGTTACAGCACTGAAAGTGCCCACTCTAAAATTCAGTCTCTATTCCACCTGTTGAACATGAGTGGACCAAGGCACCTAAGAGCAATTCTACCTTATTCTAGTCCCTGAAAATTCATAAATTAACGTATTCTTGTATCATGCTGCCCTTTAACTCTTAAGACTGACTCACAAAAAGCAATGAGGGAGGAAGAGCAGGAAGAGGGACCTCCTTTTATATTTTCAGGGGCATGAGCAGGGTGGAGCAGGATCACATTTAGGCATGTCAGTCCATTTATATGCCTAATAAAGAGAAGGAAAAAAAAAGGACCTTAAACAACATTCCTGGTGTTGCCCTTACCCATTTTGAGGCCTGTGTGGCATCTTTGCATTTGAAATAGCTTCCAGTTTAACTTTGGTAAAAACAGCAAATACACCATATTTGTACACACTAGACCCTGGCGCTCTGCTCTGAAGTCCATCTTTGCCAGAAGACAAAGAAGTGATTGTTAAACTGCATTTTTTCTTCTTTACAAGGCTGTTATAAATATCAAAGGGCCCCATAACATCCACCTCTTGCACTCCTATAACAAGGTATGCCAGAGACAAAAGTTTATGCCCAAACACCTGAGCAGTAGGCCTGTGCAAAGCAGCTAGTATTTGCTTTGGATTCAGCTGATTTGGGGGACAGTGATTCGAATCACTGTCCCGAACTGATTCGGCCAAACCTGATTCAGAGATTCGGCCACCGCTGAATTGTCCAAATCTCCAAATCAAACAGGCCCCATCCCACGCCCACTGTCCCAGCCCTATCAATTGCTACCCTGCCCGACCCAGCGTCTCAGCACATTAAAAAACAAGCCCCACAATCATTGGCTAATACCCCCTGCTGCATGGGGGGCTCTGCCACAAGCCCCCAGAAGCCCTGACGGCTGCTGCAGCAGCTGGTGAGTGGGGGCTTTTTAAAAAAAAACAAACAAAAACAAAAACAAAAACCAGGAGCTGGGGCAGCTATCAACAGGGCTGGGAGAACAAGCAGGGGGGATGGGGGCTCATGGCAGAGCCCCCACACAGCATGAGGCAGCAGGAATCACCCCCTCCACCTGGCAGCTGCTAGTGAGTGCAGGGTTTTTTTTTTGTTGTTGTTTGTTTTTTTAAAGAGCTGGGATGCTGGGGCCAGGCAGGACAACCATTGACTGGGCTGGGAGAGTGGGATGGGACTGGGGACACACAGGGAGGCTGGGAGAGCAGGCAGGGGATGGGCCCTGGCAGTGGTCCCCCCATGGTCCCCTCCACACCTCTTTCAACCCTGCCTACCTCTGGCCCCCTACTTAGCAGCATAGAGTCTGGGTCCAGCTCCCTGCAGTGGCCAGTAGGGACTGCCCAAATCTCCAAAGCTGTCTGAATCAATTCAGAGAGCTTCAAATTGATTCAGACCTTTTTACTGGTCTCCTGATTTGATTTGGATTTGGAGATTCAGCCACCAAATTGGGCCAAATCTCCTCCAAATCGAGTCAGTGCCCAAAGCTTCACACAGCCCTACTAAGCAGCAATTTACAGTGACTACACAACAGGCAGCATGTAACATTAAGGTCTATTTCAGCCCACTCTCTTACAGAAGTAGGTGAAGAACTTGTGTAGCTATTATACAAATCTAGGTATTGCAACTATGGCATTTGCTGCTATAGGAATAAGTGTGATTAGGTGGTTGTCTGCAAATCTTTGCATCTACTATGAGGAACAGAGCCCTGTATTATTGGCCCAGGGTGATAGCAATGATGAATCATCTACTGGTTTATGTGAAGTGAATTGGTAATCTCAGTCCCAGTTCCACTGGGAAAAATTCACATCACTAAACCAACATCACCAACCCCGACACTGAACCAAGTACTAGCGAGCTGTCTGAGCAGGTTTAAGGCCTGATCTAAAATTCACTGAAATAAACAGGATTCTTTCCTCTGGGCATTTTTTTTTTTAAACCAGGCCCTCAAATACAGATACTCAGCCACCTTCAATCCCCCAAGGGACTGGGTTGATGCATGTTAGCATGGCAGCCTCTGCATGTGCCACATCTCCATGACGCAGTACCCATTCTCAGCACGAACAGAGGGTTTCAGTCTCCAGGGCTGTCAATCTAGCACATTCCATGCATACTAATTCCCCCACTCAAAAATAAATAATACAATCCATTCATGACCTATCAAAAAAAGTCCTACTTAACATGCACACACAAATACCTTTAACAAGTGACACCAGTCAATATATCTGTTCTCCTTGTGATATACACCTGCTACTGACCATGCTGGCTGCATTCTTTATCATACAATAATATTCAATCATCTCTGAGAGCCATGGAGTGAATCTACACAGGTAATTGGCTAAATGTGGCAATACTAAACATGTCAGATATGATTTAAAAAGCCAAGCATAGCATTAAAGTTCATCCCCACAGTGTACTGCCTAAACATTACATAAATGTTTTTTGTAGGTGGCCTATGCTTGAGAGAGGTCCTGGGTGACTGGAAAGGGGCAAATATAGTGCCCATCTTTAAGAAAGAGAAGAAGGAGGATCTGCAGAATTACAGACCAGTCAACCTCACCTCTCTCCATGGAAAAAAATCATGGAGCAGCTCCTGAAGGAATCCAGGCCTCTGGGCAATTTAAAAAAAAAAAGAGGGCATAAAATCATAGAAAATTAGGGTTGGAAGGGACCTCAGGAGGTCATAGTCTTAACCCAACTATGTCTATCCCTAACTATGTCACCCAAGCCAAGGCTTTTTCTGCCCAAGTTTCAAAACCCTCAAAAGGGTGGATATTCCACAGTCTCTCTAGGTAACCCATTCCAGTGCTTTACTATTTCCTAATGAGAAAATATTTTCTACTATCTGCCCTAAATTTCCCCAGCTGCAACTTGAGACCATTGCCCTTGTTCTGTCATGTGCCACCATTGAAAACAGTCTCTAGATACATCCTAGGAGGAACCACCCCTCAGGTAGCTGAAGGTTGCTATTCCCTCCCCCCCCAGCAAGTTCTCTTCTCCAGACTAAATAAGCTCAGATCCCTTAGCCTCTCCTCAGAAGTCATGTGCGCCAGGCCCCTAGCCATTTTTGTTGCCCTCCATTGGACTCTCTCCAATGTGTATACAACCTTTGTGTAGTGGGGATCCCAAAACTGGACACAGGACACCAGGTGTGACCTCACTAGTGAATAGAGGGGAAGAATCACTTCCCCTGATCTGCTGGCGACACTCCTACTAATGCAGCCCAGTATGTTGCTAGCCACTTTTGCAACAAGGGCACACTGTTGCCTCATACTCAGCTTACTGTCCACTGTAACCCCCAAGTCCTTTTCTGCAGAGCTGCTGCTTAGCCAGTCAGTCCCCAGCCTGTAGCGGTTCATGGGATTCTTCTGTCCCAAATGTAAGACTTTGCATTTGTCTTTATTGAACCTCATGAAATTTCTTTGGTTCAGACCTTCAATTTGTGTAGGTTTTTCTGAATCCTGGCCCTACCCTCCAGCACATCTATTTCTCCCCCCAGCTTGGGTCATCTGTAAACTTGCTAAGGCTGCACTCCATCCCATCTTCCAGGTCATTAATGAAGATACTGAACCCAAGGACTGACCCCTGCAGCACTCCACTTGATACCAGCCACCAATTAGACATTGAGCCATTGACAACTACCCTCTGAGCCCAATAATCCAGACAGTTTTCTATCCACCTTACAGTCCACTCATCCAAACCACACTTACTTAGCTTGCTGCCAAGAATGTTGTAGGAAACCATATCAAAAGCCTTGCTAAAGTCAAGGTATATCATGTCCACTGTTCTTCCCACATCCACAGGCAGTCATCTCATCATAGAAGGCAATCATGTCGGTCAGAAATGACTTTGCCCTTGTTGAATCCATGTTCTTAAATCGCTGCCTTCTCCAAGTGCTTAGAAATGGATTCCTTGAAGATCTGCTCCATGATTTTTCCATGGAGAGAGGTGAGGCTCACTGGTCTGTAATTCCCCAGATCCTCCTTCTTCCCTTTCTTAAAGTTGGGCACTATTTTTGCCCTTTTCCACTCATCCAGGACCTCCCCCAAATGTCATGAGTTTTCAAAGATGATGACCAGCAACTCTTCAAATCACATTGGCCAACTCCCTCAGTACTTTGGGTCATTGCGTCCAATCCTGTGGACTTGTACACATCCAGCTTTTCTAAATACTCCCTAACCTGTTCTCTCATCACTGTTGACTGCTCACCTCTTCCCCAAACTGTGCTGCCCAGTGCACTAGTCTGGGAGCTGACCTTGCCTGTGAAGACTGAGGTAAAAAAGGAATTGAGTACTTCAGTCTTTTCCACATCATCTGTCACTAGGTTACCTACCCTATTCAGTAAGGGACCCACACTTCCCCCAATACTCCTTTTGCTGCTGACATACTTGTAGAAACCCTTCTTGTTACTCTTAACGTCCCTTGCTAGCTGCAACTCCAATTGCACTTTGGCCTTCCTGATTTCATCCCTGAGCAATACTCTTATGCTCCTCCCTCATCATTTGTCCAAGCTTCCACTTCTTGTAAGCCTACTTTTTATGTTTAAGCTCACTGAAGACTCCTCTGCTAAGCCTACCACATTTGCTATTCTTCCTGCTCATCAGGGTGGTTTGTTCCTGTGCCCTCAGTAAGGTTTCTTTAAAATACAACCAGCTGTCCTCAACTCCTTTCCCCCCTCAGACTGGTCTCCCATGGGATCTTGCCCATCAGTTCCCTCAGGGAGCCATGCTGCAGTTGGTCCCAAGCCTGTAACCTATTTTTCATCACATATGCACAAGCATATGGAAAACAGAAGGATGTAGATCCTAGCTCTGAAAATAGCCACAGGTGGTCATTGGTGTATAATGAATGGGAGAGTTGGAATCCTATAAACAAAAAGACTCAGCTTCAAGTCCTTCCAAGATTATCCTTTTAAATAGTCTGAGAATCCAAATGGGAGGTGTGCAAGATGAAAGCTTGCATGTAAACATTCAGAGGACATCTGGTGCTTCTCAGATTCACTGACGGGGCCTGACACCATTTACCTACCCTGGCAGTCTGTGCACTGCAGTTTGTCCCTGCACTTACAGTAGCAAGTGGTATTTTCACTGACTGTGAGGTAACCACGGAAAATGTTTGTTTTTCATGGCAACCTCTGTGCCTTACGTTAATACACTGCTGTTGTCTTTCCTCCTGAAGTGCTTTCAAAAAGGTGTTTATGTATTAGTCCAAATAGGAGTTATAAGGACTTGACATAATGAAGAGTGTATCTTGTGTTCTGTGAGAGACTGAATAAGAAAAGCTCTTGAATTTACTAAAGAGTGGAGGAATCGCTCTACAAAGGCTATGGTACATTCCATTAAATTATCTTCATCAGCTGTATATCTGGCTGCAATTGCTTGGGCTAGTTGTTCCAGTCACAACTCAGTACATCTTTTTAGCTCCGTTCTCTATTCACTCATACATTGTTGCTCCCGTATAATTTAGCAGAGGAGTTTGCTCTTCATTTACAGGTTTCCCTTGCCAACTGCTGGGGTTAGCTTCCTGAAAGTTCCCATGGTTGGCAAAACCATGGTTGGCAAGACAAAAGGCTTACGAGAAGACTGGCAGGTGGCGGGCTGATGCGCGGCCACAGAAAAAAATCAGGGTTACTCCATGGTAGCCAAAATGGTATATAGAATATTAAGTGTGGATACTCAAAACCATGGTTGGTGAGAGAAACCTGTACTTCAGTGACAGCAAATAGAATCCCAGGCCTGCTATACATCGTTCCTTTTGTTCTTCAGTTCTCAGAAACATCCTGCAGACACTTTTAGTCATAAATCCCTTTGGCTCTTAGTCACACACTTCCTAGGCATTGCTAACAGATACCCTTCGTCTAAGTCATACAGTGTCTGCTCAGTGTATTGGTATACCATTGAAGTGACAAAATTCCTAAAAAAAAAAAGGAAAATAACACCAGCCAAGAGGGAATAGGGGAAAAGGCACCTGGCCTGTTCCCAACATTTATTTGTTAAAAGCTTCATGGTAAAACAACGAACAAGAGGATCTTAATGCAGCATTCTTTTAAGCATCTCTTCCGTGAGCTTTTCTAACAAAACAGCACAAGTATTAGAAGCATCTGGCACACGCTGCACGTAGTAGAGCCTGAAACAATTCAATGGACCTAACAAGACATTCAAAAACAGGCATTTTATTTCCCTGGGCTGGATACAGCAGGTTGGTGCCTTTCAGAACAGGATGGCTGTGGTGTGCTCATGTGGATGCTTATAAGTTTAACTCTTTCAAATCTTGGTTGTTTTTCACTGCACTGAACTATTTTCCCTTTTATCGACTCTATCTGAAGAGAAGCACCTTCCTGCTCACGGCAACTGAAAGCAAGAAGAGGGGGACATCTTGCAGGGACAGCTGCATCCAGTGGTGCACGCAGGCGATGCCCATGTACAGATGTTCAGTTTCTACAGGCAGAATCACCATTCTGTCAGTAGAAGCCAAGTGTATGACCATTCACACTCTTTTTCCCAGACTAAAAATTATAGTACTGGGAGAAAAATAATCCGACTCCAACCAAGGAGAAACTGGTCCCTGTCAGCTCCTCATGCTCCAGGGACTCCTGTGTGAGCAGAGGGCTGCTCCATCCATTTGGCTCCCAAGCATCTAGACATTGCCCAGCACAGAGAAGAGGTTAGGGGCTTTGCTCCAGTGCTCCCTCTGCTCTCCTCCTCAAGACAGGGAGCCAAGATGAAGAGGCTGCTCTCTGCCCATTCCCCAGTCTGGGGCAGGTGCAGGGAATCTTTCCCCACTGCTCCATTCCGCACAGGGACCAGGAGGAATGAAGCAGGCACTGGCTCCCTACACCTTCCCCAGATGGGGATCATCCGTGTCTGAGGAATGCAGGGAGAGCACAGGAGAATGGCAGCTGCAGGCTGAATGTCTGTACGCCCCATGTCCCAGAAAGATTTCTATCAATGGAAATTTCTCAGAAATATCCACCAGTAGAAATGAACATTTGTTCACGGCCTCGTCTTTGCAGCCCCATTGCATGCTGACACACACCTGCAGGGCTGCCTACAGGTAGTGCATGCTATACCTATTCTGTTGCTGTTTTAGCCATCTCATGGTTCCCCTGGCCTCCAAACACTTCTGCAGGTATCAAGACTTTTCTTGGCTCCAGCAGACATAATGCTTCAAGACACCTCCATTTGCATAGCATACCTCCTCCACCTTAGCAGCACAACCAAGTAATGTCACTGACTACAGTGGACTCCCAATCAGATCCCCAAAAGCCATTACTGAGCCTTCAATCTGGTGTTTTAAATGGTATCATTAGAAGAGCTGTCATGTCTGGTAGCATGCTGCAGGGAGATATTGTTAACACTAACTTCATTTACATCCAGTTAAGTCAACCAATCAGATTCAGTAGAAGTAATTCCCCTATCACTTCACTGTACTGCCCTAACATTTTCTGTCAGCAGAACTGCACAGATTTAGCCCCTGGGTACACACGTGGTTCTGCTAACCCAGTCATTCCCAGACATATGTTCCAGACCTAAGGATTAAACTGCGACCTTTTACTGGTGACCCATAATACTAATAGGTCACCTTTTCCCTCCTTCCCCCCAAACAATTCCTTCAAACAAGGCAAACATCTCTAGCCGTAATGAAGCACTTACGGCTTGTTTAGCAAGTCAATAGCTATTAAAAGCATAACAGGCACATCCCATGCTTGGCTGCAATATTTGAGTAGCAGGAACACAAACAGAAGGCTGAAACCTAAGGGGCAGATAAGCCTTTGCCAAATGTCCTTAGAGGCAGGGCATAACCTGCACA
>NW_017729022.1:134736513-134741381 GCF_001723915.1 Gavialis gangeticus | reverse complement strand
ATGCTTGGCTGCAATATTTGAGTAGCAGGAACACAAACAGAAGGCTGAAACCTAAGGGGCAGATAAGCCTTTGCCAAATGTCCTTAGAGGCAGGGCATAACCTGCACAGAGCTAAGAGGAGCCTTGGAGAGCCACAATCCCTTTTCTGTTCTAACCTTGTTTCTAGGGAAAAGCAACAAACAGCCCTTTGACCACATGCAGATGGCTGCCATAACCAGGAAAGTAAAGACTACCCATTTGCCATCAGAGGGTGAGGGGGCACAGCTGGCAGACAGGCCTCGTCTTCTTCCTAGAGGTTGGAAGAGATTGCTAGCAGCATGTACAAGGTGACTAGCCCCACCAGCCTCTGGGGAGGTGTGGATGGAACGTATGCAAGTGAGACAACCTGACCTCGATTTCCTTTCTAGGATGCCAACAGTGAACTGAAAAAGATCCCCTGGGTCACCACGTCCAGTCCCCTGCAGTCATGCTGGAGACAGTTTACTCTAACAGGATCCACAAGAACACACACCGCAGAATGACAAAACTAGGATCTTTATTTTAAAGAAAAAGAGCCTCATAAACTGCAATTTGCCAGAGGAAGAGAACAAGGTAGAAAAAAAGCACCAAGCAGTGCAGTGCCTCAGTCTCTGGGAATGGTACAAGATTTGTTAAAGGATATTTGCCCAGACCGGGCGCGGGGTGGGGGGTATTTTTAGACAGCTAATTTTTAATTAGCTTTCAGATTTAAAAAAAAGAAAGAACAAACGAACTGTTTTTGTGTCTCTGAGAAGGAGAGTGCGAAGCAGAGTAAGCAAGCATGATTAGTAACCACAGGGAAAGATATTGACACACAGCTCGTTGAAAAATCGTTCAGCTGAAGCATTCTTGCAGTGAATGACAGTATCAAACAGCATCTACTTGCATTTACAAAAAGTCTAACACTTATTTCATCAAAATAAAAATAAAATCAGTTATTGTTTCTCTCATCTCTTTTCCGCTTTTTTCTTCTTACAACTGAGAAAGGGCATGAATTAATGACAAACAGGGGGTAGATGTCTTTCCTTCCTTTGTTTGTTTTTTTTAATTTTCTCTAACATTTCTAAACTTCCAGAAATTTAACAAGTTGCTAGATCTATCAATCATTCTCTGCATATCCTGGGCAACCTCAGATTCTCTGCACTCAAGAATGCATATTGAGGGAAGAGAAGGTAGGGAAAAATAAAGCTCTGTAATTGGATTAACATAAGGAATTACAGACACTTTCTCCATCACTAAACAAGGAGCATTACTTGATGAGGATAACCCTATTAAGCCTTTCTTCTCTCTCCCTTTTCTTCACTGCAGTGAATCTTCTCCAACTCCCTTAACTTCCTGCTAAATAGCATACATATCCACCCATATCTATTGCCTCCAGCTTCTGATCAGGACTTCACCTGTACATCAAACAAACAGTAGCAGGAAGCTATATCCCTTGGTATATGAATTTTGAAACAGACATTCTTGTTCAATAGGCCACCCATGACTGAACAATTTATGACTTATTTAAAAAATGTACATATGTGCATGTGCGCATGCTAACCTTTCCGTCTACAAAATGCACTTAGTAAAAAATATATTTGGTCCGTCTGAACTAGTGACACACTCATTAAGCATATCATAGACTCTGATGTTTTCGACTTATCCTAGACACTTTCTGCGGCCTTTTCTTCAGCTGGAAGGGAGAAGAGAAAGAAGTTCCTCATTTTAGCAAAACACAAAAAGCAACCCAAAGAAAATTAAAATGAAAAGAAAAAAACCCAACATAAAAAATATATTGATATTGAAATGAGCATTCAACAACCACTCCAAAACAATAAGCAGTGACATTAAACCTACAGTCCAGCTACTACCTTTGAAGAAATAAAAACAGAGAGATGTTATGCCAGTAAAAAGATAACTCAACTACAAGACAACAGGTTGTCTTTACACTAGCTGAAGTAAGTGGGTTTGGCTGTATGTTGATCCCATCATCTTAAAAGGCAGTCAAAGTATGGCTTGGCTCTGGAGAAATGGTATGGGTAAGAAAGGGGGAGAGATGTCTGTGTTTGCCCTCTCTCTCTCCCTCTCTCTCTCTCTCCCCATGGTGCCATTTCAAGAAGAAAGAGTTTTTCCCACCCCCAATCTCATATATTCAGCCATGGGGGTGGCAGATCTCATTATTGCTGCCCATTTAACAAGACTGCCAACTCCACGTATTAAAATCCTGAAATACGCTTTAATTCCTCCCTGTTTCTCCCCAATTAAAACAACAAAGATGGATTTTTCATTTGCCCTTTGTTTTTTTGACCCTTCCGAGAAGGGGTGCTCAGCCTCTGGCCTACAGAGTCATGTCGTCTGGCCAACAGGGCTCCCCACAGATCCACTTATTTTTGTTGGTGGGGGAGCAGCAGCCATTAACATAGCCAATGCTCCCCCACAGATAAAAGTTCCAAGCCCCGCAGATAGGTGATATGGCCCCGTGTGCAGGATTCAGCTTGCATGTGGGGCCGGGGGACCAGTCTGGCGCACACGGCTGCAGGCACATGCTGGACCACACCCTGGATCAGGCCCCTGAACAGAGCCTGCACACCAGATCCAGTCCACAGATCACACCACAAATCTACCTCCCAAGCTCAGAGAGGTTAGGCACCACTGTTTTACAGTCGTACCTTTATGCTCTTCTTAGCAAACAAGGGCCAGAAACCTTCTTTCTTTAAACAAGTGAAATTGGAGATCATTCATGATCCCAAAATCACAGGACTCCAAGAAACAGAGCTTTATGTAAGACCCGAAACATTAAATAAAAATCTAAGAACTGTCAGCACTGACTTCATAAGAGTATGCTAGGCTAGGAAGAAAAAAAAAAAAAAGAAAACAGCTGTGGCATCTTGGCACCCTTCCAGTCTATGGGAATTTTGGCATCCACTTCAGTAGGACCTCTGTATGGTCCGAGCTTCCGGAATCCTGCTCCCCAGACTTTGCCGTCCCTTTTGGGGTGAGGTCTTCATAAACAAATTTAGAAAGCTAAAGAACAGCACAGAGACATCAGCATATCCTACCAAAACACCATAAACAGCAATTGAGTTTAGTACCAGTTCCATCACAAACACACCTGGTCAGAAAGAATGGAAAAATACTAGAGAAGAGTATAACTCAATTCCCTTTCTCCCAATTAACAGCAGACAAAACAAAAAGACAGCTATATTAGCGTCTCATACTCCATATTCCTGTACAGAGCTCCAATGCAGCAGCAGGAAGGTCTCTTTTAAACACGCTGACACTGGAGTTGTTTGCAACACCTTTAGAAGTGCATGACTAATGAACAAGCAGTTCAAAATGAATTTCTTGAATCAGCCAGGGCCATCTTCTCAGCTCATATAAATCAGAGTAGCCTCACTGAGTATGTGAGAGCCACGCTGATTTACCTCAGCAAATAACCTGCCCCTAGTTGTTCTAATTTAGGAAATTAATATTTTAAAAGTCACTGAAATTTTAGTATCTTTCTTCTGCCCAGCCACAGAGTACAACGATTCTCTAAAATGAATGAAAGACCAAAAATGCTTTTTGGTAGTTGCGACATAGAAAAATTAAAAACAGCAGACTTCAGCCAGTAAATGGCAAAAATCAAGCACATAAAAGAACATGTGCATCTTTCCGCAATGTAATCATCCTCATCTTCATCTGGTGTCCCAGATGCAAACTGTAGTCATCTCTCACTGCCTGATTTGCAAGCAAAGTAAAAGAGTCATGTGGGAAGTGTTCTTCATTAAACAGATAATATGAGCTCAATTCAGCTGCAGTGAAAATAAATAGGAACCTTTCTACTCACACCAATTAATGTTGGCTCAGACTCCGTGTCACCAGAATACAAACAGCTTTCATTCATGTTTTAACTGGACATTACAACACTGATCTGTTATCTGTAGAGTAAAACTATGGAGTATTTGACCACACCAAAAACTGGCGAAATTAGGGTCAAAAGAAAATGACACACACCCAAGGTTTTCCCATATATATTATCAAGAAAAGCATATTAAATATTGCTGCTTTTTGTCTTGCAACATACTTAAGATAACTTTTTGATTGTACAAAGATGATCTTAAATTTTATCCCAATGTATTAGCAAAAAACAGTATGATCTGACTAGTATTTGCTTGCATGGACCTCCCCACTCACATCTTGGGACTGGAAGTCCCACCCCTTAACCTCTGATCTTTGTCATCTGAAGTCCCTTCCCTTGCCCCCAGAAGTACTCCTTTTGGGAAAGTGGTTTGTCATCTTGGAACAAAAGAAAAAAAACAAACAAACAACAAATTGTATACTAAAAATCAAACTTCCACGATAATATATTTTAATTTCATTAAAAAATATATTTTTGTCCTATTTTGTGTGCGTCTGCACTGTGTATATAGAGATGATTCCATAATAGCTCAAAATGAAGTCTTACACTTGTATATTGTGGGTGGGTAGATGGGTGAGTATGGACTTTGTGACAGGGGGATGTGCGTGTATGTAGGGGAGGGTGTGGGGGAGGAGTGCACTGGTAGAGATTTTTTGGGCTGATACCTATCGCCAATTTTTAGCAAGCCATATTGAACGATACCGATCTGACTGCAGAGATGCGGCCCAGCAGCATGGAGAACAGCATCTGGCTGGTAAGTCTGTTGTGAGGGGAGGGGAGGGGAGGGGAGGGGTGTGTGAATAGGGGGGGGCAGACCAAGGCCCCCCGGTGAGGGAGGGAGTGGGGCTGGAGCAGGGACAGAGTATGAAGGGGTTGAAGAGGAAAACAAGGGGTGGCCTAATGACTCATCAATTAAGTAATTAGCTGGTTATTCACAGGTTTGGAAGCAGCCTGGAGGAGGATAACA
>NW_017729022.1:134724764-134731513 GCF_001723915.1 Gavialis gangeticus | reverse complement strand
CAAGGGGCAGAGCCGCAGCTCATCTGGGGGACATGGGTAAAGGGGGTGGTTCCTGCCACTGCACACACCCCAGGAGACCATGGGAGATATATGCCCCCCAGATCTGCATATGGGATGAGAGCGATCTGCTGCTGTGGGCTGGGGCCAGGAGCACCACTGGCAACATTACCAATAATGTCAATTTTCCTTTTTTAAATCAGTGTCAATACGATATGGGACCGATGTATCATTGCACTTCTAGTGTGGGGGTATGTGTGGATGTGGGAGGGTGGGCAGGTAGGGGCCACCACCACCCAGATTGTCTAGAAAGGCAGTCCAGCTGCAGAGTTACCCTAGCTCCACTGTGCGCCCAGAGGCAGCAGGATGCACCATAGCTAGGCAGCACCTCACCCAGGTGGGACCAAAGGACCCACCACAGGCCGGGCAAAGCCCCACCGTGGGCTGGATCTGGCCCACAGACCATATTTTGCCCACCCCGAGCTTAAACCTACCATTTTTTTTCAAAGCGTCCTAAGATAAAAAACAGTTTGTCCAATTCACCTAATTTTTCCTTTAAAAAAAAACAAAACACACTAAGACATTTTGCCCAGGGCAGGAATTGCCAGTAATGAAATTTAAGCATGGAAATGAACTATTTGAAGGGAAGCAGAAACAGAGCTTATAAAGGAACTTATCCACCCTCATCATGGAATTGGCCTCTCATCCAATTCCAAAGACATAATCCCCTCCCCCTTTGAGTGCCACGTCACACAAAACAGACTCTACGGCAGGGAGATGGTGGGCAGAGGCCCAAATCATCAGGAAATGTTTCAGGATGGAGAGAAGAATCACTATTATTTGTACTGCAGCAGTTCCTAGAAGCCCCTAATTTGATTTAATTTTTTAGAAAGGATATCAGCATTAACTTCTGCAATGATATCATTGTTCCTTTTTATATTATTTTATTCTTCTCTTTCCTCATCACTAACAGAGTCTACATTCTTTTAAAACCTTCTCCTTTTCTTAAAACGTAGGAAGGACATTAATCACTTTGGCAGATCTTTAGTCCAGAAGGTAGAGACTCCCCCTGAGGCCCACAACACAACACAGCTCCTACACCAGTTAAAGGGAGTTGTGGGTCTACATCAAGGGTAGGATGGCTCACTTAAGGAGGCCATTCTGTTTCCTTTGCGGCTTCCTTTTGCATTTGTGGATGCGATTCATCTTGGCCTGAAGGTTTGTCAACTCTCAACAGGTCTAATTACTGTGCATCTGCTTCAGTACACCAATAAAGTCTTTTAGCATTCCAGTTTCCCTCCCAGGATACTATTTTTCATTCAAGAGAACATTTCTCTCCGCTTTCTTTGTGAAGACGAAATAAAAGAAACCATGTGAGCCCACGAAGATGCCAAACTCATCTGTCTACTAGCACTTCATTCCCAGGTCTCAATGGTTCTGACATCTCTTCTCTGACTCCAAAATGAGAGGTAGCTGCTACTGGATGCAGAAGCACAGGCCCAACAACCTGCATCTGATGCAGCATGCTTCTCTCTCATTAGCTGACTGCCCCCTGTCAAGGTCTTAAATCCTCTGCACATTTCTCTGCTGTAGAGAATCCAGCTATGCCTACTGTCACCAGGCAGGAATAAAGGTACTGGAAAGATATTTTCTAATAAACAGCAAGGGAACAAGGAAGAGGAGGGAAAGAAAGGACTGGGATGAAGCAGAGATGGAGGCACCAGGCTGCAGTGGTTAGAGACTAATACCATTTCCCTGCAGTTCCTTTCAAAATAATTTATTTGTAAGACAAGCTGCATAATACTGCTAAAGTATGAGGATAAAAATCTACCAAAGGCAGATACTGTGTAATACCAGACATTAGCCAAAAGAGAAGGAATTATCATTCATTTGCAGTTTTACCCCTCGGTAAACTCATCTCTGTGCACCTGCCGAGTCCTATATTTGTTTCAAACTAAGCGTTCAGCTCTTTATACTCTTAGGGCTACACTAAAGGGGTATCAAGATGGATTCTATAATTTACTAGATCCTCATATAATTAATTTTTCAACTTACAAAATATATGCATACAAAAAAGCACCTCAGAGATCAAAGTACCCTTGGCAAGAATTAAAAATACAAGTCATGTCAAAGAAATCTGAACTCCAAAAGCACAAACATAACCTGCAAACAATGGGATAGAATTGGTGAAACTGAGGGCAGAGTTTAGCTGAGCGAATCTTGATGGCAGGACAAGGAAAAGTAACTCAGGTTAGCTCTCAGAACTCATGCTGAGTTTTGTATCACCAGTAGTTAGAAAAAACAACTTTTTCCATATCAGCTCCATGCAGAAGTAATCAGACCCAAAATAAACATGAATCCCTGCAATGCCTTTTTGCGTAGTCACTTTTCCAAGAAGATCTGTGCTTTGAAATATTTCCCATTCTCTGCAGCCAAATGTTTACATAAATAAGCAATACCCAGAATGTGTAGTATATAAAGAATACCCGTCTTAAAACTGCTCTAGCAAACGCTTATTGTTCATTAGGTCCACTTCCAGCCTAGAGGCTCAAAGCTGGAGGACACGAAGGTGTATTTTCAGAGCAATTTTTATTTAAGTGCTTTCACAAGAAACACCCATCCACCGTATAAAGGTCTTCTAAAAGCATAGCCATGTATTTGATGCCACAAGGTAACCCCTTAATGAAAGCATACATTAGGTATCCCATCCTGAGCAACCCATATTAGATGGCTGTCTGTCACAGAACTAGCTAAGCAGTTTTGGCTGCAACAATTCATATTCTAGGTCCCTGGTTCAATGGCCACTATCAGCACAGGTGGTAGTCATCACACTTTCAGAGACAGGGACTAAACTATTTGGAAAATATGGTCCTGACCATTAGTATTCACCCTTCCAAAAATTATATATCCAGACCAGAGGAAGGAGTACA
Organism: Gavialis gangeticus; assembly: GCF_001723915.1. NCBI lineage: Eukaryota > Metazoa > Chordata > Crocodylia > Gavialidae > Gavialis > Gavialis gangeticus. The sequence continues at coordinate 134,728,586 of NW_017729022.1, read as the reverse complement.
AATGCATGTACCCTATCCACCCAGGGATGCCCTCTATACCAACTTTTGGAGCAAAATAGATATTCCCTCCTTGCTACATATCCAACTCTGTATTTACTTCCTGAGCATTTAGCATCCAAGGGATCTATCTTAACTGCTACACTGACTTTTAGAGAGACCTCTTTCTCCCATTTACATTTTCATCCCCTTCTTTCCCCCATATTTTAGGTGTCTCAACAGCTGCTTTCTCTCTTAATTGCATGGAGCACTTCCTCAAATAACCACAATGTTCTTTTTTTTTTTTTTATTACTTCCTGAAACACCAGGCTTTTAGTAAAAAAAGAAACATGCAATTATTTTGCTATAATCACCTTTCATTTTGCCTGGAGACTGTATCTTGATGCACTAGGAACATTTGTGTGTACCAATAACTCAGAATTATGAAAGCAGGAAAATTTAATTCCTGATAGGGCTATACAATTCAGAGGTGAAAAAGTAGGGACAAAGCCAGTCCTCCAAATTTGAGCCTGGACAATTAAGCCAACAATCTCCTCCCATACAAGGAGCTATAGAAATGCAGCAATGAAGCCATTGAACAAACAAGATGAATTAAGATATTGATTATACCCTATGAGACATCTAATGGCATGGGACGGATTCACATTCAGAATTAGAAAACAAACACAAAACAAAAGCAAAAATACAGCGTCTCAGAAAAAATTCGTAAATCGTTAGAGCAGTAATGAAGCAAGCCAACTTGGGAAGTTGTGAAAATCTCCTTCACTAAAGGTTTTCAAGAAGAGACATCTGTCTGGGATGGTTTAAGAACAGTTAAACTGAACCTGTCCAAGAATTTGGACTAGATGAACCTTGAATTCCCTTTGTAATGCTATGGTCATTATTACTCTATTCCATTAAGCGGCAGATTTTCCAAAGTGCCCCTCAGCTGGGGCCACAATTACAAAAGAGTTCACTCAATACCTATAGAAGTAGTGAAATTACAAGAGAGTTCAACCTAAGATCTACCCATAAGCATTGCAACAGGAGCTAGGCTCTCTTGAAGGTCCAGCTCTAGTTGCAGTACTGGTGGCTTTAAAAATCTGTTGCTGGGCTCTTGAAGAATTCAGGTTTCTGTACTTTTCCTCCTTCTTATGCACCTCTTTCTATTTTATTGCAGTGATTGGACCCTACTTCTTATTACCCACTCACTTTAGTTTTGGTCTATCCATAGGAGAACTCTCACAGTTGTTTCACTTCTAGTCTCATATCCTCAACCATATTCTTTGAATTTTTCTCCCTGCTTTGTCTGTTCATACATCTAATGAAGGGGAAAGTGAGCCTACACAAGCTGAACCAGCCATAACTTGATATTTTTCTCCTCCTCTAATGTTCTGTATGATGCTCAATGTCTGGTAACTAAGATTCCCCATTATCACCCTGGCCTTTTTACATGTTTTAAGAAAGTTCATTCTCAACTAGGTGATGCAATGAGCTATACAGCAGCCTGAAGAGAAGTGTCATTCCAGTGACAGACTGGCAATGTAGGCATGTCTTGATACTGTGAAAATGTACACAATAAGAATCTTCCCTATTCTTACACAAGTTTTTGGTCCTGCAATATTAACTAAGGCTGCTATTAAAGATTTAGCACAACCTGTCCTTTTGCATCTAGTGGCAGTGTATTGAGATGCTAGAGAAGCAAAGCAAAAATAAAGCAGCTGCACTAACGGCACCCTGACTTCCTGTGAATTTTAAAGTATCTCCTGACACTGAGCTTACCATGTAACAGAACATGGAGCTATTCCTATTTAAAAAATTCTCACTAATCCATCAAAATGTCTATGCCAAGAGAAAAGGGGTTGGAAAAGGTGCAGGTACTTATAAAGGCCAATCAGATGCATGAGGAAGTTTAAATAGGAAATATTTTCCCAATCTTACCTCAATTTAGGTGAATAATATAGCTGTTGGCTAAAAAAAAAAGACAGTGAAAAAGTGCAAGTGGGACATTCTAGTTGCTATATACTCCTTATTTCTGCAGCCTGTGACAAAGGTTTGTGACCTGTAGGTAAGGAAGTCATGACACCACTGACTGCCAAGACCAAAATAAAAACAGGCATATGGTATAAGTTAACCCATATACGGGCTGGACAGAACTTCAGCCCCTGATGGAGGGAAAGCATAAGTTATTCCATAAGAGGCATATATGAGAGTGGGCATTGCATTTCTATTTCTCATCCTAAGGTGGGTTGCATTGTGCCTAAAGAGAATAAGCAGCCCCATACTTACTGTCTCATAGAAAACTCATGAGTAAATTATAGGACAAGGGTAAATCAGCTGAAAACTCTGGGTATAAAGTACCCTTGGATTCTTTGGCAGGATGCAAAATACTGACCCCGTTACACCTGACTGTGCATATGAGATACAACAAAGGACAGAGTGGGGGGACACACATTGAAACTTTCCTATAATATAATGGACTAGGAGACAGCATTACAATTTAGAAGGAAAATACGAAGAATTTAATTCTGCTAAATGGAAACGGTCTTTCCTAAAACTAGGACAGATGATGATGTTAGTGATAGGCAAGCAGACTGATAAGGCATCGGGGTGGGAGAGTCAGCACCTGCAGTTTCAGCTTGCTATAGTGGGAGGAAAGCCCATGTCTCTCAAACTAATGCACTACACAAAGCCCAAAATTATTCCATGGGAGACACTGAAAATCTTCCAGATATCAATTTAGCATGCACAATTTTTTTCCTCAAAGCTAGCACAGTTGCTAGGAAAATAATGGTTAAAATCTACAAGTTAGCAAACTGAATTAACAGAATTGACAGAGCAATTATGGATAGAAAAAGTATCTGGAAATATGGGCCCTATTCTTTAAGTTTTGTGATAGAGAATGGTAACTGGGGTAAACAATCTCTGTTTCAGACGTGCATATATAATCAGTATACAACTCATACACATTCAGCAAGACAGATTCATCCCCACCACAACTGCTCTGAAGCATCACACAAACCACACAGGGTTCAATGCAACTCTGTATGGTTTACACCTTACCACAGACATGTAGTATAATTTTTTTTTCTGTCAACAAATGTGCACTTTTCATTCTTAATCTTCCTAAAAATTATCACAGCAGATTAAAACTTCCTTCCTGAGTTTACTCAAGGGAGGCATGTTCTGGCCAATGCATCCTCTTGAGCTGTGGATGTGACAGCAAGAGGACACAAAGACTGCACTCGTGCTTCCACCATCTGTGTGTGGTAAAAGGTGGCAAGACTGAATACTTCCCACACCAAGATATTCAATAGAGGGCTGTTGCTTAAATCAGGAAGGCACCATAATTCCCACTTAACAGCCACAAACCACGTATGTATCTAAATAGGATTTAAACAGGTGTTAAAGTAAGTGTTGAATGCAGAGGATGCCAAGTGACAAATGGAAGCGATGGTTGTGAATCCAAAAAGCAATGAGCGCTAATTTTTTCTCACCTTTGTAGTAACTATGAGATGTTGTGTAATTTTAAAATGTTTTTAGAATACTTAAAAAAGAGACTGCATCACTTAACTGAGAGAGGCTGAGTAAGGCAGTCTGATGGCTAGAGGGCCAATCTGGGGCTTAAACTCAGACAGCTGCCTGGAAGAAGTCCCAGTAAGACTGGTCTCTCAATTAAGCATCTTCCAATTAAGTGGATGATATGGTATAGACATAGGAATAAGAAAGAACAGCATTTTATTTCAACTGGAGCAATTTTTGGAGCTCTCTGAAGCATGGATGTACCACTTTCAACCCTGTGAAAATCTACCCAAATTTGGTTATGTTATGAACCATTTGGGAGAC